>NC_063078.1:0-365522 GCF_022605165.1 Purpureocillium takamizusanense
ATAAATATTTAAATAATTTTATTTAAAGTAAGTTTAATATTTATTATAGATTTACTTTAGTAATTATTAAACTTACTTTAAATAAAATTATTTAACTATTATATTTATTTTTTATATTATCTATAGATTATTCTTAGGCTATATAAATAATCCTTTAAATATTTATAACTTAAGTTTAATAATTATTAAGGGCAATACTTAATAATTATTAAACTTAGTTTATAAAATACTCTTTTAAATATTTATATTATTTATATATTAATATATTATTATTTAAAGGCTAGAAATAATATATTTATATTAATAATGTAATAAATAATAAAATTAATTAATAAGTTAATAATAATATACTTTTTAAATAATTTAACCTTTATTTATATATTAATATAAGTATTATATTATAAATAATATTATAATTATAATAATAATAATATAATTAATTTAGTTAAGTAAAAGAGATAATAGTTATATTAATTATTAAGCTATATTTATTATTATAAATATAAATTAAATTAAAGCTTAAAGATCTTAGATAATAAGATATAAGTAAGTTATATAAAAATATCCTTTATATATAGTAATTATATAACTATTAGTCTTAGTTAATTAAGATCTTATAATTTTATAATTAATTTATATTAAAGAAGTATAAGTATAAATACTAAAGATTATAATAATAAAATAGGTTATAATATTAAGATAGGGTATAAAAGCTATATTACTATATAAGTATTTTACTATACTTTAATAATTTAATATTTTCCGAAATTAGAATGTTTAAAGACTTAAAAAGAACTTTTGTTTAAAAGTACGAGATGCTTACTCCTCGTTTACCTTACGGTAAAACGCTATCGGCAGAGCCGGGTTACGTAAGGCATAACGCTCTCGACATATAATATATGCCAAGAGTATCCGATGTTGCCGCGTCAATAGGCCATAGTCCGCCTTATCCACCCAGTCCTTAAGGTCGTCGGCTAGCTTAGAGCTCTGGGCATTAGCCTCGAGAACGCGAGTAATCTCCTCGCGCGCCTTATTGCGCTCCTTTATAAAGTTACGACACACCACAGAGAGGTTCAGCCTAGTGGCACCCTCGAATGCCTCACCTAGGGGCGCCAAAAAGTCCATGTTAGGCTTGACGGAGGTGGTCGGGTCAAAGGTGGCACCCAGCTCGGCGGCCAAAAAGCAGTCGCTGAGCGGAACGGGCTTGCCAGAGTATAGATGGGTGGCCCACTCGACGAGCACCTTCCAAGCCCGACACAAAACGTCCCGATCGACGGAGCTGCGCACGTTGGCCTCGGCCTCCGGCGCAAAGTCTACCGTGACAGTCGCCATGGGCTTGTGAAACAGCACACAATTGCCAAAGCGGAAGATGAGCCGCGAGTCAATGAGCATGCCACGAGAGTAGCCAATCATGGCGCCGTTCCTGACACCAAGATAGTCGCGGACGAGAGCGCGCGGCACGGCAATCTCGAACGCGGCCGTATTGGGTGGCTCGAAGAACCCGGCGCAGTCAGCGGCGCACACGGACCAAAACCACTTGCGGCGCTCCTCGGCCTTATCCTTGCCCCGGGCGGTCAACTGGGCGTCGACCAGGGTGATGCGCTCCATCGATGCCGTTAAGAGCTCTATATCCAGAGCGTCTCTCAGGGCACCCGCCGCCTGTCGGTTGCGGACGAACCTGGCCTCCATCTCCCGCCGTCTGTCCTCGGTAAACTCGGTGGCCTCTGGGCGCATATACATGTCCCAACGCCACTGCTGGTATAGACTCGAGTAGCCGTGGTCGCGCGGGTGGAACAGGTATTCGCCTGGGGGAGGGCTTGGGAACGGCCACTCGGGAGGATCCTCCACGCCTTGGACTATAAATGACTATTAGCCTACTATGCCGCGCAAATGAATGTGAAAATGTCAAGTAAGGCGTGGGTGCACTCACAGAACAGGTCCCAGAGCCTGCGTTCGGCTCGGTACCGCAGGTCCGCCGTGGAGATGCCCTTGTGTCTGTCCTCTCGGTACCATGAGAGGCAAGCAAAGATGTATGCATGCTCTTGCATCGTCGAAAACTCGAGAAAGTCACATTTGGGCTCTGCCCAGTGAAAAAACTTCATGATGTGCGCTCCACGCTTCGCCGCATCGCGCCAGTCATCCAACATGAACTCATCCTCAAATCGCTCGCATGGCCTCTCGGGCGAGCAGTACTCGCGGTAGTTGACGGGAGGCATGTTGGCATTTATGATGGGGTTGGCGTCGCTGCTGTTGATGCTGTATCGTGGTCGAGGCACTTGGTCGTGGTGAAGCGCGTGGCGATGAGCAGCATAGCAGCCGGAGCGTTCAGGAGTCACGTGAGGGCAGCAGGAAAGAAGAGAATAGAAGTCCATCGAACATATAACATGAAGTCCAAGGGGATTTAACTATAGGAGCCATACGTAGGTATCTACTCGGTGCCATCGGAATCCCACGCGTCACCCCTGGCCCTATAACGCGCATCGGCCGCGTCGACGGCCGCCGATGCCTCCGTAGCCACCCTCGCCGCCGCCGCAGCCCTGGCGGCGTAGACGGCCTCGATCTGCCGGTAGTGACCTATGGCGCGCCGGTCTTCCGGGAGTCGAGACGAATCCAGGTGCTCGTCGTAGTCGACAACTCTACGGCACCAGGCCTCGCAGTGCCGCCGCATATCCTCGCGCACCGACTCCGCCGACCAGGGACAGCCGCGGACTATAATGCCCCTTTCGAGTGCGAGCCAGAAGAGCCTATCGGGCACGCTCTGGTCCACCATGGCGAGCGGCGGCAGCCTATCCCGCTCCGTGAACACCACGCGCACCTGGTTCGCCACGTCCATGCCCCTGAAGATCCGACACTCGTCGACAAAGTGCCGAGTGTCGTTGCAAATGCTGCACGCATCCAGCCAGCCCTTGCGCGGACACGCATGCATGCACTGCCGGGCAGTATGGTCCTCCCCCGGGCATACGGCGCATATGAACAGCGACCGAGGAGTCCCCTCTTCGCGCGCACCCACGGGCCGCTGGGCCCAAGTCGTAGTGTTTCCGAGGCCACGTGCGCCCGTCGCAGCCAGGCTCTGCTCGGCACTTGAAGCACCTGTATTGACACGAGCGGCATCGATACGTGCCGCCTCCCAACGCGACATGGAGGGCCCAGCCAGAGAGGCCGATGCAGCTAGTGCAAGGCCCCTTCTGGCGTCCTCCACGACTATGGCCCGGGCACGCTCAGCAAGTGTTGGAGGACGAGATTCTGTAGAACTGCTGCCGCCCTGAAGTGTCATATTGCGAGGTCGTAGCGTGGTTGGTGTACTTGGCCGATTCTCCGTTGCGCGCGGGCTATCTAGAGTGTGATACTCGCGAGTGTTGGCCATGCCTAAAGGCCAGCCGGTGAATGCAAACGCAAAGACAATCGCCCGCGTAGCAACGTACTAAGCCAGCGTCAGGCCTCTGTTCACTACCCGGCAACGACCGACGTAGAGCAGCCTTGGTTCTCAGGCGTCTACAGCGCAGAGCCCTGAACAGCTGCGCACAGTTGCTCCGCCCAGCCCTTGCCGCACCGTTCACGTCAAAACAAGGCAACGCAACAAGACTTGTGGCAACCCAACTCTCGACTCGACAACGACAGACTGTGACCAGAGGTCTACATCACCGCACAACGTCAACTACAGTCGTCTATACGTATTCATCGATGAGTTCCAGCTACGGAGCAGGACAAGGTGGGCGTGGTGGCCGCCGTGGCCGCCCCCCCACAAAGAAAGGAAAATTGACCGCCGGTCGTGCTGAAAAGCGACCCCGAGGGCGACCGCGCAAGGATCAGCAGGCCCACCCTCAGAGTTCGGTACAGGTCTCCCTGCCCGGCGTCATCGGCGCCGATGACTACGAGGCCATGGAGGATCAGCCCGATGAAGAGGAGCAGCAGCAGCAGCAGCCGCCGCAGCAGGAAGAGGCAGAGGAAGAGGAGGAAGATCAGGAGGCCCCTCCCCCGAAGCGTCGCCGTGGACGGCCACGCAAGGAAGAGCAGTTACAGAGGGATTCAAGCCCCTCGATTGTATTTGCGCAGAGCGCCAACTCGGACGGGGAGGACGAAGAATTTCGAGAGGGCACCCTCGCCGGTAAACGTGCCAGCCGGGCCGCCCGACGCACCGCACAGCGTGAGGAAGAGATGGAAATTCCCGGAGCCGCCGTCGCCGCCCCCAGGATCGGCAGATTCGAACGGATGATGCGAGAGAGCTGGGCCGGCGCTACCGACGACGGACTCGAAAGGGCGGTAGCCTACTACAAGAGGGCCAGGCCGTCGCTGGCGTTCCCCCGGAGGCAGCTTATCGACAGCATGATCGGTCCCAGTCAGCCCGCGATGCGCACAGGCTGGACCCAGGCCTTGGAGGACGAGATACAGGCGCAGTGGGATGCGTCGGACGAGAAGAGGTCGCTGGAGGCGGCATCCTGGGTGGAGCGCGTCACCGCGTTGTGGAAGGCCAGCCTGCAGCTATTGCGCTGCTCGCCGGTGGCCATCGTGTCGCCGGCGTACAACCTGTGGGTGCAGGCCTCTAACCCGGGCGAGGTCTTCTGGACCGTAGCCTTTAGCGAGGCCTTGACCCTCCTGGTTGCCAATCCCGTCTGGCGCGGCAACAAGGCCCTGCTCAGGCGCGCCATCCAGCTCGCCGTCATCTGCCGCACCGACAACAGGGCCAGCTGGACCATGGAGCAGCCCGAGATGTGCGGCGTCATTGCCGCCATGGCACGTCTCTTCTCCGTGGGTAGCCGCCCGCATGCCCCAAAATACTGGATCGAAAAGGCCTTTGAGGAGCTTCCCGAGGGCAAGGTGGCATGCCCGGAAGCCTGCTTCCTGCGCCACCTCGCCGGCATTTGCACGCCCAAGCGGCCACAGAGTGCCGCGTCATCGCAGTTTGTCGTACAGAAGAAGGATCTAGTAAAGATCGCCGAGGCTATCGAGACATTCGGCGAGGGCTTCTATCCGTCAACGGGCAGCGTGTCGGCTATATACTATGCCTACCTAGCTACCCGCTCGGGACTCACGGCTCCTATAGGAGAGGCCGAAACCAAGGCGTTTCACGAACAGGCTTGGAAGCACGAGATGCGCCGGGCCAAACGCCGACAGCTCGGTCTACGGTTCGACGACGCCGCTATGGCACATGCACGGGACGGCCCTATTCTCGTGGCCGACGACCCTTTGCCCGAGGCCAACGACCCTTTGCCCGTGGCCGACGACTCCATGCCAGTGGCGGACCTTGACACCGGCGTGGTGATAACAGATGAGCCCATGCCCGACCTGCCAGTGCGGGAGCCGAAGCCCGCGCACGACATGGAAGAAGACTTGTACGGAGCATCGCCTTTGGTTTCCAAAGGCCAAGACTCAAGCGGTGCACCTCTGGTTTTCCCCGACATTCCGCCTCTGGACCTGGGCCATAGGGACGCCAGGTCCTGGCTGCCGTCTGGCCTGATGACCATGCAGGAGATTGACCAGGAGCTCGGCGGCGACGACGGATATCTCGGCGGCGGCGCGAGCAACGGCTCCTCGCCCGATAGAGAGCTAGGGGAAGAGCAGGCCGGAGCCGAGCAACAGCCGAGCCCCGAGATGGAAGTAGCAGAGACGCCTGGCCTGGATACCTGGGAGACCGTCGACGGCGACAACCACACCTCGCTGCTGGAGGCGAAGCATGACGGCGAGAGCACGGCAGATACACCCGGCGATACGGATCCGGACTCTGGCGATAAGCCAGTGCTCGACGAGTCGCGAGCGCCCAGCGTGCTCCTTGGCCAAATGTCTCCCACGCCTGCAGCCGCCGCCGCCGCCGCTGCCGCCGACGACGACAAAGACTGCGGCATGTTGCAAAGGGGCGACGAGTTCGTAGTTGCCTCGGAGGAAGATGCTGCCGCTGCTGGTAATGGTGCCGGCGACGGCGACGACGACGCCAAAGACTGCGACATGTTACAGAGGGACGACGAGTTCGTGGTTGCCGCAGAGAAAGATGCCGCTGCCGCCGCCGCCGCCGCGACTCCCATGGGCCTCGTTGGCTATTCCGCAGGCCCGCGGGGTACGGAGACGACAGCGCCGCCGACCGGCCCTTCGACCCAACCGGGCGCTGCATGTGCGGTCGTGACGGAGTCTTCCTCGTCGGTGTCGGCCGAGCCCCAACAGGCCTCCGCGCGAATGGACATTCCCCGTCGCCCGCTGACCTTTGGTGCCAGGGAGGCCATAGCCACCGCCAACCCTCCCGGTGCCTCGTCTGGCTCGAGTCACTCGCAATCGTCGAGCGCAGCCGTGAGAGGCGCTCTGCCTCATCCCGGTCCGCCGCCACCCCGCCCTCCCCCTTCAGAGCACATGCAAGGCCAGAGCGGCGAGCTCTCCTTGCCCGTTGTCGTGACCGCGGCGTCAGAGGACCACGGAGACGGAGACGGAGTCTGGGTCAACGCGCTGGATCACTGGCGCCATAATAGGCCCGCACACGGTACAGAGGCGTATCGCTCCCTCCCGACCGAGGACTTGGAGCATGAACTCCTGGCCGAGTTGTTAGAGATGCCGCCCATTGGCCCCCTACAGTTTCAGCAGGAGTAGGTAGTTGGTATATATCTATACATGTAAAGTGCTGGCCGCGTAAATACATGTACTCTGTCCACCCTAGGCACGTGCAATTATGTTGGGACCAGGGCACACTGTGGGTTTAACCGCCCCCCGAACAGTGATCGGGCCGCGGCCCGAGTTTTATTCCTTGTGTGTATGCCATGTAGCTAGATAGATTATCAACGGCGGCAGCACATGGACCGCTCCATAAATTGCGTGTTGTTCTAATGGTTGAAATAGAGCCGCATGGGTCGCTTATAATTAGATTAGACTATATCGGCGCCCCATACGCACGTGGCCCCGCGAAAGGCTAGCCCGGCCATCGTGGCCAACCACAGGCGCAGGACCAAAACACTCGCATCCGTGCAGTGTGAGTCGCACGCGCAGGCCAGCGCAATGCGGCATCCCTTTCACAGCCATAAGGCCTTCAGCAGGTCACGGAATCCACACAGCAAAATGCCCCCCGGTCGGCACTCTTTGGCACGGTCAGGGGCGTGAATGATCCTGGGGCAAGGTCCTGTAAAAGCCCTGTCAGTATCACTATCGGCGGCGCCAACTGATCCGATTTTGTACCGATGAGTACACGCTAAAATTCGACCCCGGCGCCTCACCTCATTGGTCTACATCCCTGCAAGTGACCAGCCGAAGGCCTTATGGCTGTCAAAGGGATTGGACTGCATCAGTGCTTTATTTGAGCGGCGGCGGCAGGTCAGTTTACAAGAGGGCCAGTTTGAGCCGATGCAGGAAGGCCAACCCGACTGTACGATTGACTGCTGGACTGACTGCTGGATTGACTGCTGGCTTAACTGCTAGCTTGACTAATTGCTAGATTGACTCTTAAATTGACTGCCTGCTAGATTGACTGCTGGACTGACTGTTGAATGACTACATGTATTGGATTGACTGCTGGATTAAACTGCCTGCTTCATTGACTGCCCGTTTGGACGACTCGTATGAAAGGGCCCAGTTCTCATTGCCAATAGCTCTTTTCGAGGGCGAAAGGAACTGGCACTAAACGTGTGGCATCACGTGAGGTCTATTGTTCGCGTGAGTCGTCGCGTCTGGTGCAACAAGGCAAACGAACGGACGGTCCCAAGTCCAGGGCAGATTTTTCCTCCTGCAACCCGACACGTTTCCTACCTACCCACCAGACACGCACTACATCGACACAGACACAGTCATGGCACATCACTTGGAAAAGCGTGCGAGGATGGGCGAATGCGAGCAGGCCTCTCATGTAGACCTTGTCGGCCCCTATATCAACCACCTCCAAACGGCCCGGCCCCCGATCGCCGACGACGAGTACCTACTGGACCAGCTTGGAGTGGTGGACTTGCAGTTTGACGATGACTGGACCCAGGAGGAGGAGGACAGGGTCCTCTCGCAGTGGGTGGGGAGCGCGGACTCGGTCGCTCTAAAGGCATATGCACTTTGCAACCTAGGTAAGCCGATGAGCGACCTTTGGCGGATCACGGCACACGTCATGCGGCGCACGCCAGTCAACATCATATCGCCTGGCTTTGGGCTTCGTTACCTGGCCCCGCTCGGCAGAGGCGCCTGCTGGACTCCGAGCTTTTCGATCGCGCTGGGCAAGCTCGTTGTCCATCCCGTGTGGGAGTGCAATTACGAGAACCTCGTGAGGGCCATCCAGTTTGCCGTGGCGTGCCGCACGCAAGAACGAGGATGTTGGAACTTCCTGCGGCATAGGTTTTGCCCGGTGCAAGAGGAAATGACGTACGTCTTCGCCGCCGGCAAGGCCGGGCGGACGCCCGAGGTAGTCTTGGAGATGTGCATCCGAGGACGGCAGGTCAGCGAGGACCTGGCCTTTCTCAGACACCTTGGCCCGTATGCCGTTTCCCGAGGCCATGGCCAGCTGGGCGCATCGTCTGCCTCGGCCGGCAACGAAACCGAGACCCGCACGTTGAGCGTACGCTTCAGTGACCTGGAGATCATCCTCGAGGCCCTCAACTCGTTCAAAGTCGTCGGAGTCCCCAGATATGCCCACTCGGATCTATACTACGCGGCGTACCTGCACGCCCCCAACATGCAGCCGCCCTTTTCCCGGGAACGAATCCTCGACATGTACGAGGCGGCGTGCCTGGACCAGCTACGGTTTGTCGCCATGTGCAGCAAGGCCATGTCGGACAGCAGCTGTAACGTATCGGAACACGACAACCATTTTCTGCCGCAGGCTGCCGACCGAGACGTGACCCCGGCTATGGAGCGCCTGTTACTAGAGGCCACGGGTAACCCACAGCCCACGCAAGTTCCTCTTGGCGCGGATACCGTGTCGAGCCAAGCCTCTGATGTCCTCCCCGGCGCCACACTTGAACTGAGCAGCATGTCCAGCGATGTCTCCGGAGAGTGCGGCGAGAGTGTAGGCTATCGTGAGCCGCTACCGGCTAGAGAGACGCTGGCGTCGCCCGCGCCTCCCACGGATGCTCCTGCTATCGGCATGACGGCGCCTGTCCCCGTGCAGGAGGACTCAAGCCAAGAACAGGGCGCCCGGCGTCCCGAGGGACTCACCGACGAAATCCGCTTTCAGCGCAGAACCCGGGACCATTTGCTCAACTACTTGTAAGGGCTTCTATAGTCTAGGAGAGGCGTTTGAATATAATCAAGAGGCGAGGCGGCAAGAATTGGGTTCAAGCTTATATTCATATGTAAATTACATGTCCATCTACCAGTGACTGCCCTACGCCGTGTAGTAATATCTATATATGGCTATCCGGTGCTGTCTTATGCGTTCCTATCCGTCGCGTCTCGCTCCGCCACCCACCCACCCGGTTCATTACACATTCCTGTAGTCGAACCTGGGTTGCCCGTCGTTATCGTCGTCGACGATCCGCACCAGCATGCAGTCGCTTAGTGCCGGGTGGCGTTGGCACTTTTCCCCGACGGCTATGCGGTGCCGCATTCGCACGGCGCCCTCGCGTTGGACGACGAGTCTGTGGCAGTAAAACGCACCTCGTTGCGCCGAGCCGGCAAAGGTGCGCAGGGCCGCGGCCATGTCCGCGGTGCCGCCTTGCAAGACGACCAGCTCTGCCGCGACGAGGTCGAGGTTAAACTCTCGCCGTGACTCTGGCACTACCTCGACATCCTTGAGGGCGCGAGACAGGTCCTGCAGACGCGATGCGAGGACCGGCACCTCTTCCTCGACCCGCTGTCTCTTTGGTGTAGACGCCGCCGCCGCCGAGTCGGAGGCCCGCTTCTGCGACGCGGCCTGGGCTTCGGGCGCCGCCTGCGCCATGCGCTGCCAGCCGTCTCGCTCCGAGGTCACCGTGGCGAGCTGGACCTCGAGCTTGCCGATTCGGCCCAGCTCCTTGTTTCGGGCGTCCCTTTCCTCCTGGAGCTGGTTTTGCAGGTCCGTGAGCTCCTTGTCATGGGCATCGTTGAGAGTTGCGGCTTCCCGGCGCCACGTCTCCCCGGCCACCTCGAGGGCGTCGGCTCGTCGCCGCTGCTCCTCGTAGTTCGCCTCCTCGGTGGTCAAATA
The DNA here is from genome assembly GCF_022605165.1 of Purpureocillium takamizusanense. NCBI lineage: Eukaryota > Fungi > Ascomycota > Sordariomycetes > Hypocreales > Ophiocordycipitaceae > Purpureocillium > Purpureocillium takamizusanense. The sequence continues at coordinate 10,070 of NC_063078.1, forward strand.
GCCCTGCAACTGGTTGATGCGTTTGATATGCTCTGAGATCTGGCCATTGGCACTGTCGAGAGCCCCCTGCGTGTCTTCAAGGGTGGCTCTGAGCTTCTCCATCTCGAGGGGCTTCCCCAGCACCTGCTTGACCTGCTCAAACTCGGCCGCAAGCTCCGAGACGGCACGGGAATCTCGGGCCTTGTCTTTGGCCACCGCCAACTCGCGTTGCAGGCGGCCGTTGGACTCCTTGAACTCCTCGCGCTGCGCGCGCAGGCTGTGCGCCCGGGACGACAGCTTGCGTTCGGCATCTTGTAGCTTGACAATCGTGGCGTTCTTGTCGGCGCAGCCGCGGCAGTCAAGGAGCTGCTCCTTCATCTGCTCGACGATCCTGTCGGCAGCCTCCAGCTGGCTGCTCTGGAACACGCTGAGCTGTTCCTTGGCCGCCTCGCTGCGCCCCTCGGCCTTGGCCTTGGCCTCCCCGGCGGCCTGCAGGTCGGATTTGAGCTGCTGGATCTCGGCCTCCTTGGCCTCCTTGACGGCCTGCAGCTCGGATCGGAGCTGCTTCGCCTCGGCGTCCTTGGCGTCCTTGGCCTCCCTGGCGGCCTTGAGCTCGGATTCGAGCTGCTCGACGTCGGCGTCAGTTGCCTCCATCGACTCCAGCTTGCGCATGAGCGCCGTCTCCGACGTGGCAACCCTCGCCATCAACTGGCCGCCAGCGCTTCTCGCCTCCTCCCGGAACCTTTTGCCCATGGACTCGAGGCCGGAGCGCATGTTCCTGTCGAGCGTCTCCTGCGACCTCGCCGTGGCCTTTTCGGACACGTCCTGGGCAAGACTGGACACGGCCTGCGAGATGGCCTCGAAGCCTTTGCCCGCTGCCTCCCCGTGCGCGTCGACGCGGTCTGCCATTGCCTTTGTCTGTCCGGCCGTCGCCAGCCCGTCCAGACCCTCGGACAGCTTGCCCAGGGTCAGGGCGCGCAGCTTGTCGGAGAGCAGACGGCCCACGTCGTCGGGCTTGGCGAGGCTGGACAGCGTCTGACGCACGTCTACGACCTTGCTCGCGAGGCCGTCCTTGCCCCCCATCGCCTCCTCGAGGCTCTTGCAAGCCGCCTCTGCTTGTCGGCCCGTCGGCAGCTCCTTGACCGCCTCGTTCAGGCTGCCAATGGCCTTGAGGACGGCATCGGCACCCTTGGTCCGGCGCTCGTCGTCTTCGTCCAGCATCTTGCTGAGCGACTCGGCCGTCGGTAGGCTCGAGAGGCCTTGCATCACGGCTTCGTGAAGCTTTTGCGCCTGCTCCTGGGCCTTGGTGCTGCAGTCAGCCAGCTTCCCGTCCAGCGACTCCGCGGTCGGCAGGCCCGAAAGGCTCTGCAGCACCAGCTCGTGGCTGTCCTTGAGCGACTGCTCGGACGCCAGATCCGAGAGGCCATCGCCCAACTTCATTGCCGCCTCGGCCAGCGAGCGCACCCTCGTACTGAGCTTCCGGATGCCGTCCACCGCCTTGGCGCCGTCTTTGGCGACCTTGCGGATGTCGCCCGCTTGCTGGACAGCCGTCGAATCAAAGTGCGTCTTGGACACGAGGCCCCTTTGGTCCAGAATCAGGGAGCCCAATGACTTGGCCATCTCGTCGACCTTGACGTCTACCGCCCTCACCTTTCCCATGGCCTTTGCCTGGCCGTCGGAGATGGACTGGGCCGCCTTGATAAAGTGCGACCCGGACAACGTGTCCTGTTGGGCCTTCAACATGGCATTGACCGCGCCGTCAACCTTGTCAGCCACTTGGCCAAGATCTGACGCCGTCACGGCATTCTTCTGGGCCTCCAAGACGGACTTGTGCGTCTCGTCCATTTTACTAGCCACCTTGACGATTCTCTCGTCAAAGTGCGACGCCGTCAAGGCGCCCTTGCCGACACCCAAGACGGACTTGTGCGTCTCGTCAATCTTACTAGCCACCTCGACGATACTGTCGTCGAGGTGCGACGCCGTCACGGCGTTCTTTTGGCCCTCCAAGACGGACTTGCGCGTCTCGTCCATTTTACTAGCCACCTTGTCCATTATTTGGTCAAGCTGGGTCGCCGTCACGGCGTTCTTCTGGGCCTCGGAGACGCACTTGCCCGTCTCACGTGCGCTCTCGGTGAGCTTCGAGAGCTGCTGGTCAAAGTGCGCCGTCGACAAGACGGCCGTGTCGCCGCGGCACATGCCATCGAGCGCCTTGGCCGCCTCGTCCACCTGCTCGGCCATTTTGCCTTTTGAGGCGGACAGCTGCGTCAGTGACGCCATCACCTTGGACATTTGACCCTTGAGGCCGCCGGTGGCCGGGTCGGCCTCGTCCAAGGAGCTGCCCACGTCCTCGGCGAGCTTGTTCACCTTGCGCGTCAGCTCACCCAGATCCAGGCGAGTGACGTGCGCGAGAAGCTTCTCCTTGGCATTCTCGAATTCCTTTTCGGCACCGAGGGCCACCTTCTCGCGGAGCTGCACCAAGGCAGCCTCTTTCTCCTCTTTCTTCTTCACGTCCGCTAGGGCGGCCACTGCAGCCTGGCAGGTCGCCTCGAGTCTGCCGTGCACCCACCGCACGTGAGACCTGGTGCCGTCCTCGGCAAGGAGGCCACGGAGCGCCTCCAACTGTTTCATCATATCTTCAAGTTGAGTCGTCATCGTGTCGTGTAACTGTGCAATTGTGCGCGGTTGGCGATGACTGGTGTGTTGGTGTTTGAGGAACGTAACATGGGGGGAGTCTGCGGGGGTGTGGGAAACTCTTAGTGGGCCCGCCTGCCAGCTGTCGCCAGCTGTGAGTTAACGGTAAAAGTAGCATAAAGGCGCGACTAAAGCGCCCCGCTTTTTTAAATAAGCCTAATATTAAATATAATAATTATAAGAGTATATAAATAAAATATTAATATAAAGTAATAATAGTCTATTTATTAATAAAGTTTCTTATATTATAATTTATATTTATATTATATTTATATTATATTTATATTATATTTATATTATATTTATATTATATTTATATTATATTTATATTATATTTATATTATATTTATATTATATTTATTTTATAATAATAAAATAGCTACTTAAATAATTTAAGTAGCTAATTAAATAATTAATATAAAGGGCATTAATAATTTTATTAATATAATATTATTTTAAAGATTTAGCTTTTAATTATAAAATAGCTTATAATTATATTATATATTTTTCTTTATATTCTTATAAATATTATATTAATATATTAATTATAAATATAAATAATATAATACTTTCTAAAGTAAGTTTAATAATTACTAAAGTACCTCCTTAATAATTATTAAACTTACTTTATAAAAAAATAGTTTTGATTTTATATAGGCTAAAAATAATATCTTAATAATATTAAAAATATATTTATTATATATATAATATAATATAAAGTAAGTTTAATATTTATAAGGAAGGTACTTTAGTAATTATTAAACTTACTTTAAAAAGTATTATATTATTTATATTAATAATTTCTTTAATTTAAGAATAATTTTAAAATAATATATAAAATAAAGATATTTATTTTCTTTTATAAAGTATTAATTTATATATATTTATAAAACTTATTAATTTATTATTATTATATTAATTACTTATATATTATTTAGCTTTATATATTTTTAAATTTAAATAAAGAGCTAGTTTTTTAAAGGTAATATATATTATATTAATAAAAGAAAGTATAAAAAGGATTATAATAAATAATAAAGAAAAAAAAAAATATTAAAAGTAAAAATAATTAAAAAAGAAATAATTAAAGGTAAAAAAGGTAATAAAAATAAATTTATAAAGATAACTATAAAAAAAGGACTTTTTTAGAAAATAAAATATATTATATTTCTTTAATTATAATTTTTATAATAACTTAAATAATTTATTTTAGCTTTATATATTCTTTAATAAAAGGCTAATTAATTTAATTATAAATTATAAATTATTAATTTATTATAAACTATTTTTTTAAGGTACTTTAAATATTATAAAAGAGAGTTAAATATTTTTAATTAAGAATAATTAATAATTCTTAAAAATATATTATATAAAAGGTTATAAATATAAATTATGTTTTTCTCTTATTATAAATAATACTTAATTTATATATAAATTAATATTTTATTTTATATATTTCTTTATAAAGTAAGTTTAATATTTATTAAGGTTATCCTTTAGTAATTATTAAACTTAGTTTATTTAATAATATATTAAAATATATTATTAATTTATATAATATATATATAAGTAGTAATATTAATTAATAATATTTTATAAAGTAAGTTTAATAATTATATAGAGAAATCCTTAATAAATATTAAACTTACTTTTAATAGCTTAGTTTTATAATTTATATAGCTTTAAAATACTTTTAATATATTATTAAAAATATACTTATATTTATTTAAATTATATTTAAAGAAAAATTTATATTTTAAATTTATATTAAATATATTAAATACTTTATTTATATACTTTATATAATTATTAAATATAAAATAAAATTAACTTTATAATTAATTTTAATTTATTATTATAGCTTAATTATTAATAAATTTTATAAGTTAATAAAAATTAATATTATAATATATTTTAAATAAGAGTTATATTCTTATATAATATATAAAGTAATAAAAGTATAATTTTAATAGGATTTTAATAGCTAGAACTAAACTTTTTAAACCTACTATAGTAATGTTTAGTGTTACTCTTTTTTAAACGCGAGTTAGCAAACGGTCTTAGAGGAAAACACGGCTCGGCAACACAACTATCTATGCAGACGCAACGCATTCAACGCACACTGACGAGCTCAACTCTACGACAAGACAGCAGCACCATGGCATCGACATGCGGTGCCAGCCCTTCCTGGGCCGAGACGATCGACGAGGTAGCAGCGTGGGCTACAAACGTGGATGGCGGCGCCGAGAACCCGGGTTTTGCTCACCTCGGGGGCCTGCCTGCCACGCGCGAAAAGGCCTCTGTGCCGTTGCTTCTGTGGGAGCAAATCACGCAACGCCTGCCCGGGACTCTGGTGGTTTACGCCGGCACGGAGCTCGACGCCAGCGTGGTGGCGGCGCATCGAGACGAGCAGGGGCATGGACGGCCGGCGGATGGAGGATATCGCCTGGCGGTCGGATGCTACACGACCATTGGCCGCATCGTGCGGCAACACATCAACAGGGACTTTCACGACCAATCGAGGCGGATGGACGGGCCCAAGGACTGGCGTACGCTGTACGACGACGTGGTGTGTACCGAGCGCGTCGTCTTCGTCGTCGACGTCAACGATACCGGTGTCTCGGCAAGCCTCGCATTCTTGTTGTACGTCTTGACAAGCTGGTCGTACCGCACTCTGCCGCGCCCTACAGCGCCTCGAAGACTCATCCGAGTCTTGACGACGGCGGCTGGACCTGATATATTGAAGAGCACGGACGCCCTCATTACTTTCGTGGGCAAAATTGTTGGCTGCGAGGCCGAAATGCGTTACTTCGACTTGCCGAAGTCTGCCGTGACCCATAGCGACACCAGACTCCGTCGCGTCACAGCTCTGGATGTGGACAAGGCATTGGCAGGAGACGGGGCACTCGAAGACGGCCATGCCACCATCGACTTCTCGGACTCGGCAAGGATCCGGGCCATGTTCGGCGACGACCCGACGGCCATCATGCCAGAGTTTAGGACTCGGCGGCGACCCATGGTGCAGCCGGCCGGTCGGGACGAGATCGCGAGCTCCGACTTCCGACGACTGGAGGCGCACTTTGCGCGAGGATCCAAGTCGCGGGCGCTCTATCGCGTGTCGCCGACGTCGCCGCCCGTGCCTGGCAACCCGACAGGCTGGACGGCGTGCCACATCGTGATCCCGGACAAGGCGCGGCAGGTGGTCCTGGACCATCGGGTTGGTTACCGTGTCGAGGTGGAGGCGTGGCTGACCCGGTTCGAGAGGGCGTACGCGGCTTCGTGGGCGAGGCAGGCGCAACTTTCCGGGCAGGCCGTTATGGTCTATCTGGTCACAGACGACGGCCGCGACGTGACCCTGGACAGGTTCATCCGGGATGGCGTGGAGGAGTGGTCGACGAGCAGTGTTGCGGGACTCGACGCACCCGGATTCTTGGCGCTCATGGCCTATGTGTATCCGTGGGTGACATGTCCATCCCAGGGGATCCAAGTCCTCGTGCCACGGGAGACGGTCCATGCGGCCGTGGCAAGGCTTGAGCGGCAGGGAGTCTTGGAGTGGAACATGGCCGAACTCAAGCCGCCAAAGTGGCGCATGAATGGGGACTTGTTCATCGACCAACTTGAGACGCTCGGCTGCGACACCGACCTGGCCGTGCTCGCTTGTCGGGGTGGCCCAAGTGGTCCTGCCGCGGGACTCCCGACGGCGCTCGCTGCTGTGCTGTCGGTGGGCATGAGGCGCTTGGGCGACTTTGGACTCGCAGCCTCCGCGGTTCCTTCTGCGGACTGGCCGGCGATGCTGCTGAGCAGAGTCGAGGAGGCGGCGTCGTCCACACAGCTGGGGCCGCTCGCCCTTTCCGGTACCCTGTGGCTGCACCTCGCGCTCGTGCAGGAGGCGATGGCGAAGGCTAGGGTGCTGGACGGCCTGGTCGACCAGGAAGACCAAGATGCAGAGACGCCCGTCTGGGTTGGGGACTCGGACCTGTCCGTGTCTCTACGCCTGTGTGCCGAGGTCGCCAACGTCATCAAGGCAATCCTCCGCGTCCGCTCCCACCACTCGATGGCCCTCTTTGCCAAGTTTCCCTCCATCGCCGTCACGGGGCCGGAGCGCCGGCACGTATGGAATACGCTCGCGCGCGTTTTCGCAGCGAACATAGTCTTTGTGTTGTCTCTTGAGGGTGGGTCCCTGCTAGCAACCGACATAGAGAATGATGTGGAGTGGGACTTTGCGGATGAGGCGCGGGCGGCATATTCCTTGGAGCCGTCACCACCGGCCAATGCGGCCGAAGCTCCTGTGTTCGGAATTTGCCTGCGTCGCACGATGGTCGGAGGGAGGCGTCTCGTCCACGACTGGACCCGCATCCCGAGCGATATCGTGCAGGAGGTCCTTGGCCCGCACCTGCTGGAGGGCGACTCCAACTCGACACGGGCAGATGGGCAAGGGGCGGGGGACGGCATGGACGTGGACTAGGTGAGCACGGAGGTAGTATAGATTAGTCTCAATGTACGTGTCTTGATGGTATGAACTACGAAGTGCACTTAAGCTCGTGACCGCTGCCATCCCGGTTCCCTGTATTCTCCACGTTCCCTGTATTCTCCGCGGCGGGACGCGACGACGTAGCCAATCGGCTCGAGACTGAGAGCCACGGGCGACCCACATGGCTCGGGAGGAACCTTGAATCTAAATACGGCCCTGGGTGTTGCTTGCCTTGGCCCTTGAGTCTTGGCCAGTCTTTGACCCGGTGAGCCACATTGCGATGCTCGAGCATGCCGGCGTTGCCTGCCACGCCCACCCTCCTGACCATGAATGCAGGCGCAGACCCTAACTACGCCCTCGTCTCACCGCGCTGCAGCTTCCAAGGCTTTCGAAGCCGCCATTGCCGGTCTCGAGCCCAAGGTTCTCTCCGATCAGGGCGTGCTAGTCGGCTCTCAAATCTCATTCAAGGAGGCGCACGAGCGCCTCGAGGAATTTGATATCCTTATCATCCTTGGCGGCAACTCGCAGGAGGTGCTGGACAAGGAGCTCGAGCCTCTTGGCCTGATCAACGACTTTGCCGAGCTCCAGAAGAAGGACAGGGGCGCTGTCAGGCCTTGTGAAAACGGTCGGAAGCGTCTCGGTTCGGGCGGGCGGGCAATACGAGAGGTACATCTCCCTTTCCATGGTATATACTAACACAGGCTCGCAGGGCGGGCGGGGAGGCTACACAGTACCGTGGGCCAAGCGGCGACGAGAGAGCTCAGCATCGGGAGAAGGCTGCAAGGGAGTGAACACGGACGGCAGGGACCAGCGTATCTCGTCATACAGATAGCGAAGGCGCCGGGCGAGGCAACGGTCGAGGCAACTGTGGAAGCGACCGGACGATCTGCGTGCTGGGCGAGGCAACGGCCAAAGCAGCTGTGGAAGCGATTGGATGGGTGAAGCGCCTGCAGAGAGACACCGCGTGAATTTTGGTCCTTGACTGCCCTTTGCATCTGCTGCCCTGTTGGCTCGACTGCCCGTTTGCTGGATGACTAAGTGTATAAAGTACGTACCTGGCAATGCACGTGGTACCTAAAGGAATAGCCTTTTGCGGAATAATGTCCTTCTCTCATTGGTCAGCGACGTCACAGTCTTGACCGCCACGGCAGGAAGGGTCTGGCATGGGCCCCCCGGTCCCCTGGACTTGGCGTTTCCCTTTGTCGATCCACATCCCCGTTTTCCTTGTCGATCCACACCTCACCCCAAACTCGACGTGCCCTCAAAGACTTCAACCAGTACGCTTCACGTTTACGACTTTTAAGATGAGCGCACAGGGGGACCATGATGCGTGGAGAGAGGTGGCAGCTGAGGTGGCGGGGTGGACCATGACGGCGTGCGAGAGCACGCGTGGACTCGCAGAAGTGAGCATGGCCCAGGTGCGTGGCGAGTCGGGCTCCGGCAAGACGACATACCTGCCGTGGATGCTCTGGTCGGCGGTGACGGAGAAGGACCCGGACACTCTGGTGTTATGGGCGGGCGAGGAGGTCGAGGCCGGGCGCCTGCTGTGCCTCCGGGACGGCGAGACGGACCACGCGCGACGGCGGTGGCACGGGGACGAGACGACCAGGGTGACCGGCCGAAGGGACAAGGCCAAGTTCCCGCTGGGCATCTCGTCGTTTAGCGCTGCGGGCCGCTTGTTCGCAGCTCACGAGAAAGAGTACGTGCATACGAGCCGGACCAAGTGGGGGACGATCAGCGAGACGCAGCGACTGCCGGGGCGCGTGATGCTGGTGGTGGACACGCAGCCGGAAATGCCGGGCGACATGGTGTTCCTGCTCGTGGCGGCCCTGGCGTGGGCGCGGCCGGCGCGCGGAGGGACCAACGCCCGACGGCTCTCCATTGTGCTCGTGTCGTCCGAGTTCCTGCCGAGCAACGTGGAGGAGGTCGCCGCCCGCTACGAGGCTGCCACTCGTGCGCCGGTGCCGAGGCGGACGTTCGACTTGCCCGCTCGGCACGCGGGACACGTCAAGGTTCGACGCCTGCGCAGTAACGAGACGGCGAGGAGGGTCACGGATCTGTGCGCCGAGAGCCTTGCAGAAGGTCCCGTGGCCATCATCAACTTTACCGGCGAGAACTGGCTGTGCGACCGACTCAGGGCCTTCTCGCTGCCCGGGCTCAGCCGCGTGTCGGACGTGGCGCGGCCGATCGTTGAGGACGCCTCCGACGGCGCGGCGCGAGACGACCGGGCGAAGCAGGCGTGGAAGAACCTGGACGCGGCCATGACGGCCAAGGGCGAGTCGGGGTGCACCCTCTTCCACTTGGACCCGACCTGGCGAGTGCCGGCGGCGTTGCGGGGATTCAGGGGCGTGCACGTCCTGGCGCCGCAGTCGGCGGCCCGCGTGATACGCGACGGCGTCTGGGCTCCCGAGGTCACGGCCGACATGTCTCTATACCGAGACGACAGGAAGTACGTGCTTTCTTGGGGGCGGAGGGCCTTTGGCCTTATGGGATCGGGCCTGCCGAATGTCACGGTTCACATCGTGACGACGGGCGACGAAGACACCGACGACCACGACGACGACCACGTGGAGGAGGTGCGCAAATACCTGGACGCCGCCACCGCTCGGAGGCGAGTTCATATACATGGCCCTTGGCTGGACGGTTTCATCGTTATGCTCGGCAGCCTCGGCGAGCGAATTTGGAACCCGGTGCACGTGGTGGCGGCACTGGCATATGCCAACGCCATGATCGACTCCGAGGAACGCCTGAAGCGCCTCTACGGAATACGGTGGAGGCGCGGCCAAGGCGGTTCGACGGCGGCCATTCCCGACGTCGACATGGGCCGGCACCAGGCCCATCTGTTGCGGGTCTGCCTCGTCCTGTTTCGATACGATATGCGCCTGGCGTGGCTGGTTGCCTCGGACCCCGTCACGCCTGACGTAGTAACGCTCAAGGCCATGATCGCGTGCATGGTCTCCTCGGGCCTGAAAGAGATGGTTCTCGTCCGCAACAGCCCGCAAGACCACAGGAATATGTTATGGACGGGGCTCGCGCGGGTGGGAGGTGAGCTAAGCGCCTGGGTCAACATGCCCTTTGCCGACCTGTGGGTTCGCCTGGCCTTTTGGCAACTGGGATCGGAGTGCGGCTATACGCACTCGGGCGCCGTGCCCGGCCACGCGCAGGCGATACAGCCTAAGTTCTTCCCGTCTGGAGGCAAGATGTTGGTGGGCCTCGGCATCGCCGCCTGCAAGCGCGCGGACCTGGCCCTGCAGGTGGTCCGCGCCCAGCTTCAGGACCGCGGCGTCGTCCTGCGACGCCCTCGGTGTCGTGGCGAGCCACTGCTCGTGGCGGCCCGGGACCTGGAGAGGCTGCAGGTTCAGCTGCTAGAGGCGTTTCCCTACCATATTTCGGCAGTGACCTCGAGGCAGCTTGCGGCTCGTGACGAAGACGTCAAGGGCCTCTGTTTCTCGACGAGGATTGAGACGTGGTTCCTTCCCGATGCGTTACCCGTGGCCAGGGCGTCGCAAGCGGACGCCGAGGCCAGCATCGGTCTCATCTTCTGCCACGAGCTATACAGGGATGCTACCGAGTGCTCCCTCGTTGCCCACGACTGGACCGTAATCCCCGTCGACGTGGTCCGCAAGATGCTCCAGGCCCATGGAGCTTCCATGTCGTCGCTACCCGACCTAGTGCGCCGCAGGCCCAACATATATTAAACTTGGGCAATGCAGATTGTGTGTACGTATATATAGATTCTAAATGAAGTGATTCCGCAACGTCCATGTACGCCTACCGTCTTGAAACTGTCTACTACATGTCTACGTCTGCCGAGCCCGTCAAGACTCCATCTACGGTATATAGCAATGACCATCCCCGCTACTGCACGTAGACCGCGGTGGCTTCCTAGCGCGTAACCTACTAGTCTTAATAACCGCGCACACGGTCGGCTGGGAACTGGGCCATCGGCGCACCAAGAACGGCTCGGGGGTAGCAAGCAGGGACGCATACACACTCGTTGACCAGACCGTGAAGCAAAAGGTGATGTAGGCGTTCTATATACTACTACATACTACTCAGGTCCTTGGCCTCTTCGAGGCTGGGCGCATAGTCGGCATGGACCTGTCCCGTGTCTGTCGTCGGCTAATTGCCGCCTGCATCTGCGTCTCCATCGTCCTCACCCGAGTCGCTTGCGTCTTGGTCCGATAGCGCCCACGGCTCAGCGCCCTGGAGCTGTCGGACTTCGTGGGCCACCTGTACAAGTTCTCTCACCCAGAGATGTCCTCGTGCGTAGGAAGTCACCTGCTCGACGGCAGTCCGCATGAAAGCCGTGGCCCAATCCAGGCCATTGACCAGGTTGGTCGCCATGGCCAAGAGGGCCGTCACCTGTCTGGCCCATTCGACGTTGTGTGCCGCCAGCTGTGTCCTACCAGGCCATTCTTCACCATCGATGATGTTCATTGCCTCGAGGCCAGCGAGTCGTGCGGCTATCCGGGGGACCAGAGGCGCCACCTGCCCGAGGGAGTGTCCTCCGTCGGCGTTGGCTGGGTCCGCGGCCGAGGACGCCATGCTGTCGAGTCGGTCGACGTCAAACTTGACCGCGTTAATGCAGCGCTTGATGGCTTGGCGGACGCTGCGCGTGTCCCAGTCGTCCGACTCTCCGCCTTCCAGGAGGCGGGACACGCGGTCGTAGAGGTCCTTATGCCCCGTGTGAACGGTGCCAAGGCGAGGAAGCAAGAGGTCGTGGATCTTTCGAAGTGTCTCCTTTGAGACGCGGGTCGCCACTAGTAGGGAAGCGGTCTGGGGTACTCGCCGCGATCTGGCCCACACATCGTGCTTGGCCTTGTCCTTCTCGGCGTCCGTCATGACGACCCATTTGCTGAAATCAGGGGCGCCCACAACGGTGAGGCCCAGGTTGCGGTCCGTTGTCAACAGGAGGTCCTGGCCCTCTGGGGTAAATAGGCCCATGTGGGCAAGCATGGGCTTGTTTCGATACGACGCCGACATCATGGCCGCCTTGACGTCGGGCGCGATGGTCCTGCTTATAGCGATGAAGCGTTGTCCCGACGAGTTCACCAGGATGACATCGTCCAGAGCACTGTCGTCGTCCGCATCCTCGTCGGTGGCGCTCAGGTCCGCAATTGCCTCGGTGGGTGAAAAGATGGCAGGCCAGACGGGCCCCGCGACGCGGCCAAACCGACCATAGATGGTCTTTGGGCCCGGGGTGGACTCGTCGTAGAGGCTGGCGGGGTCGTCCAGTAGCTCCTGGGGCACGTCGAGGACCTCGCCGCCAAAGAAACACGTCTCCACGACAAGGGCGGGCAGGACGGTGCTCTGGAAGGCGCCGCCTTCGCCAGAGCCCATGGCGCAGCGGTATGTCGGCAGTCCGTACGGGGGGAAGTAGCCAACGCCCAGGACGGCATGGATCGTCGGCGTGGGCGCGGGGAGGCTGTACGAGCCGTTAAAGGTGGGCGACGCGATGTGGCCGAGCATGGTGCCAGGGAGGGCGGGGAAACGGTAGTCGGCGTCGATGGTGCGGTGCCTGGACCCGATTCCGGCCATGGCCTGGCGTACGGTCGCCTCGTTGAGCATGCCCTCCTTGACCTGGAAGAGTCGGCCGCGGCGCAAGTCTTTGAGGTAGGCATGGTGGCAGAAGCGGAAGAAGTGGGGGTACTCGACCCAGTCCATGTAGTCGCTCAGGGCAAGCCAGTGGGACATGTAGACTAGGCAGACCTCGAGGCTCGGGACCGGCACCTCCCAGGCGCGCGACTCGTTGGCGGCAGCATTCGTCCAGGCACCGGCCGTGGCCGCCTTGATCTTGCTCGCAAACGGCTCCCTGCCGTAGTCCGTGGTGGCGAGGAGGTCAAAGTAGAGAAACAGCGCCAGGACCATGTAGTTTGCGCTCAGGAGATCGTGTGGATGGGCCCTGGCGACCTGGGCCAGCAGTCGCCGGAGAGTCCGGGGGATAATCAGGAGTGCGAGCGGGGGGAAGTAGTGTAGCGCGCCCATGGGTCGCTTCTCGCCACGGCATACGGCCACGTCGCCGCTGGGCCTGCGTGGATCCGGAGCCCGGTTTCCGGGACCCTCTGGTCGAGACATGTCTGGGCGGCGGGACGGGTCGGCGGCCTGCAGCTCATGCGCCTTTGCCGCTTGGATGAACGCCAGGGGCTTGGGCCTGTTGCCGAAGCGAAGGGCCATGACGGACTCGGCAGAGCGCTCGGTGATCTTGTCGCGGCCTTCCAGGTCGCTTCCCTCGAGTAGTTGATAGACTTGTTGTCTGGTCAGGGGCTCCGTGGGCGCGGACGGCGTGTCGGCTTGCTCATCCCCCTCGGCGTCTCCCGCGTCCTCCCCGTCGTTGGGCCGCGGGCGCCGCGGCGCCATGGCCTTGTGCGTCTCGCGGGCAAGCTTCTTGAGTCGGCCGACGTTTCCGGGGACGGCTATGTCGTTGTACATGAGGATGTTTTGTCCCGTCAGCTGGGCCGTGTAGGCCGTCCGTATGTCGATGGCCTTGAGGTAGTCGCTCTCGGCGTGACGTGAGTTTTTGCCGCAGGCCTTGTACGAGAGAACGGCTGGCTCAAACGTAAAGACGCTGTTGCCGGCGATGAAGTGGGTTGCCAGCGAGTCGCCTTCCGGGTTGTCCTCGTCCTCCGGGTCCGTCGGCCGGAACCTCATGCGCTGGTGGAGGTTCGGCACGCCACTGGAAGGCTTGTCCTTCTCACGGAACCTGGGAAACTCGTACATGTTGCAAGCCCGCTTCACAAGACTGACTTGCTTCCAGTCATTGCGGGGACCGTGGACCGTGACCTTGTCGCCGTTTGGAGTGGTCCATTCGACCTGGCCGAGCAGTTCCACGCCATGTGCGCTCGTCAGAGACTGCGTGATAAACAAGCCCGTCTGTCCTTCTGGGATGTTGGAAAAGTCCGTGAGGACGATGCGGTCCGGATCGCGCTCGATAACGGCTCGGAGACCGGCCAAGTCGTCGTCACTCAAAAGCCTCCTCCCCTCTGGCAGGCCCGGGGTCTCGGGTCCCCTTGCGAGTTTGGGGGGCATGTCGAGCGGGGCGGAGAGTCTTGTAGAGCAAGGCCTTTTGCCTATGACAGACTGGTGGATCGACTAGCCTCTGAAACAGGTCAGTAATGCAGATCCGGGTGTATTTTGCAGGTCGTATTGCCGTACCCGTGTGACGTCGCGGTTGGGGTCGTAGTCTTCTAGCGTCGTGAAGGCGTCCTCGCGAGCCGGAACCGACTGCCAGTCCCGCATTAGTTTCGTACTGCGACATGCCTTGCTCTGCCCGTTCGTGAAAGGCTGGGACACTTGCCGCTTCGTCGTCAATGCGTTTTGCTTTCGAGGCAAGGTATGGCCAAGGACTGGAGAGGGGAGAGGGCGCTACATTCACATCGGCTAGGAACGAGCAATGGGCTTGCCCATCGAGTGCATGCGAGACCATCGGTAGATGTAGGCGGGTGGGCTATGTTCGGCCATGAATTCACAGGGCGCTGCGTGAAGAACATTCTGGCATTTACTTCCGTTTACATCCTGACCCGCTACCGCTAAAGACTCGTGCTGTGAGGAGCCCTACAGGGGGATCATTTCCGCAGTGGACTTTGGCCCTAAAGCCGTGTGTGAACCACTGCGGCTTGAGTTTGGTGGCAAGGCTGCTAGAAGCCGCTTCTTGAAGGCCGCCATGGCCAAGAAACCGTCTACATGTTGGGACCCTACCATCTTAGAGACTCATGGTGTATCAACGAAGGGACTCGCAAATGCGTATCGCCGATGGGGCGAGGGCAGCATCGGTATCATCTGGACTGGTAACACTATGATCAAGTATGATCACCTTGAAGCTGCCGGAAACCCCATTATAGCTGGCGACGTGCTATTTTCTGGCGAGCGTTTCGAAGCCTCGAAATAAATGGCGGCTCGCTGGAGAGCCGTGCCAGGATCATCTTCGAGATCACCAATGCCATTCCAAAGCGCGTTCCGGACACGTCCTTTATCCTGTCAAGGTTAACAGCGTCGAGTTCCAGGAAGGCGGGCTCTCAACCGAAGAGTGCAAGATGTTGTGCACCAAACTGGAAGAACATGGCTTCGATTTCGTGGACCTGTCGGGTGGGACATACCAGGAGCCGGCCATGCCTCACAGGCGAGAGTCGACCAAGACGGGGGAGGCTCTATTCCTGGACTTTGCGGAGAAGACTGTCCCCGCATTGAGCAAGACCAAGGGGTTCGTTGCTGGTGGCCTTCGCACGGTCCCTGCCATGGTCAGGGCGCTCGAGTCTGTTGATGGAATCGGGCTCGGACGGCCGTTGTGCAGCGAGTTCGACTTGGCCCAGAGGATAATCGATGGGAAGGCCAGTCGTGCCCTCTGCGGCTTGCTTGACGAGCAAGCCTACAACTTGACGAAGATGGCTAGAAAAGCTGGTGGACAACAGCGATGGCTCGAAGTTTGGGTTTGTGGACATACAAGGACTGACTCTCGAACCGTACGGATCTACCCACCCAGCCGTCGCATCACTTGCTTGAAGAAACTCAGAGCCGGTCTGATATTGATCCTCAGATGCGTGCGGCCGGACCAAAGCCATTCGCCATGACCCTAGCGCCTCATCAAGGGGGGGGGGGGGGGTGTCGAGGCCAGGAATGTGAGGTCTTGCGTGTATCGGGAGGAAGCGAGATGCGTGACACAGGGCTCACCGCACAGAGAATCTGACAGCTCGTCTGTGTGTGATGAATGGTGATGATGCGGAAGAAGAGGCTAGGCTAGGCTAATCGCTCATAGTGTCGCAGGCATGCATGCTGCCCCACGTGACTCCCTGTGGGCCCCGACAAGGCAGGCCCGTGGGCCAGCGTCCACTTTCCGTGCGACGTCGTCTCCGCGCGACGTCGACCACCTATACGCTCGCGCGTTGACCAACGACTCCCATACCTCCCATAATGAACACGGCATATACGGTATAGACTCAAAGGAACCGCCAAGACTTATATTGCAAGCATGAGCTCCTCTGGACCAAGTCAAGAGTACAACCCCGCAAGCGGTGGAGTCATCGACCCTTGGATGACGGCCATCTTACATGTAACGATGCTGCCTCAATTGTGCCGCCAGGCATGAGGCGGTGCTGGAGTTCGAGCAGCCGATACAGCAATCGAACCTCGCAACGAGTTAGAACCATTGGCTAAGGCTCTAGTCTCCACAGTTGAGACCGCAATTGTGATCGTATACCACGCATCTACGGCATCCCGTAAGTCGGATATTGTATTACTCCGAGAGATATACTGCCGCAGCGCTCTCTACCGAACTCGGAGGCTCCGAGGCATTTCGTGAGGATGGATTTGCACGTAGTGGGTTTATTCTCACCGACTAAACGCCAGTCATTTGTAGCAGCTCGCCACGTGCATACATCGCCGTCTTCAATCAATTTTGGGGCGCACAGTGGAACAATTGTGCAGGTCCTCTAATTTAGCTCTGCCGACCGATGGAACCGCGCCGATGACCAAAGGAGAAACGTCTTGCGCCTACGCGCTTACGCCCGAGGGTGGGGAGGTAAGCGGCTGCACTCTGCTCTTTGGGATTGACCGCGGAGAGGGCTGACCGTATCACATCGATATAGACCAATTTTGGATTGCACAAAAACGCCTTGTAAGGAGATGGTAACGTGAAGCGCCACATCCTTCAAAATGTATAAGCGGGGAAATCAAGTCGACATTGGGGTCCTCGTCTGGTACGTTGAAGGGTGGAAACTTGAACGTGCCGTTGACGCTCTGGAATATAAAGAGCCTCGACTTGACGCCAACACTTGTCCAGACCGTGGTCTATACAGACACAGACACGACTTCGTCGCCACAACAATCTTGAGGAAACTCGTTTCAGTATGAAGATCATTCTTGTCATCGGCACGTTGGTGGCCATGGCCTCGGCCGTGTGTCTTCCTTCATTTACCTGCAAAGGCAAGAGTGCAATCGACGACGGATTGTGCGATCTGGTATGCAAACGTCAAGGGAATCCGAAAGGTGGCCGCTGCGAAAAGAACGACGAATGCTGGCGTTGGACCAATTTTTACATCTGCGCATGCTATCCGATGAAACGGAGCGACACCGGGTTCATCGACGGAGACGCCATTATTCGGGATCAAATCATCAACGCCCCTGCAAACACCACAAAGAACGAACTCATGGAAAGAACAACTCAACTAGTCGACAGAAGCTGGTGCTGCGGCATGAAGCCCCCGTTCGCCGGGCTATGCTGCGAGCTGCACTGCTCGAAAATCGGAAAACTAGGTGGTCAATGCTCCAAGGACGGTGTTTGTACATGTAACCACTAAAGAGTCCTCACCTCGTCAAAGTTTGGGTGGCCCTTGACATTGGTTTTCCCGCGGGTACGTGACGGGTTTTCCCACTGTCTTCGACGCAAATGCGGAGGGCTGGTTGGGCGTCATTATATGTACATATGATCGATAGGACGGACCTAAATGAATAAGTCTGCCTGCAGTTTGCTTAACTCGTACGACGGTGAGACTGTCGGATTTCTGTTGTCGTTGTTGAGACCAAAAGTGCCAGTTGTCGGTCGTACACTCCTTGTCCTTAGCCAGCCTTACTCGCCGCTGCTGGTCATCATCTACAACACAGTCATGGAAATACCTCTGGCGCTAGTTTCCCCATCATCAAATGCTGAGCCTCTGAACTTTGGCGTCTAATACCACGAGCCCAAGCTTGTGGGACTCTGCGTCTTACACCATCAGTTCCACATTCCGAAAGTGGAAGTCTAGCTAATAAGCGGTCGGCAAGTTCCGTCTCCCCTAGTGGAGCGAACAGATCTACAGCGCACAGCCTAATTCGATCGGGCCGTGTCTCTTATATGGATCGATTCTAGGCCATCCCAGGCACTGGCGTCGTTCTATTGGCGGGGCGACTTCGGGAAGGCGGCACGCACGCCTTCCCAATACATTACCGCAACGGCGCACGGTAGTAAGAGCGGCTCGTGGAAGTGTCTGGTTAGGGAACGATGATGATGTCGGGGTCAGCATCCGCGCATACGAGCCAGCCAGTGATAATTAGCCCACGTAGCGTGGTTGGAGGTATAATGGCTCCTGACAACAGATGTGAACGCCTGACGCAACGCCTCGTACTAGCACTAGGGCCAAAATCAACCGTCTCTTTTTATCAACTGCCGATCGCATGCTTACGACAGCCGGGCGGACGTCGCTGTGCAAGCTCTTTGTCAGCTGCATCGTATGCGTCGGCATCTGATGCTTCCACATTCTTGCCACGCGGACCGGCTACATGTGCCGACGGGGTTATTCCCAAGGTTTAAACATGGCCGGGTTTATGTTGGCAGATGAAACGAGGCGTCCTTTGAGTAATAGTTGCGTGTCACGCTGGTGTCAATATCCAGTTGGCGTTGCATCTGAGTGATAGGCTAGCCCCCTGCCCGCCATGCAGGCTTCCTCGCCGCAGCCATACTACAACATACTTTATGCAAATGCGGCAGAAAAACTCATGTGGCACTACTACTTGGTTGTAGTCTTTGTTGACGTCCGCAGCCACGTCCCGGGGGCTGTCGTCACGGGTGGCTTGCAGCTTGCAGCTGTTTCTGGCAGGGACTGATACAGACGGCCGAGGCACCAGGGATGATGCGTCTCCGAACCCCCCAAGAAGCCCCTCTCTACCGCTTGCCGCCAAGGAACGAGGCAGCGGAGGTCTGGACGCGTATATCGATGCAGACCCTGGAAATTCATCACAGTTTCACCTGGTTTAGTGTGCTTCCACTTCATGTTGCGGATCTGATGATGCTCGACACAGCACGTCCTCGAGGCGGACGATGCGAGGCGCGGGTTCTCGACCGACTGGAGTTATTATTAGGACAGCAAGCTGCGCCGACTTGGTTGCTGCTTTCATGACTCGCTGCATGTATGTATGTTGAGAGCCGCTGCTCGCTTGGTAACTCGAAGCGGTCAGATGTCCTATGCAAGCGGGAGGACATAAAAGTTCGCTTCGTTCCTCCTCAGACCTGGCTGGTCTGCTGTCCGTCTCTGCATAATGCACCCTCCCGAGAAGTAACATGATGATTCTTCAGTGGCTGCTACCCCTTTCCCTTGATTCGGCGTCGTTCCGCTGGCGCATCGCACGCCTTGTCTGCTGCATAGCCCACTTCCTCCTTGGATCCTTTTTATTTGACATTGTACACTGGCTAGCCCATAGATCACACAAATCGCAACGGCGAGCCCTTCGCTGGCTGGCCAAAGCTCACATGGTCCACCACCAATACTTTGACCGGACTCTTCGGTTCAACAACATGTACTGCGTACGGAACCTCCTCCTTCACGCGCCGCTCGAGTTGCTCTGCCAGATGGTCGGCTGCACTCTAAGCTGGAAGCTCAGCCGACTCTTGATACCAGCAGCAAGGGAGCTAGGCTGCCGAGACTTGGCAGTTGTATTAGTTGTTCAGATCGTCCGGTCCTGCGTGGTCGCAGCAAACGCCGGACGGGATTCCAACCATGTTCCATACTCGCGGCTGCCAAAGGATCCAAACATGCTGTACGTCGGCCCCCAGTACCATGCGATGCATCACCTTGACCCTCAAAACTATTTCGGCTCCACGCTGCGCTTGGTAGACTGGATCATTGGCTCGGCCGTCAGCCTGCGTGGGAGGCGCGTGGCCATGACTGGCTCCAACGGAGCCCTCGGCCAAGCACTCACCCATCGACTCAACCTAGAGCATGTCAAATGTATCGAGTCTCTGCGGTTTGGAATCGAGTGGTCCTACGACACATATGCCGCGCTCGCACCGATCCTCGCCGACACCGACATCTTGATTCTCGCTCATGGATCCAAGGACTGCGAGGATCCAGTCCGGGCAAACTGCGAGTCTGCCGTGGCCATCATCGAGCTGTTCAGACGGATCCGTCCGCCGTCTCTCAAACCCGAAGCCTTGCCCGAGGTGTGGTATGTCGGCAGCGAGGCCGAGCTCCACGGCGCATGGTCGCGACGCATGCAACCCTACACGGAAGCGAAGCGAGCCTTTGTCCCCTTTGCCCGGGCGTACTACGACAACAAAACCATCATATATCGTCACATCGTTCCTGCCGCTTTCCGCTCTAGTATGGGCCCTGCACTCGTTACGGCTCATTGGGCGGCCGCGGTGGCGCTTTGGTGGATTAAACGTGGAGCGAGATATGTCCCGGTGACATATACCGGCTTTGCCTACGCCAACTACTTCCGATTCAAGTACCATGTCAAGCCTTTCGACGCGTCCATCGGCCATGTAGACTCTGTGAACCATAGCGATAGCTAATAGAGAGCAACACCCAGCCAGTCCCACTGGTAATCAATGACACCGGCTGGAACGCGTGGCCCCAATTTGCCAAAAAAGCATGAGACGACAGCCGACAACGCATCAGACAGGTCGGTGATGCTGCAGCCCCCAGTCCTCACCCCCCGGGATGGCGTTTTTAGCCGATCTGAGGACGCCGCAAGTGGCTGACAGGAGCCAAGATGCCACAGGGTCTTCCTTGTTGAGATGGCACATGCGTCCGTGCCCTGCCTGTCAACAAGCTGCGCGGCTCGCTTCGACGTGCTACAATGGGCGATGTCTTGCTCGTGTCGAGTCAGGAACCTGGCCCTGCTGATCCGCGGTAGTATTTTAAGCTGCCGAGGCCCACATGGAAGCCTACGCTTTGCGCAAAGGCATGAAGCACTGCCTTCATTTTCACGTCGAGGCCTCTGCCGAGTCACCCAGACTTGGCCAGTGCTACGTAATTCAGCCTCTGAAGTCGTAGATAGCCGACGCTTGAGTCGTATCCATTTCGTTAATCAGGGCATGAGATGAGTGGACTCTCAACTCTCCTGCCCTTACGTATATATGGGCTGCAACCAATGCACTGCACCATACTGACACGCGGCAACACGAGGCCAAGGTTAAGAAACGCAGGCATGCTCGTCCACACGGCAGCGGCATAATCGCTACAACAGAAATGCACCCTTGGGTTGTTATTGTCCGACGGAGGATCCATTTATTCCAGGACCCAACTCCGCACCGCGATCGGGCCGTCAACGGTCCATCGTGAACCTCGTGCTCTCGTGGGCATGGTCTTCGGTGCATATGATGCCAAGCAGCTGTTGTGGACTTGAATCTGCGGTATGCGATGCTCCATTCTGAATCCCAAGCTGGGACGGCCGTCGTCGTGCCGCATTTGCAACAGCATGAACGGCGCCCAGGCCCGTCTGTACTTCAGGGCAAGCAGCAAAGGCCAAGAATGCCAGGCAATTCCTAAGCCAAGGGATACCGTGTGGCGTGATAGGGTAATACGAGACGACCCTGCGGCCACGACGAAAGTTCTGCTGACGGCCGTGTCATGCTTTGCGGCCATGGCATCGTCAACGGCGGCTAGGGGTCCACTCCATCAACCCGCGGTCAACGGCTTGGCGACGAGGGGCAGGCTCGTCATCTTCAAGGAGAGACAAGGCATCCATGTTCGAGGCGAGGGTCAACGCATCGGCGTTGGGAGACGCATTCGGCGGATATCCACGGGATAAAGCAGGATAGGGGCGGTGGACGCATTTGGCATCGAGGCAGAGCGGTGACTTTATCGACGCGTGAGGCGTGATGAGCGAGCTTACGCCATGCTTAGACGATGCTGAACAGTTGCCAAGCCACGGCTGTCTCCCGCCCATACCAGTCCATCATACCACGGGGCACACATGGCCGGCAAGAATCAAACAATCGTCGCCCCCACCATGAGTGAGCCATCTGGTATAGGGAAGCGCCGAACAGCCGGGTTGCCGGCCGGTCATCCGGCCTGCTGCGCCTGACGCTATTCACTGACAATAACAGGCTTGATGACGCCATCGTGATCGCCTCGCATGGGTGTTGGCGTAGCTGTGGCCATGTTGTGCGTCATCCGGATCATTGCCCTCGGGGCCTTTCATCGCAACATCCGCACTCCACCTCGAAACTATAGCCCCGCCATGGTGGTAACAACGACAAGCGCGTTGACGACGCGGGCACGTCAAGTTCATCTGCCGCTGACGACCGTGTTGCACGCCCCGACGGCCTGCCACTGCACGATGGAGACATGAGTCTGGGCGACCACCGCGGCCCTTCGTGGCACGAGGGGGCAACATGTTCAACACGGAGACGTTTTGCCGGTCGCCGACGCTCTGCTTTCCGCACGTCCCGAGCTACAGCGACATCGAGGGCGGCTACTTCTACAACTCGACGGGGGCCGGCGTGCCGGCACGTGGTGGCGACGGTGCGGACGGAGGATACGCGCGGGGAAGACGTGGTCCACGGCATCTGCGGACACGACGACGAACCCCTTTCTATACTCGAGCTGTTGGCGAAAGAGCGGTTCGAGCTCTACGCGTACGAGATGCCGGTGGAGGCTCCGGTGCAGGAGGTGGTCGAGGCTATACGGTCGTCGCTCGCAGGTGACACACGATATAGTCGGCGGGCTAGCTAGCTAGCCGTGCTGGTCGATCATCAAGATCCACATTCGCCAAGCAAGCAGTCTCATGCACAAAAGGCCACTCCCGTACTGGTCGGTCGAGTGCACGATGCACATCGCGTCTGGGCGTCCTGCCAGCTCGTGGCCATGCTTGCGGCAGACAGCGCCGCCCGGGAAGGATTAGACCTCTCGCCTGGGCAGGCGTCTGCGCAGCCAGCACAGGTCCGAAACCATGCAGTCGCGTCGTGGGGATGTTGTGACGACCGTATATTAAGTGCGGCCGATATGCAGACGCATAGTGTGTCGGACCGCCCTAGTGAGCCTCCGGGAGACTTGCACGGCGTTGGGGAGACGCTTCCAGTCGGCGGTGACGCGTCAAGACTTCCGCTATAGGGTCCATAATTATAGATGTATAGCCAACCATCTATAGTTCGCACTTCGATCTATAAAGCGCGCCCATATACCACGGCCAGGCTATAGCTGCTCGCAATAATCGTCGAGAGCCCCTGGCAGCTCGCCGTCCCTAGCGCTAGTAGCGCACGTAGATCCGGTGCTATAGGATCCATCCAATAGTTATAGACGTATGGCTAAACCCGCACAGCGCCGGCCAGCGCAACACATTGGATACGTGACGGTGCGCACATGGCAGGCACAGCTGTACAATGACTGATACGATGGTGCTATACAATAATCCTACGCTGCATATACGCTCATACGCTGGGGACCGCTTGTTTGTCTATTCCACGCGCAATATGACCCTCCATCCCAGGGCGCCGGCCTCGCGGATGGCGCAGGCCAGGCAGCCGCGCTTGCGGCGGCTGACGAGGGCGTTCCAGCCGCGCTGGGCGCACAGGGCGCGGACGAGCACCTCCATGTCGGAGCCAAAGTGGCGCTTGCGCGACTCGAGAAACATCTGGGCGGCCGCCGAGAAGCTACCTTTGCGGTGGCCGACGGGGGACCCGGACGGCGACGAGGCGACGCGCTCGAGGGCGGGCGACTGGGGCACGTCGGCGAGGGCGGAGATGCAGTCGACGACGAGGACGCCGCCGGGGGCGCCGGGGGCCTTGCCGAGCGTGGGGTCGAGCAGAAACTCGGAGAGCGTGGTGCGCGGCTTCTGCAGCAGCTCCGAGACGTGTATGACGGTGAACTTGTAGTACTTGTGCAGGGGATGGCCTGGGGCTGTCAGTCGGGGGCCTTTGCCACGACGGGGCACTCACCCATCTTGTTCACGGAGCGGGAGCCCTGGAGCATGGCGGACCCGGAGACGTCTATTTTCTGAATCGTGGGGCTCGAGGGCGACTTGAGCATCCTGACGCGGTGCGAGGGCGCGCAGGGGTGGGCGGTGACGAAAGAGATGTCGTAGGTGAGCGGGTAGACGAGCTCCTCGTCGTCGCGGCCGTCGACGGACACGGAGAAGCGCAGGCTGGCCGGGTACGAGAGCATCTCGGGGGGCTTGCCGGCGGGGGCGGCGGTCGAGGGCGTGGGGATGAGCTCGGTCAGGGGCGTGGCGGGGACGGAGGCGGCGGGCGCGGAGAGGTCGAGGGCGAGGAGCTCGACGTGGACGGAGGGCGGCGCGGCCGAGTAGCCCGTCTCGTGGGGGACGATGAAGTCGGCGGGCAGGACCGAGTCCTCCTTGGCGTCGCCGAGGATGCTGGACTCGCGCTCGAGGCGCTTCTTGCCCCAGATCCTGGCCCTTTTGCCGAGGTGGGCGAGGTCGTCGGCGACGTCCTCGGCCTCGATGCTGAGCCAGCCGTCGCCGCGGCCGTCGGGGACCACGTCGGTGGAGATCCAGCCCATGCACTCGGCGGCGCCCTGGCCGGCGGCGAGGACCCTGCCGACGATGCACGAGGTGCTCCAGAAGCTCTTGCCGGCGTAGACGAAGCCGCCCGAGAGGTTGGCGCAGGGGCCGAGGCGGGCCATGGCCTCGCGGTCGTTTTCGAGCAGCGTCGCCATGAGGTAGTGGCAGAGCGTCTCGCCGGGCAGCACGAGGCCAAAGACGTACGACTTTGTGATCCAGCCCGACTCGTGCAGCGCGGCGGCCAGCTTGCGCCGCTGGGCGTGGGCGCGGGCCTTTGGCTTGCCGCGGTGGCAGGTGACGTCCCAGGCGCCAAAGTAGGAGGCGTCCGAGTCGACGGACGCGGCGGAGCTGGCGGGCGTGGCGCCGCCGGCCATCTGGGCGCGCTCCGAGATGCCGTACTCGTAGCGGTCGATGTCGGGCCACATGAGGTTCCGCGCAAAGTGGATGAGGCCGTCGACCTGGCGCTGGCTGTGGCGGCCGCGGATGGCGTAGCGACACGGCGTCGCGGGCGCGTGCTTGTGGTGGCGGTTGGAGACGCGGCTGACGAGCGAGGCGAGCCAGCTGCTCCCGCGGCGGGGCGGCGGCGGGCGCAGGAGCGGCGGCTGCGGGCCGGGCTCCTCGACAGGCTCCTT
This sequence comes from Purpureocillium takamizusanense, assembly GCF_022605165.1. Lineage (NCBI taxonomy): Eukaryota > Fungi > Ascomycota > Sordariomycetes > Hypocreales > Ophiocordycipitaceae > Purpureocillium > Purpureocillium takamizusanense. The sequence goes on from NC_063078.1 coordinate 35,054, forward strand.
GACAATCTCGATATTCTCCAGCCAGCTGCGGGCGAGCAGCAGCGACCACTTGACGGTCGGGGAGGCGCCGCGCTCAAAGTAGGCGACGTCGATGGCCTTGATGCCGCCGGAGCCAAACTCGACGCCCTCGGTGACGGCGTCGAGGCGCAGCAGCAGCTCCGAGGCGACGAGGATCTGCATGAGCAGCCAGTACTTTTCCTCGGCGCGCTCGGCGGCGGAGTCGGCGTCGTGGACGGCGGTGGCGTCGTCGAGGTCGTCGTCGCCCTTGTCGCCCCAGAGGACCTGGCCGAGGCGGATGCGCCACTCGACGCGCGACAGGTCGATCCAGACGTTGGCGGTGCCCATGCACTTGAGGAGGGCGACGATCTGGTTGGGGAGGCTGTGGCGGTCGGTGCGGTCGATGACGGTGTTGCAGGGGCGCATGAGGGCGTGGAAGAGGTCGGCGTGGGTGTCGGCCGACTTGCGGTGGCGCAGGTCGTTGCGGCGGTAGAGGTCGGCGTTGCGGCGGAGGCGGTCGAGCAGGTCGGGCTCGGGCAGGCGGTGCAGCCAGCCCTGGGGGGCGAGGATGCGCTCGCGGGCGTCGACGATGGCGCGGGCCTTTGTGCCGACGCTCTCGAAGCCAAACTGCTCCTCCTCGAGGGAGTCGGCGGCGGACAGCTCGAGGGCGGCCTGGTAGCCCATGGTGCCCTTTTCGACGCCGTGCATGCTCAGCATGTTGGGGCGCTCGCGGCAGCGGACGTAAAAGTGCGCGCGGTGCTGCTCCTCGGCCTGGCGGCGGGCCGCGGCGTCGTGCTCCTGGTCGCGCGTGATGTGCGGCCAGGCCGTGACGCCGCTCCAGGCGCGGTCCTCGATCTGCACATGGTCCGTCAGGTCGCGGATCTCGAGCTCCTCGTCAAACGGAAAGGCCACGCTGGGGTGCGGCGCGCCGTGGTAGTGGCTCTCGGAGCGGGCAAAGTACTGGGGGGCCCCGGAGAAGAGCTTCTCGATGTCGTCTTCGCTGAGGGCCGCCATGGTGGCGTCATGGGCTGCTGCGGACCCGAAGCATTGGCCGGGCGGACGGGCGGCGGCCGTGGAGGGTGCGGCGACGGCGGGCGGGAGCCGTCGTAGAGCTGTCGTGGAGCCGTGGTGGATGTCGGGGGTGAGGTCGACGACGAAGTTGAACAAGAGGTGAGGTCAATCAATCGCAGCTGCGGCAAGCGGGGCCGGCAGTGGCGGACGTCAAGGCGGGGTCGCCTGGATGCACCGGATGCACTGGACAGCCCGAGATTGAGATCAATGGGTGATTACGTTCACCGATAGATGAAGATGGATGAAGCGATGGCGTCGAGATCTCGCACCTGCCCGGCCGCGGGGTCGATGCAGCGCTGAAGGTTGAGGCTTCTGGCAGCTCAGCAGGTGGCGTGACCCGAGCTGGAGGTGTCGCCTGATGTCTTGCGAGATCGGGAGCGGGCCGCCAGCTGCCGTCGCAGTCACTGCTGTATTCGGGCGGCGCTGCATGCGGACGAGCTGCAGGCCCACCTGCAGCTGCGAGCCGTTCCTGCAGCCACGCCGACCGTTGCACAGCATGCTGCCGACAGAGCACGAGATCATGGTAATGACATTGTAGTCTGTACGCCGCTGGATCAATTCTATTACCTGGCCGTGCGATACGCCGTAAATCAAGCCCGCAATGCGCCGTTGGCCGTAGCCGTACATGTTTTCATGCCTCATAACGCGGCCCCCACGTCGATAACCCCAACCACGGCGACCGCTCATCGCCCTGACCTCCGACTGCATGATCAACCGTCGTAATCCTCCGAAAAGAGCGTCGGCGGCTGCGTGTCACCTTCGTCCTTGCCTCGGTCCCAGTCCCGCTTCTCGCCCGCCTTGCCCCACACCACGTCCTTGTCCGTCTTCTCGCCCTGCGTCATCTTGCGGATCTGGTCCTCGGGGAACCCTGCGTCCCGCATGCGCCGCTCCTGGTTCTGCTTGAGTTTCAGCCGGTCCCTATAGGCCTCTACCGTGTCATCCCAGTCGCCGCCGTCGCTTCCGGGGTCAACATCCATCTTGGGGTCGTACGACGAGCTGAAGCGCCGGTCAAGGTCTGCGGCGCCGCCAATCGTGCCTCGTCCTTTGAACGTGGGGGGCGGTGCCGGGCCAAAGTTTTCGTGGTCCGAGTCTGAGCTGGCCGCCGCGGGCTGGCGCGACGCGCGCTTGGATCGAGGTGAAGATGAACGGTCCCGGCGTCGTCTGCTTCGCTCTGGCGAGCGCGATCTGCGTCGTCTTGGAGATCTGGATCTGCTTCGGCGTGACGTTGTGTGGTGACAGGGTCGTTCCTCACCCGATATGTGGGTGTCGTGTCGGGAGCGTCGGCTGGTAAGTTCGTCGTCTCGAGATGGGTGCCTGTGCTCGATGAGCCGGTCGTGCCGTTTGGGGTGGTCGCCTCCACGCAAGATTGAACCACCGTGGCGCGTGGTCGAGTCGCCGCCTCGTCTCTCGCCATGGTGCCGGGAAGGAACCGGGTCTCTGGACGCACCGCCCAGAATGGCCCGTATGCCGTCCATCTGTCGCCTGCGCAGAGTAGGCTCGCCCGCCGCGCGGCTCGGTTTTCGCGTGGAACGGCTGGATTCGGCCCGCGTGGGCTGCGGCTCCTTCTCTTTGGCCCGCTCGGCATCTCTCTGGCCCGCTGCAGTCATTAGCACGGCACGCGCAACAGTCGACCCACTCCGCACATACCTCGAAGGATCTTCTTGAGAAACCTCACGTTGGGCCTGGGCATGGTAGCCGGCCTACAAACCGTCAGCTTCGTGCGTTTGACATGCTGCGAGCGACTCACCTTTTCTCGCCCGAGGCCCCGGGCCCCCTCGTCGCCTCGTCGACCAGCAGGCGAGCGGCATGTTCGTCTGAAGGGATGAAGTCATCAGCCATGGCGTCCACGCTGTCGAAAAGGGTGGCCGCACCTGGGGGAGATGATGCAAACGCGAGGTTGCGGCGGCGCTTGCATGGCCAAAGGCCCACTCGATAGCGTGGCAGCAGGTCCCTGCTGCCAGGTGCCCCTCCATCGATAAGATAAGGCTGGCACTAGCCCGATTGGGGCCAAGTAAACAGCGACTGCCGAGACGACGACGTCTCGTTGCTCGCAGCAGTCACCAGGCATCCTCAAACCGCCCGACACTCAACAGCTTGGAGTGTTAAAGCTTTGACACTCGACGGATAACGCTTGACACTCGCGAGCCTCGACGCTTTTTTGGCGGCATTCCGAGCACATCCCTCAGCATGGCGACACGCGCAGACGAGGTCCTCGAGACCCTCCGACGGCTGCAGTCGAAACACGAGCTCTCCATTGTCCGCCTCAGCGAGCCCATCGCCAGCTCCGCGGCGCACCCGGAGCACGACACGCGACAGCGCGGGTCCGACGCGTCGAGCGCGCCGCTCGAGGGCCCGACGCCGGCCGGGCTCGAGGCGGACCTGGCGCACTACACGGAGCTGTTCGCCAAGCTGCGCTTCTCGTACGTGGAGCAGGTGACCAAGGAAAAGTTCATACGGGCCATCGTGGGCGACCCGCCGCTCATCGTGACGATGCAGGAGAACCTGGACCTGGAGCGGGCCAACGGCGAGGCCAAGGCGCAGCTCAAGTCGCTCAAGCTCGAGGTGGCCGACATGGTGGAGGAGCTGGAGCGCCGGGGCCGGGAGCTGAGCGCGCGGTACGAGCGCGTGCGCGTCGAGACGGCGCGGCTGGACGAGCTGCCGGGGCGGATCCGCGAGCTGGAGACGCAGGTCGAGGAGCTGCGGGCGGCGCACGACGTGCCCGGGGCCGCGCCGGGGCTGAACCTGCCGCTGGCCAAGACGCTGGGGCTCGTGGCGAAGCGCAAGGCCGAGCAGCAGGAGCTGGCGCGGGAGCTGGAGGCGCTGCAGGCCAAGGCACCGCGCAAGAGGAAAGAGGCCGAGAGGCTGCGGGCGGAGCTGCAGCCGCTGGAGGCGAGGCTACACAACAGCGCGGCGGCCGCCCGCGAGGCGCAGAGGCGAAAGGATGCGGCGCTGGGGGGTGCGGCCGACGACCTCGAGCAGCGTGCGCGGTGGTGGCGGGCGAGCGAGGGCGTGCTGCGACAGGCGCTGGACGTGAAGGAGTGACGGGGTATCACGACATGGCATGCATGCGGATGAGTCGAGTATACCGCGGGCTGCGGCCTTGCTTCACATTGGGCTGGGATGATTTGGCGACACGGCGTTGTGGTGTTGGCGGAATGCCGCTGGGGATCATGTACATGGACAATCAACCTGGTCTTTACAAGCAGCTGTGGGCGTCATCATGGCAGTAGTCGACCGAGTCATTGGAAGCTGTCATGGAACTTTGACATGTCGAGCAGTCGCAGCGGTCACCCCATTGGCAGCATATATGACGCGTGCGGGCATGAGCAGCAATCGGCATAGGCCCGTAATAGCATACACGACATGTCCTGACGGCACAGATGTGTGCGACCCGTCTCCGCCTGGGCAGCTGGGTCATGGAGGCGCGAAAGCCAGCAAATCGTCATCCAGTCGTCGACGAGATGCGCCGTTGCTCAAGGCAGTCGTCGACAGAGACACCATGAGCAGCCGTGATGCGTTACACGAGGAGGATCCCGCCGCTCTGGTCCCGCAGCTTGGGATACGTCGACGCGTACGAGCAGTCCAAAGCATCAGCCAGATGCGAGCTTCCCGGCATCACCGTTCTCGGCCTCATGCCGCGCGCTCGTGTCCCACGTCGAGGCCTTCAGAACCTGCTTCAGGCCAGGCACTCGCTCCCGCAACCGCCCAGCCTCCGCTGTTCCGAGCCGGCTCGGCTCTCGCCAGCCGCTACCACGGAAAAACTCCCACTTCATGTCATATCTTGACACCTCGCGCCGCAAGCCCGTGCCGCTATCCGCACGCTCGCCCACGCTCTCCCACGCACGCCCGCCGGCGCGGCGCCACCACGTTTGCTCGTGGACCCCCGGCCCAGGTTCCGCCGGTTCGCGCGCTGCGGGCATGGCCTCATTCTCGGCCGCCTCGTTTCCATGGCGTCGCGCGGCGTGGCGGCTGACGGGGCCACGCACCCCGTCAGCGCTGGCCCGCATCCGGGCCTGTGCGTGCTGCCTTGTCGGCGCGGGCCCCCGGCGTCATTGACCGGCTAGCACAAGTCGGAGCCAGCCCTGATGGACCCCGTAGACCCTGGGGCTGCACAACGGCAAACGCGTCCATCAAGCGCCGGGCACGGCATGCGTCGCATTTATCCCGGCGTGAGAAGCCCGGTGAGGGCGGCGCCCTGCGCACGTATGTGTGGTGGGAAATAGGAAGCGGCGGCGCCGCGGCAGCACCAGGGGCAGCACCAGAGGCAGCACCAGAGGCAGCACCAGCAGGCTTGCAGTCAACAGGAGTTGCCCAGGCCAAGCCCGCCGAGATGGAGTATTTGTCAAGATGTGTGCGCGGTGGAGCTTTCGGCCCAGGTGGGCTGTGACTGGAGATGGGCGGCGCCGCGCCGATGGGATGGCTCGCTGGACGGGGTCCACGTCCGCTCAGGGATGCGTGTAAGCTGGGCTGTGTGTGCCTGGGCAGAAGGGATTATGATATCACGAGTTTGGCCCTGAGCCGCATCAGGGGAGGAAATTATGCATGTCCGTATACTCATTCGCACGACAACGACTCGTGCCTGCGCCACAGCCCGTAACCAGTTGTGCGATGCGAATGTACAGAGTCACAGGCCCTGTACCGATGGATGCGAAAGCGACTCGCATTGCCCGTATCGCGCACTCGCGAACCACCCGCCAAGCTGCCCAGCAAACGCCACCCAGGACCCCTCGTCAAACGACCATAGTCTCGTTCTCTCGGCTTGGCCTGCGCTGCCACGCACGCTTGGCTCGCATTCCTAGAGCGGGGTGTCACCAGACAGACGCTTTGCCGTGGCCGTCGTCTCGGTCCTGCTGCGCGGTTGGGCGGCTTGTCTCACGACATCCGGCTATTCTGCAAGCACACTGCAGAACAACAACAGGCGTCAGAAGAGGAGGGGGGGTTTTCCTCGTCGCAGGGCCCATGGCGGGTCGAGTTGCGGCGGCTGCATGCCACGCGAGGAGGCGTCAATTGGGGCGCCCTCAGCCCAGCCAGGCGAGGCGCCTCACGGGGTCTCGCTGCCGGGGGGGTCTGGGTCTCGCCCCGGGTCTCGACGACATGGCATGGACATTGCAGACAACGCAGCCCCAAGCACCAGAGAGACACTCGTCAGACGCCAGCGCTGACGGCGCCAGGGCGTGGCCGACGAGACACACGGCGGGAGGGGATGCGGGCAACAGCACCAGCAGCTTCGTGAAAGCAATGAATGATGACGCACAATGAGCCATGGACGTGACAAGTGAGACGAGACAAGACACCGTGTCCGTGCATCTCCGCACAAGTCCACCACCCCCGGACAGCCAGCGGACATTTTGCAGAGGCCGCGCCCCTCTTCCTCCCCTTCCTCCCCTTCCTCCTCCGCACCGAGGGCAGGGCATAAATCGCGACACCCAGCGAAAAATAAAGAAAAGTTATGCGCAGCCCTGTCAGCTTTCGGTCCATTCGACTCTTCGGGGCCGGAGGCGTGCACTCGCGCACACAATTCAGTGCACTCGGGCGGACACCAGACTCCTGTACGTGCCCGAGGCGGGCTGCAAGGGTCCCTGATGAGGGGCATCAGATGGACCCCCTGCTAACTTTCGTGACCGCTCTCTCCATCGTCGGGAGGCAGGGCGAGCCCGAACCCGGGCGGCGATCGCACAATGTATACAAGGCGGGAAGCTGGGCTGGGTGGCAGTAGAAGGGGCGGTGGAAGGCCGCGCGCCGCGCCGCCGCCGATGCACGCACGCACGCACGCACTTCTGCTGCACCCGGTGAGTCAGGGGTGTCCAAGCCAGGAGTGACGCGAGTGCGAGCAAGGGGAGGGGGGGCCCCGGCCACTGGTGGAGCGAGATGACCTTTAATGCAGAACGGGGCTCGCTGCTGACCTCGTTTCCCCAGTCAGGCTGTCGTTCTTCGCCCTGGCTGTCGCATTCCTCCATCGGTCGCCGGCTCGGCGGTCACTTTACGTGTATGTACGTATGTGCAGCAGCAGCTGCTACGTGCAGCACGCCGCCAAGGACTGGCATCGCTCCCCGCTGCAGGCTGGCCTTGTTATGACAGCGGCGGGGATGGCCTGCTCGTCAACGCCTCTTGCGGGCATAAGGGCGCGAGAGCCCATGTCCATGCCAGTGCCTGATGCTACGCGCGTGCGGGCAGGCAGTTGAAGGCGACGACGACGACGACGGCCGATGGCTGGAGGGCCTGCGAGCTGAACGGCATGGCATGGTAGGGTAGGCTATGGGATGACGCACAGTACTCGCAGACGGCCTGATGGTAAACAAGCACTACGTCGTTGTATACTGTAGCATGTGCATGTGCGCCGTGCTGTTAACGGCCTGACGCCACGAGTGTATGACGACCGGACGCCGCATGCCGGGTATTTCAATGGAGTATTGCTATAACTAGCACCATGCTCGTCGACAAGTGCCCTCGTTGACCGCCAGGGTCCAGGTAGCTCTGCACCGCGGACGAAGCCGCACAAACGCCTCACGCACCCCCACGCGCCCTGAACCTGGCCGGTCAACCTGAGCGACGACGTGCATCGGGCGCATCCAAGAACTCTGTAACGCAGACCACGCGCTGGCTGATCCTCGCATCGAAAGCAAAATGTCTTGTCCGCATGTGCGGAGGCAGAGTCGCCCGCAGATATATACGGACGGACTGCATGCGGAGGAGGTGGATTTGGGCCCGTCACGCTCGCGCCCACGACAGCTCACGGACGTCGCAGCAATCTACGGAGTACTCGACAAGAGAGAACCAGAAAGCCCCCCGCAGATGCCTTCTTCACCCTGCCCTCAAAGCATGCCATGTAGAATCGCACCACGTCCATCGCTCGCCCGCCCCATGGTCTCGAGATGCCCCCTATTAATGGCCATTGCCCAATGCGGCAGTCAGATCATGGCCGCGGCGGCGCGTCGTCCCTGATTGGGCGGAAGCCGCAGCAGCAGCACACGCCGTGCCAGGCAAATAAACGCACGCCCTCCGTCCCCGCAGCGTTCCCTCCTCCAAGTACCAGGCCCGCGTTCCCGAGCAGTAGAGCTACCTACGTACACGTTCTCCCCCCGCCCCGCCCCTCCGAGCTCCAGCGACCGGGGGTTCCACACAGTGGCCCCACAAATCCCGGAGCTTGTCAAGAGCCCGAACGCCGGGAGTCGCTGCTTTTTTCTCTTCGCTAAAGTCGCCAGCTCGCTGTTTTTGTCCTCGATGTTGATGGTGTTCATGTTCGGCGTCTCGTGCCGTAACCGTGCGTCCAGTGGCATGGCTCGTTCGTCTCGCTTGGGGACGACACGCTCGACGGCCAATTGCCCAGCTGCCGTGCCGGTCAGCTCCGTTGGTCGTTGGTCGTGGGCGCGCGTGCCGTGCTCCCGCGTGACGGGCTGTGTATGTCGTCGTCGTCGTCATCGTCATTTCGTCGTTTTTTTCTATTGTTGGCGTGCGTCTGGGGTTCGGGCGCCATGCGTAGGCACTCCTCTCAAGTCGAATTACACCTGTCGTACGCGGGGGATACGGCACGCCTTGTCCGCACAAGAGCGTAAGCACCCGTACCCGGGCGAGGCCTCTCCGTATTCGCATGCCCACGCGTTCGTCCGCCCGGTGTATTCGTCACTCGCGCGCGCTACACCGCAGGCACTGCCCGGACAAGGGTGTCTGTCATCGCGCACTGCCGTGGATTCAGGTACAGCACAGCGCAACACAACACAACACAACACAACACGTCCCAAGCAGGGCGTTGGCCTCCTCCACCGCTGCGAGAAATGCCCTGTTCAGGTCTGTGCGGCTGCGGGGTGGACAAATATCGCGAATCAAGGCACCGGGTCCCCGAGTCCTTGGCGACGGGTTACAAGTGCCGTGAATACCTACATGAAAAGGGCAGCTCAGCAAAGCAAGGGCTGGCTAGCTGTTTGTCTGTCTGTCTGGCTGCCCCCCCCCCCCCCTCCTTCGGCGCCGGCAAGGGGACCAGGCCCGAAGCAAGCTCGCTTCAATGGTGGGAGAGCGAGCAGCCACCATCACCACTAGCTGGCAGGTGGCAGAAACTCAGATGAGCTTGATTAATTTAGCTCGGTGCTGGGTTGCCGCCCCGTTGGGTTTTGGCTTGGCCTGGTGGCTGAGGGCGGGGCTGCCGAAGGATGAATGGATGATGTGGAGGGGATGGAGGTCTGGGATGGGATGGATGACGATGCGACCTGTGATTTTAGCAGCAGCGAGTCGAGCAAGCTGCTGCTGAAAGCTTGCGCTCTCACCGTTTGTCTAGGAATTGGAGAATTGCGTTTGAGCGACGCTCGCCGGCGCAGAGTCCAGCAAAGGCTCCCCTCCCTTGCCGGCCGTCTCATCGCCAAAGAGCCCGCCGATGGCCGTCGGGCCCGATACGTTCGGAAACGGACATGCTACGGATGGGGATGTTAGAATCGCGCATCAGCCTCACTCACTCATTCGCTCGCTCGCTCGCTCGTTCTCACCCATGAAACTACTACTCAAATCATCAAGGTGGATCTGCATCGGGCCAACCACCCCAACTTAATGCTGCTGCCAACGTGCTTGGCTTGGGTACACTTCACCCCGTCGCCAAAACCGCCCATCGCATTCTCGCATTGGCCATGGGCAGATCTGCACCGTCGCAGCCCTAGCGTGGACATGGTGATCCCCGGGGTCGCTCGTGCCCTGGTCCCGGTGAAAGCACCTTGTGGTCAAGGACGACACGCGGCGCATTCGAAGCCCAACTGGGCCACCGCCCGGGGCTGCCCAAGCAAAGCACCATCACCAAGGCCGGCCCGTCTGCCGACGATGCCCAGCGCCTTGTCCTGTAGTGTGCACGCGTGCCCAGTACTTGCCAATGTGCCGGCTCACCACCGGTCGGGTTTCCACCGCAGGCGGAACCCCCGACCACGTCCCCGCATCACGCATCATTGACGCGGCAAAGTCACGTCACTGGTCGACAAATCATCGTGAACAAGTCAAAAATCGTCTCTTGATCAGTTTTGGACCTGCTCCGGCAGCTTCGTTCGTGCCTGCGCAAATGTGCCTTGTTGCTTCCCGTCTCTATCGCCTGCGTTGCCCCCCACCCTGTCCCGTGCCTGTCCAGGCCACGGGCAATTCCCTCTCTGCAAAACGCCTGGCCCTTTGGACATGGAAAAAAAAACCCATTCGTATGCCGCGCGTCATGTCCCAGTCCCTCAAGTAATCATGTGCCATGGATCGAGCTCCCGCCCACTGAAACGCCTCATGGCACAGCCCCCGGCCATGCCCGACCGAAGTTCCCAACCGGCCGCCGCCACCGTCGCGCGCGAAAAGAAACCCAAAAAAGGTGTAATACCAAGAGAAACCCCCGTTATTAGCCGCCTTGATGAGAGGGGGGCTTCACCAAAAGCCGTGTAGAAAAACCGTATGTGCACGAATCGAGTTATGTGACAAAGAGGGCGGCCGAACGCGCCACCGCTTACAACCGCATGGCCTCGCCGTCAAAGCCCGCGTAAATCATGGGGTCGTTGATGCCCATCATGACGTCCGGGTGGTTCTGCACCGACAGGATGTCCGGCTTGATGCCGTAGTCGCCGCCGTCCATGAGGCCCTCGTTCAGGACATTGAGGCCCTGTAGGTCGCCCTGGAAAAGGCCGAAGCTCAGGTCGCCGGGCTTGCTGCTGGGCGGCAGGCCGGACCAGCCCTGGAAACCTTGTTGTTGTTGTTGCTGTTGTTGCTGCTGCTGCTGCTGCGACGGGAAAAAGGCGCCCGAGTCAATGTCGGTCGTCGGGCTGAGCTCGTAGTCGGTGACCGTCGTGCCGGCCGAGTGCGGCGACATGGTGAGGCTGCTGCTGGCGCCGTGACGGCCAAACGCCTCGCTGCGGTAGTTTTGCGCGAGACCTCCGAAGCGGTACTCGTGTTCGCTGTCCGAGTGCTCAAACTCGGACGACGAGGCGCGGTCGTGGCGGTCCTGCTGCTGCTGCGAGGTGGCTTGCGGCGGCTGGCTCTGCTGCTGCTCCTCGAGCTGGCGGGCCAGCTCCACCATGCCGGCCTCGTCCTCGGGGAAGACGGAGTGCACCGGCAGGTCGATGTCGCTGTTGGGGCGGATGCAGCCGAGCTTCTGGGCGATGTTGTGGATCACGGGCTGGCCGCGCTCGTTGAGCTCGGGCTCGCCCAGGGTCCAGGGCTGCGCGCTGCGGACCATGGAGTAGAGCTTGTGGACGGTGGCGATGAGGGCGAACTGCGTGTTTTCGAGCACCTCGGCGTAGCTGTGACCATGGTTGTCAACGAAAAAGCCCTCGTGGTCAAAGAGAGAAAAACATACCCCTTGGGCAATTGCTTGTACTCGACCTTTTTGCGGACACCCGCCGTGCAGACGACGCCGTCGTCCTTGCATCGCTTACACGGAAACTCGCCGTCGCACTGCCGGCCCTGTTAGCGACACACACACACCGACGCCGCCGTCTCCCCCGACTCTTGATAGCTGGTGCGTACCTTGGTCTTCTTCATTCTACACCGCTCGCAGGCCTTCCATACGCGCTTGTGTCGGCCGTCCATGCCGGCGGCGTGGGTGACGTGGTCGTGGTGGTGAGCGGCGGCGACGCCCGAGTTGGCGCGCTTGGAGGCCCGGTTGGACGGCTTGGTTTTGCTGCTGCTGCTGCTGCCGCCGGACGTTGACGAGCTCTTTCTGCTCTGCTTGCCCTCCTCCGCCGGCGGCGAAGGCAAATTATGTGATCCCATGGCGGGTTGGGTTTGTGTGAGCGTGCGTGTACGATGTTGTTTCGGGGGGGAGGAGGAGTCGTGCGTCAGGGTACGGGCGTGCTGTGAGTGAGGGTGACACAGGATGACGACGGAAAGTGAGGTGACACTAGACGGTGTGGAGGCGTGTGAGTGCGTCGGGTCGTGGTGACTACGAGGTATGAGGCGTGTATGAGAAACCACGAGGCAAAGCACAGGCTGGTGTTGTCATGTATATGAATGACGCGGGATCAAAGGGCGGCGGCAGGGCACGCAAGAAGGTGGTGGCCCTGGCCCGGGATATATAAACGAGCACACAGACGATAATGCGGGCCGGGCTTAGTTGGTAGGCAGGCAGGTAGTAGGTAGACAAGTAGGCTTGGGCAGGGCAGGACAGGACAGGACAGGGTCGACAAATGACTCGACCCAGGCGTCGGGGAGCTTAATAATGGGAACGGGAGAGTGCCCAGGCGCCGAGGGGGATGGATGATGTGACAGTCTCGGAGCCTTTCCAAGGTTATTAATGTACTTTGCACCGAGGCCGGTTGCGGGTGCGGGTGCGGGTTCTGGCTTTTCGACGGGGCCCCCCCATCCCTCCATCTCTTCCTTGACTCCAACCATCCATGCCATCCATCTACGTATCGTATGTACCTATGATTATCCACCCCATCGTCTTGTCGGTCCCCATCCATGCAATCCCACTCATTATTATCCAGCATGATCCCGCCAATGCACAGGCCAGGCCGAGCGTCTTGCAGCCTGTCGAGCCCGGGGCCGTGGCCGGGCGGCCGGCCGGGCGTGTAAGTTCCATCAGTGACGGATAGTGCTACTAGCGAACGAGGGCGGGAACCCGGACGAGTGCAGCGTACCGGCCGGGCGGGCCACGCTGGGCTGCATCCACTGTAGGTAGCCACCTCAGTAAACTACAGTACTAACCTGCCGCCCGCCCAAGAATGGGGACCCGGCAATTATTGGCTTCGGCGCGCAGGACGAAGCCGCGCCGCCGCCGCCAGCAACAGCAGCACCAGCACCAGCACCAGCACCAGCCTAGAAATCACAGCCCCGTGAGCGGCGGAACATTTGCTCAATCGCGAGCCAGCGGGCGAGAAAACGACGAGATGAACGGACGGGGGGGGCGCGCGCGCGCGGCGGCGAACAAGGGGAGGGGTGCAAGGGGGGCGTGGACTTAGCGGTCGGTCCAGAGTTTATGTCCGAACTGGCGAGAGAGGGGCGGACAGGGGTTCCGCTGCGAGGGTGGGCCCACGGCTTCTGTCTGCCCCCCATCTTCTTCCTCCAGTGCGAGCAACCTCGCACTGCGAAACGAACCGGTGCTGGGCTGGTTGGCAAGGTACTCGTTCTCGTCTCTGGAACACGTCACAGCATCGCCAAAACGAGTCCAAGTGATCCCGTCGAGAGCCAGCTGCCGCCGTCGGTGCTGCGATACCCTTTCCGCATGGAGCGTGCTGCCACCGCATGTACGTGCCATGTACGGGCATGGACAGTCTGCGCTGCAGCGTCCAGCGGCACCTCGAGCATCAGCACATCAGCACATCAGAGCATCCATCAGCACATCAGCGCATTCCATGCCAGCGTTTGTTGGTGGGCGCCCACCTCCACCGCCACGCCACCACCACCACCACCAGCGCTGAAGTGCCCTGCTGCACAGGTGCGCTGCCCGGGTAGGTAGTCGTCTCACTCCACTGGCCTGGGCTCTTCCAGGGCCCAGCACAAAACCCGCCAACAACGTCACCTGCCAAGGAGCAACCAACGCAGGCCGCACACACACACACAGGAGAGGGGAAAAAACTGCCCGAGGGGGCCCATGCATGTAGTTCCATTGGCCAGCCTCGCAAACTCCGCCGCGACGCCGCGGACTTGGACCTTGGGCCTTGGGGGGAATGCCGTACCGGGGCGGGTCGTCGCCCGCGGCCCGTCCGCTTATACAAGCGGAAGCAATAAGCCAGCAGGCAAGCAAGCAGGCAAAACAGCACGCTCTTCTTTTTTTTTCTTTCCGTGCACGCGGTTTATTTTCTGAATTGTGGGATTTCATCTCCTTTAGATGGTTGCTCGTCCATGTTCACGATAAACATGATGCCATGCCAGAGTGCACTGATGAACACCGGAAAGCACAAGGACCAAGTGTTCCACGGACACGGAGATTTCCACCCTCGTCCACCTCCACCTCCTCCACATCCCACCTCTCCTCCCCTCCCCTCGCTCGGGGCCACGGCAACCCCCCGGTCGAGGTGCAGGAGTCCTGGGCACGAGACCACATGGCTGGTGTTTTTGTATGTATGTAGATTCGCGGCAAGCCGCCACTGCGATGCCTGGAAGCAACATGCAAAAAGGTGCCAGAATACCTGCCGCGAGACAGACGCCGACGAGACCTTTGGAGAGGGCGCTCGCGGGCCCGTCTGACTGGGCGCCCTGAGGTTTGGGTTTCGCGCCCGAGACTCCAGGCCCCAGCCACCGGGGACTCGCTTCCAGTTGTCAATCATATCCGCCTGCAGCAAGAAGTGAGTTGCTGCTCTCTGCTCGCTCGCTTCAGCGCCGCGCGGGAGAGCAAGCGCCAGCCCTGGCAGGCAGGTAGGCTATCGGCACAGCAGCCCTGCACCATGGGTCAGCAGCCTGGATGTCATCAGCACGGGCATCAGCGCTCCATCAGCATCCCATCAGCAGCTGTCATCCGCCACCGCGAGCAGGCCTGCCAAGGTGCCACAGCCCCAGCCCTGGGAGCGGCGCGCTAGCGAAGGCCACCCCCCGCGCCTGCTCGAGCAGCAGCAGCACCTCCAGCGAACATGAACTGATGGTGACGCTTGGCTGCTGCTGGAATTGTCACCGCCAAGGGAGCTGGGGCATCGCTGGACGCACCAGACTGCACCCGCTGGCGGGTCCGCCCTACAGCACGCAACCCAGCCCAGCCCAGTGGACCGAGCGAGACGCCGCCAGCGACGATGCAAACGGTGGTCGCTGTGGCTTTCGTCCCTTTTGCGCGTGAAGAATATTACCTTTTGACGCCTTACCACGATCGCCCTGGGCCCCCTTTGCGCCTCGAAATACTCATCAACGTGCTCGCCCATGACGTCCTGCGCTGGTCGGCCGCATCGCCGGCGCAGCTGCCCCATCGCACCGCATCGTCGCCCCATCTATAGCCGCTGCATCGAACCCCATCCGCTACCTGTACATGCCTGTAGGAAAACCCTCGCGAGTCACAAGGGGGGACCGCCCCCGGGGCTTCATGACAATGACGCCGAAGCATAACGCGATATGCCAGGAGCACATGCACGCACATCCAGGAGCACGCGCACAGTTGAGCCCAAGGGCCAAGGACGGACCGTTCTCCTAGCACCAAGCGTCAGCAGCAAGTGCTCGCCTTCGTACGTACAAGAGGCTCTGGTAGCTCGTGCTTAGACTCGCGGTGGCGCCCCACAGCTCACTGGAGCTGCCGCCACAGGCCAGCCGCCGTTGCGCTTGCAATGCTTGATTGATTGAACGATGGGCTGCGCAGCGCCGAGCGCAGTGTGTAACTGTAGGCATCGACAGATAAGACGAAGCGCTGCACCACGATCGCTCGTTCGCTGCAACGGCCATCAGAGTTTCCGCTACTGTTGCGCCTCGCGCGGCCGAAGAGGGGGGAGCTCGCCAAGCAGCCTTAGCAGAAGACAATAATGTCGTTTCTGGCGCGCGCATGCTCGTTCGTGCGACGTCGCAATCAGCATGTGGTACAGGCCTGGTTGGTTCGATTAGACGTGCGATGCGTGTGCCCCGTCCCCTCTCCAGCGCTGGCGCCGTCTTGGTCAGCGGCGAGCTTCTTCCAGAGCCGCGGAGGATGGACCCTCCATCGATCGGCACGCTGGCGGCATGCAATCGCCCTGGAATCATCGACGTGGGGAGCCATCTCATCAACATGGGGCGGCCGCATCTCATCGACGTGGGACCATCTCATCGACATGGACATGGGACATGGGGCCATCTCATCCCGACCGGCGGTCCAGATCACCACGTCGCGACTCCATCCGACAAACGGGCTGCATTTCGTCGTTTGGCGATTCGGGCTTCCATCACGGGACAATGCGGCCCCGTCATCGCCGTCGAGTTGGGTGAAATTCATCCGTCGAACCAGGGCCCTGGCCCGCCTGTCAGCACGGGTGGGTTGATGGACAGGCCGTAGTAGAGCGCTCCAGAGGTGGAATTCGAGGGGCCCGTGGACCGGCGTGATGGGCAGAGACAGGTAGACTGAGGTAGTACTGGACGACGCCAGAGACGAAGAGGGGTCAAAGTCAAAATCATACCCAAGCACAAAGGTAAGGACAAGCGCGCGGCTCAGAAGCCGTTTAAGCGTCGCCACATGCCATGCTGGTGCTCCCACGCAATCAACAGGCTTCGTTTCCCACTCATGTGCTGCCGCAAAAAACTCGCCCGCCTCGACGGGAAACGGTCCGGACAAGGGGCCATGTTACGGGCGATTCGCAGGGGCCCTCTCTTCAGCCTCAAACCCAGTTTCCGTAGGGCGGCGACGACGACGACGACGACGACGTTCCCGGCAGGATACTGTAGCATCGGAGCTTCTTCTCACTCGGTCTCTGCATCAACTTATCCATTTGCCAACCAACCGCATCGCGCAACTGGGGATTTTGCGTCGCCGTCTGCCCCAGCTCGCTTGCGTGCTGGAACGCGGGACGCAGCACCCGCTGTCATCGAGCCACTTTGACTCCATGTTCTTTTGCGTTTGGTTCATGGCCCGAGGCAACACACTCAGAGCGTCCCAGAGGTGGTATGCAGCACATGTGTGTGCAGTTTTGGTTGTAGTCCCCTTTGCTTTGGATGTGTTCGAGGGGGCAGAAAGACTGACAGACTGACAGAAAGCGGACAGGGATGCTGGTCATCTGGTCGGCGAGCCCTCGCAACTCGTTGCCCGTCTCGGATCTGTCCACGGACTCTGCCAAGTCTGCCCCTGCGCGGCGAGGTGACACATCACGGCGGCGACCTGCTGCTGTGGAGTTCGCCCCCGGTGATTTGCTATGCCCAACTCCGACCGAGCTCCGCGGACGGTGCGTCTCGTCCGTCGTCCGTCTACCGCCCGCCTACGCGCGCTGCGCTGTGTGATGCTCGTCAGGTGACGTCGCAGTCGCCGTCTCCTGCCCCTCGCGGCACTCCTCGTCCAAGACTGTACCCGTCCAAGACATGCATGTACGTACAATGGCGTGAATGGTGTTGGGCCGCCGGCAGTCGAGATGCCGAACCCCGTCTTTGCAGCCCATGTCATCAGTCAACAAGGACGCCAGTCGGTCGTCAAAGGTCGTCCTCTGAGCCCCTCGAAGCCACGACAAAACGCTCCTGCGACTCGTTGGCCGCTGATGCCCAGGGCCCGTCCACCTCACCAGCTGGTAACCGGGCACCTCCAGCTCCACGTCCCCAGGACCTGTCATCCTGCCAATGTCAAGCCCTTGGCGCACCGCCCACCAACCACACGAACCCGTCAAGGTTCCCAACTCTATCGCACGCCGCCATCAGTCCGTCGAAAACGCTACCTGCTACATCTACTACCGCCCTACCTACCTACCTTCCTGCGCGGCTCCAGCCCCAAAGGCTATCGACAGCCGAGCCCTGGCGGATCTAGACTTTCAGCCCCCGGATGGGCCCCAGATAAGGCACCAGCCACGGCCTCGAGGGGGCTAACCAAAGCTAAGGATGATATGTCGTGTGCGGGTTTGAAACTGTCTGGCTGGCGCACATACCGTGCAGACATGCATGATAGATGGATGGCACGGCATCGCATGGCGGCCAGGCCGTCAATCACATCGCATCATGGCCGGCCCAAAGCATGCGCCACCGTCGCGCCCCCCAAGGTTTTCTGGCGTGATTGATTGTGAAATGATTACTGAGCCCCTTGGCGGCTCGGTTCCCCCTTGCCGGACGGCGCGTTCGTTTAGGCTTAGAGTCGCGGGGCTCGCTCACGGCGCCACTGCACCTACCGTGCACTTGTCTGTCTTGCCTATAGATGGATGGGATGGCCCCCCAGTGCTGCTCGTGCTTCTCAACGGTGCCACGGTGCTACCTCAGCCAGCAGCCGCCAATGAGCGTCGGCATCGTCATCATCAGGTCAGCACCACGAAAGCACCAACCAGTCTCGATCCAGTCCATTCCCTTTCCCAATCTGACGCTGACGGGCGGCGGGCGGTGCACAGATGCATGCACGCACGTAGCTTGCAATGACAACAGCCGTTTCCCTGTGAGTGAGCCATGTTCATCATGTGCGTAAGCGACGACGCTGTTGCAAGCCTTTTACCCAGGCGACGCGACGCGATGCGATGCTGACGGCGCTTTTCCCGGTGCATGGTGGTGGCCCGTTGCTTTCACGCACGTTTGATGCTTGCATTGAATTTTCCGTGGATTCGCTGTCGCGGAACGAGACCGCGTCTCTCTCGTGGCGCCATGCATCCATCCATCCATCCACGGAAGACGAACGCATGCGGTCGTCACACGAGGGCGACCTGGAACCATGGATAGAACGGTGGCGCCTCCTCTCCCCCCGGCTTCGTTTCGTTCATTCTCACGCAGGACCCCTGGAGAGAAGAAGCATGTGCAAAACAGCACGCCCCTCCTCCATTCCCCCCTCTCCGCGGCTGGCTTGGCTGGCTGACGGCTGGGTGGCAGTCAATTATGATGGGTGTTGGTTGGCGTCAATGGACGGCACACGCATACAAGGGCGCGGCCGGCGGCTGAGTAATTGATTAGGCGACGCGGTTTTGGAGGGTCAAACCCTGATCGGCAGCGGAAGCGGTGCCGAAGGGGGGCGGGTCCCCGGGAATGAGCGGGGCCGGCGCGGGAATAAGCGGCGCAGGGCTTGACGCTGGAGGTAATGACTGATGAGTGATGATGGCCTCGGTGGTGATTACCCAGCGTCGTGTGAGCGACATGAGCGAAACCGTCGTGATGCGTGCCGGCATCTGTGCTCTGGAGCTCTCCGGCACTTGATGCTTGGCGATGATGACGGTGTCGATATGCACGACTGCTAATGCCAGGGTTTGCAAGTTATGACCTTGGCCGTCACGACTTACAGTATACCTTGTACAGGGCCGTGCGGCAGACGAACTGACTTGACGTGCATGCCAGCCAGCGACCGCGAGCATGTCCCCGACGTTTTCCACGCGCCGTCGCTGCTACTTCTGTTACTTCGACGCGACGCATGCGACGCCACACCTCATCCACCATGCGGGCAACGTCCCCTCCATCGCACGTCAGCCAGACGTGCATTGCAGCTCGGCAGTTGTTGGTTCCCCTCGTCTTCTGCGACTCGACAGCTGGTCCCACCCATGCAGACAATGCGGGCCAGCAAGTCGCCTCTGGCAGGGGTGATACAATTTTAGCCTTCTGAATTGTAATCTGCCGTCCGTTAGTGCCTGTTGCGCTCGCTTGCCGATTTCCCCCCTGTTGTTGCTAATGGTGGGAGGGACAGCAGTGACGAATGACGGGCGGTGATGCCCTCGCCTCAGCCCGCGACTCGGCCCCAAGCCCAGCGGCCCGCGAGCGGTCTCGACTCCCTCCACAAAGAAGGGGGCGCCGAGAGGCGACGCGCGCGAGCGTCAAAGGCGGTGCCGCTCTGACGCACATCATCATCCCACCATCTCATTCGCTCGCCTCGCCCACAAAAGTGCTTCCACTCGAGAGTTGAACCGTTGGCCTGGGTTTCGCGCGCCGCCTCAACCTCAAACAGCACGACCTTGTCGCCCGCTACGTAAACAGCGCCGGGGGCTGCTTCTGCAGCGAGAGTCGAGCTCCGTGGACAAGACGTCTCACAAACCACCACTCGCACCGCCAGTCGAGGGCCGTCCACGGACGAATGTAGTAGACGAATGCCCCACTCATCCGTCGCAAAAGGCCGAGGCACCGGGTGGGGCCTCGCCGCCTCCGTCCCGTCGCCGCACCAAATTGGGCACCGGTACTGACACGGCGAGCCCCAGCGGTAGGGCTACCTGAACGAGTGCCACTACGGCTGGCTGGCCGAGTTCGAGGAGTCCGCCACGAGGATGCAAGTGCCGTGACGCAGCACCGCGCGGTTGTCGCGATTCATCCCAAGTTTCATGGCCGTTGCCTACCTCGACGAGGGCGCCAGTGGAAAATTCCTTTGTCGTCGGGACTCCCAACGACTTCGACGGACAAACAGACAG
This sequence comes from Purpureocillium takamizusanense, assembly GCF_022605165.1. NCBI lineage: Eukaryota > Fungi > Ascomycota > Sordariomycetes > Hypocreales > Ophiocordycipitaceae > Purpureocillium > Purpureocillium takamizusanense. The sequence goes on from NC_063078.1 coordinate 55,003, forward strand.
CCCAGCGGTGTGGTGCACGCCCCCTCCCACTCTGCCATGATCCTGACCCTCGTCATGCGCACCCCTGACGTTGAATTTTTTTTTTCCCGCTCCCGTGTGTCAACGGTGTGTGGTTTTGATATCGTCATCCGCCTCCACTACCGTGCCCATGCACCCACCACGCCTGGCTGCCGGCCCGTGGAGACGCTACGACGCCGAGCGTGCTCCAGGCTCAGCCTGTTGGTGCAGCACCTGCCCGCGTATCTCCGGCGCCAGGCAGCTCCACCTCGCCCTGCCATCTGCCCTGTGGTGCAGCCAGCCCGTCCCCCCCCAAGTGCCGGGCTTCCATGCGGCATTCTGGAAGGAAGGCCGGAGCGAAGTGGGTGGAAGCGGGATACTGACGCGATGCCGAGCTTCGGCGTCGTTGTCGTCAACGGGGCGGTCGTCGCTCGGGACGTCAGCCCTGCGCTCTCGCAAGCGGTTGCCACCACCAGTATTCGTTTCCCGTGCTAGATGCCGTGGTTTGGCGCCTGGCTTTCCGATGCTGACACGTCCCGGACACGGCGCAAGTAGTGTTATCAGTGAGGCCGGATCTCAGTCCAGGACGCGGCACGGCGCAGGTGGCTTCGTAGCATCACCGCCATCGCGCTCCCGGCACTGGTAGCCCGATTGTCACGGTGATGCTGACGACAGTGACGATGATGGTCAAGACCAGACCCCCCAGCACTCTGTCCCCGTGATGCCTTGCAGGGCCCTTCTCCGCGGCGCGGGGCCGCTCCTTTTGCCCACACGTGTCGGCCACCCACGCTGCTGCATCTCGCGATCGCGTACGGAGTACTGTACGTACGTAGCAGCAACGGTGTCCTCCACCCCCTCGCCGACTGCCCCAAATCGAACCCCGGTTCTGCAATGGTCGCGGGGCGGCTTGCAGAGCTGCGATCGAGCCAAGGCGATGGGACGGGTGGACAGCGACACGGACTGGCGCCGCCGCTGTGGCTGGGGCCCCTGCCCTCCACCCCCACTGTCTCGCGTCTTCAACGGCGATTTCGGGTGCCGACCGGCATCTTCGCGCCGCCATCGCCCGCCCGTCTGCTCGCGCGCCCTGCCAGAGGCGCAACCACTTGCTGGGTGCTGTTGCTGCTGCTGCTGCTGCTGCTGCCCAGGCCAATGCCGCGCGCAGTGCTGTGGTGCCTTACCAACTGTTCCCTAAGGTGCAGCGAAAGCGCCAATGGGCAGAGGGCGTGCCCGTCGTCGGGACAGGAAGGCTCGCGTTCACGTCGACTCATGCCGCACCTGCGCACCGCCGACAGCGGCCCTGTCGTGATAAACGCCGGCGCATGCTCCTTCTGGCCATCTGGCCACGACGAGAACAACTCGGGACGCGCTCAAATGCCTCACGTCTCCCGGGCGGCCATGCGCGCATGTAGTTCGTATGCGCGCTGTACTGCATTACTATGGGGGTCAGCATGCCCCAGACGCAAGGCACCTTGCGGGTCTGCATGTCTTTGCACGCACAGCGGGCGTTGCAAAAATCTCGATGGCTCCATCGTGCATCCACAATGGGACACCTTGGCTCGCTCGTTCCAGTCAACCGCTGGCGGCGTCGCGCATGCACATTGGACAATTGCCATGGCCAGCGCGCAGGGCGGCGGGAACACAGACACGCAGTCCGGGCCCGTCAAAGTCCGATGGCGCGTCTTGCCCCCTCCCAACCCCGTCAGCTCGGGAAGCTGTTCGGCAACTGGGGCGGTGGGTACCCGACCAGGGCGGGCAACCGGGTATGGCCGTGGGCGTGGGCGTGGATGGCTTCCAGAACGCCGACCCTGTTTCCCGAACCCGATTTTTTTTTTTTGCGCCCGCCGGGGTTGCTGCTGGGAGCATTGTGCGCATTCGTCTCGCCCTGGGCTGTCTCGTTCAAGGCTTGCTCCACGTCGTTGGTGACGGGGCTGCATAAGGGCCTGCATGTGTTGTGACTGTCCACGCTGCGAGGTACCGGTGCCATCGCATCATCGTCGTCCAGGCCGTGTGTGGTTCCTGACCCATTGTGACGTTGTCGTGCGATGCGACACAGGGCGCCATTGACACGTAATGGTTGGTTGTCCTGGGCCTCCCCTCCGATTATTGCCGTCGTTGGATACCGTCGTCGCAGCATAGGGGATGCGTGTGCCCTCCCACCCCCAGCGTCTATCCATCATCAATTCAACGGTCAAGTGCTTTTCGGTGCCGTCCATCGTCACCATCCCCGTCTGGAGAGCGCCATCGCACCGGTCTTTGCCCCATCCCCGACCCCGATGCACAAAACCATCACGGCTCGTGCCCTCCCCTCGCCGCTACAGGGTGGGCCCGCGACAGGGGTTCTGCAGGGGGCGAACAAAACGTGGTGGTGGGTGCCATGGTCTCCGACAATGTCCATGGAGTTTTGCACCGCCGCCACTCGGCCGAGTCACCCCGTCTGAGGATTCCGTCCGCGGCCGTCTGCATTGCATTGCATTGGACAATGTACGACGGACGCGGGCGGCAACGTCCCGGCGCATCATGGTGCATCTTGACCCTTTCCGTGTGGTGCCCCGCTGGCGCGGTGTAAATGTCGTCGAACCCGGTCACTGTCGAATCGTCAAGCTCCACAACATCGACCGACGCCCAGGTACTCGCTGTGACATCATTTGAGTCTGCGCAGCCGCACCGCGGCGGTGATCCTCACCACGACCTGCGACGACCGACGGCTCGCGATCTCGGCACTGCCCATGCCCACCTCCATGCACCCGAGAGACCACACGGCGCAAACCCGCGGGGCCTTTGCCGTCGCCGTCGCCGTCCGGCTTTCATCGTCCCATGAGTTGACATCGCGGCAGCCCTGACTCGATCAAACGCCGCCACAGGCACCCGCTCGACAGACCCCAACGCTTCAGCCACAGGTGGAAGCCAAGGCCGCCAAGGCTCGGCAGCCCTCCCGTCGCGCGCGTCCGTGGCGGGCGAACAAAAGAGGCAGCGGCAGAGTTCGCCGGCGTCATGGCCTGACGCCTTGGTGTCGCTCTGCACGACGCGGGGGACCGACGACGAGGCGTGCCTTGCAGTGCCGAGGCTGCCCCGATACATTCATCGCGCCGTTGCTCGATGCCTAGTGATGAATTTTCGTCGTCGGGCCTCTTCACCTCTCCAGATGCTGTGTGCCACCCGCATCGGAGCCGACTCCGACCACCACACGGCGCAACGCCGACCGACGTTGAGACTTTGAGTGCAATCGTCGTGGCGCCGCGCTCCGGCACGTTGAACCGTTCGCTACCCGCTCGGGCAGGGGCCGCAACCCGCACGCCCAGGGCTTGAAGCCATCGCCAAAGCCTGATTTTGAGGAACCACTCGGCCATACGCCGATGCGTCGCAAGCCCGTCGAGCTGCCCCCCTTTCCGAGTCTTGCAGGAAAACCCTGCGCGCCGTCAACTATCGACGGTGAGGCCATGCCAAAGCCGGCTCTCCAGCGCCGCGCGACCCACCTACGAATTAGACGAACTTCCCGATCCGCTTCGGATGACACCGATCTACGTTCAGCAGCGTGCCGTGCTAGGAGGTAGTGGGTAGTCAATCGAGGCGACGAGGGGGCTAGGGGTGGTGATGCTTGGCTATTCATGACCTACGCGCTTGCTGGCCGCGCAGGAATGGTTGACATCATCTCGTATCACCCAGGGTGGCGGCTGGCCTCCACAGAGGCAAGCGATCCAGACGTTCGACAAGGTTTGCCCGCCAAACCATCTCCAAATGCCCCGGACTGCGCCTGCAGCCAATCAACGAGTCGGGGATACATCTAAACCAGGCCGCAGTCTACCGTTCCACTTACACGAAGGGCCAGCGAAGGCGCTACCGCGAAATATCAGCCCATCAAGGGGGACGCACCACCGAGGCGAAATCGTGCCTCCAGCGGCTTCGACGACGAGGGCGTGCAGGACGGCACTTCCGCCTAGACGTCGTTGAAAAATAGCATCCGCGGTTCCTCGTCCTCGCACATCGACCACGCCCACGCCGCGCTCGGCCAATATCCCAGCAGCGCGGAGTTTTCGAGCCCATAGTTGGCCGGCTTGAAGAGTGTTGCGTCGCGCGCCCGGGTCTCGGCAACGGCGTCCGGCGTCGCCAGCGCGAGGAAGTGGCTCCTCCTCGATCCCTTCTCCAGCGATCTGGAACGTTACGTCGGTCAGCTCCGGACGGCTCATCGCGCGAGAGCCTCGCCTGCTTTCTCTTCGCCGTCGGACCATGGTCAGCTTGGACTTACAATGCGTTACCGAGCACGCCGTGGCAGAGGCTCGGCTCCTTCTTGAGCACGCCCTTGGCCCAGGTGACCTCACGGCCCTTGTGAATGGCCTTGTCGAACCGCTCGGCGAAGTCGGGGTAGTGAGGGCGCAGCGATTGCAGCGCAAAGACGAATCCCGGCGCGCCGTGGCAGAACTGCACCCGGACGGCAGCCTCGCCGGCTTCGAGGGCCTTGGCCGTGTGAATCCAGTTGCCCTCGTCGCTCTGGAGGTCCAGGAGCTCCTCGAGCAGGCCAGCGAGCTCAGGGGCGAGCGTCGGGACGCATAGCACAATCTGCGCCAGGGTGCCAATGTCGCCGTGGGGGGCTCCAAAGTATCGATCGCCGTTCCACACCCAGTGGCCCTTGCCGTCGTCGTCCTTGTCCAAGATGCGGCGCGCCAGGCGGGCTATGGGCTCCTCGAGCAGGTCCGCGGAGTCGGGCACCCAGTGGCGCACCGCGCGCAGCATGTAGAGCATGCCCGCCCTGCCGTATATCATCTCGGCGGGAAACTTGTCGGCGCCCTCCCCCGACGCGGGCTCGAGCAGTCTCGGCATGTGCGCGAGCAGCGCCGTCACGCAGCGCCGGTCCTTGGTGACGCAGGCGCGCACGGCGTCGAGAGCGAGCACCTCGGCAACGAAGCCGCAGCACCCGTCCTGGAGAACGAGCGTCCCGCGGTCGCCCTCGACGTACTTGCCGGCCCAGTGCACAAGGTTGTGACCCTGGATGCGTAGGTCCGGGTGACGGGCGGACAAGCAGAGGAGAGCGTAGGCGACGCCTGTCGGGCCCGCGATCAGCCCTATGCACGTCTCGGGGTCGTAGGATTCCTGCGGCGGGTGCGTCGTGACGAGCGTTTCCAGGCTTTCCCTCAGCAGGTCCGCCGGGGCCGCCCCGAGGGCCTGCTGCGGCATGGTGTTGTCGATGTAGAGCTGCTCCATGTTGGCGAATGCGATGGATTGGGAGAGAGGAACAGCTCATGAGCAGTTCGGGCAGTCCTTTTTGATCGGCAGGCCGGGCAGTGAGACACTGGCAACCCCGCGTCGGAAATGACCGTGCCGCGCCGACAGCCCGGACAACTCACAGCTGAAGCCTGGGACGGGGCCGTTGACAATCACATTCAGGGTTCATCCCGCTCGTGACGCTAGACGCACCGAATAGGCAGGCGGACATCGTCAATCGCCTACGCGAGGGCTAGTCCGAGACGGTGACTCAGGGACCGACGTGACTGCATTGTCTCCGCACAGCGTGAAGGCGATTCGGACGAGCAGCGTGGCTGACGGCTCTATTCGTGAGTAAACGTGGCATCTCGGCGAGTCGGACGTACCAGGTAGCTAGTTTGTACCATTCGGGCAGGCGGGCGCGGGATGTTCCTGCGAGCTCGTCCACCGCTGATGCCAACGGGTTTCGTCAAAGGTGGTGCAGTGGCCAGGTGGCCGAAGAGCATCCAGTATACGAAGTAGCGGGTGATGTCGAGCTGCTGAGTGTCTGCCAGTTGGAAGCAGCGTTGGCTGGTCCTTCCCTTTCATCGTCGCGCCACAGGCTGGTGGTCCACGGGCGTTCTGCCTGCGCCAACCCCACCGGAGCAAAAGCCCCTGGACGGCCTGCAGATGGCTGCAGATGGCTGGAGCGGCAACGATGACGACATCGCATCGAGCGGTTGACCTCGCCAAGGTCTCGCATGCCATGCGAACCCTCCTCCCTGCACCGAATTGACTACGCTCTCACGGCCGCAATTGACATCCTCCCAGCAACTGAGCCGCTTTCCGTGTCGCACCACGAGGTTGTCAAAACGACCCGCCCTTGAGCTTGCCAGCTAGCGATCGAGTCCTCGCAGTCATCACCCACACGTACGCACATCGTCAGAATGGCAGACTCCAAGGAGCAGGCCACGTCCGGTGGGCAGTCGGCGAGCCGTCGCGTCGCGGGCTCCGTCGGCGAAAAGGCGCAGCAAGTCCTGTAAGAGAAACCCCCCTTCAGATGAACGAAGCTGACCCGTTGTAGCAAGGAAGACTACGACAAGGCCAGGACCCTGGCGTTTGACGCGCTCAAGAGCAGGGCCTATCTCTACCCGATCAAGGTGCCTATCCTGGGACCAACTCGCGGGCCGGCGCTGACTCTCACAGGGCATATTCTACTTCCTCACCCATCGCTCCTTGTGGAAGCCCTTTACCTCCCGCCTCGCCCCGTACATCGGGCTCTCCGTGTCCGTCATCGGCAGCATGTTTGCTTTTACCTACCTGCCGCAGCTTGCTGTCCTCGTCTTCGTCAACGGCCCGCTTGCCGTCTTCTCCACCGTGCTGGTCGTCCTCAACGAGTCCTCTACCATTGTGAACATCGTTGCCCGCAATTGGTTCCTGCAGGACGCGCTCCTCGACACCTTTGATGGCACCCTGATTGCTCGCAACAACACCGCCATCGTGAGCGAGGGCCGCGAGGTCAAGTCTGGCAGCGACCCCATGGCGCGCCTCGGGCGCATCCTCAAGAGCCCCTTTGACAAGTTTAGCATCACGGCGCTCGTCCGCTACATCATCCACCTGCCTCTCAACTTCATCCCGGTCGTGGGCACCGTCATCTTCATCGTTCTTCAGGGTGAGTGGGCTCAACTATTTGAAATGCGGATGTTGACACATTCGTAGGGCGGTCCCGCGGGCAGCGTGTTCATGGTAGAGTATGTCGATCGCCTGCCTCATACGTGGACCTCTGAGGCTGACAACCTGCAGTATTTTCAGCTGAAGAAGTGGTCGGCTCGCCAGCGCGAGGGCTGGCTCGAAAAGCACACTGGCCCGTATACGTCGTACGTCGGCATCTCCTTGAGCCGTGCCACCCGTGCGGCGCTTGCGCGGCTTGCTAACCTCGGCTGTCAGGTTTGGCCTCGTCGCGACGTTGCTCGAGATGGTTCCCGTCGTTTCCATCTTCTTCACATACACAAACACGGGTGAGTGGGCTCGTTGCCTGCGTGGGCGAGCTGAGCTGACACGCGCAGTTGGTGCCGCGCTGTGGGCCGCGGATATCGAGGCGATGAACACCTCCATGACCGACGAGACGGCGCCCACGCTTCGGGAGGCGGCCAAGAAGGTCGAGTGAACAATGTACGCTTCAGTGATCTAAGAGTGCTCAATCTCAACGTACCGAGACAAATAGAGCCAGGACTCGAAATGTAGAAAGCCGTTGTCTCGTCTACGTGAATGAGCCTGTCTCAAGTATCTGTGCTTGCATGCGCGAGAACCCCGACTCAAAGACTCGGTGCCACAGAGCCACGATGCAGGAACGGTGACACTGTCTGGCTCGCCGTGCAACATGGGAATCAGAATGGCTGGTTGCACAGGGCTGCCGAAGGCACCGGATCTCGCGTTTCCCGACCGCGTACATGGGATGGTCGAGCGACAACCCGAGACACCAGCCCGGCCGCCTTGCACAGACTCAACCCGTTGTCGAGTCGGATCATGGCAGCTGCTGTCAATGCTGGCTGGTTCGGCTTACAGCTCGCTTCGCACCCTGGCGACTTCCTCCTAGTCGACCTCGCTGGGAGAGTTAGCACAGGCACCCCTAACCGTGGGACATCGCAGTCGTGTATACGACGGCTGAATAGGCGAGAGCAACACACTCAGCTCACCATGTCAATAATCAGCCGCAGCTCGAGCCGACGAGTAGCGAGGTGGTCCAACTGATGAGCACCGAGCGAGAGGCCCGGCCTGGAATGTCGCCGAAGGGCCATCTCCTTCGCGAGCGTCGCCGGTTGGGGTGCAGCGTTGAGCGGATGCCGAGCAGACGTTCCAACAACCATGTGTAGCGAGCGGGGGCAGCAAACGGGAGACACGGCTGCGGGGTCGTAGACGGCATCCTGCCGTGAGCTGCGAAACATCGAGTTTGATGGAGACGACCGGATCGTGGACTCGCAGTTGACCGACGCCTGTGCGCGCATCGCCGGCCGCTCCTTCCCGCATCGCCAACCGACACCACCCGTCTACGCAAGCTACTTTTCCTCGACCCGCCGCTCTCTTCTCTGCTCCGCCGCCTCGCCTCATTTTCCTCTGCTGCTCCCTCGAACTGCGTCGACTCGTCCCTCGTTGGTCATCTTTGGCCACCTCGCGTCTCTGCTCTTCTGCAGACCGTCTCGCTCCCTCTGGAAGGCTGAGAGCCACCGCTCGCTAGACGACTCTTTCTTGCCGCTCCCTTTCTTTGCCCGTCTGGACGCGCACATTCGTTACTTTGGGGCAGCTCTGGATATCTGATTCCCAATACCATCTGTAGAGAGTAGGTAGGCTTCGTGTCCTCCGCAAGGGCCTAGCTCTGTCTGACGCAGAAGCAGCTCCATTACCGTTAGCCAACATGCGGCTGTCGATTGCCTCTGCTGGCTTCGTATCGGCCATTCTCCTATGCCTCCCCGGCTTGACCGCTGCTGTTCCGCGTGGACAGTGGCAGAAAGGCAGAGGCCGCCGCATGGAGGCTCGCGACTCGCCTCCTTCATACTATGACGACCCAGGCACCACCTATGGCCCTCCGCCCCCTTACTATGGCGATCCGGGCAATACCTATGGAAGTCCGCCTCCTTATGACTTTGGAACCTCTTCTCTGGCTACCCTCTCTTCGTCGGCAACCTGTAAGTCTTCGTCCATGTCGTCCGGCTCAGGAGCTGACCTTCCAGCCGGTACTCTCGGCCGGTCGTCGTACGAGAGCTTCGATCCTACTACGACGTGGCGGACGCTGACCAGTCCGGTGTATTCCTCCTCGCCGAGCTCTGTCTACTTTGGAACAAGCACGTCTGTCGGCGAGGGCTCGTCGAGCACGGAGCCCGGCTCGACCAGCCATTCGTCTGTTGACGAGTCTGGTCTTCCAGTCACTATGCCGACGTCTACGACCACGGGAACAGACACCGTCCCTAGTCCCTCTACGTTCACACAAAGTGTGCAATCGTCACAGGCCAGCACGTACCGCACATCAACGTCGCAGCATCTTACATCGTGGCCTATTACTGCAACATCTCGTGACTCGCAGGTCTCGTCAAGTTCATCCTCAAACGTTGACAGTTCCTCGGAACAGCAAACATCAACCTCGGTGACTGATCCCACAGCACACACGACGGGCCCCATCTCGGTGACCCGGTCCCAGCCGACCGGGACTGGCACCCAGACGAGCACCTTCTTCTTTACCTCCTACCCAGGCTCTGGCGGCTCGTTGCGGCCATCGTTGACGCATGATAGCTCCATGGTCATTAATGGCACCGGGGTCTCATCGGTCTCATCCAGCACCACTCATTCTGGGCACTGGCCATCGACGAGCAGTACCCGGACGTCTCTGTCCGTCACGCCGACGCACCTGTCCAGCTCAAGCATTTCCCCAAGTGACTCGTCCCGACCTGAAACCGAAATTCTGACGTCGACACAAGCCTCAGATATCGGCAAGCCAACACGAAGCGGGTTGCCGACTTTGTCTACTGTGACAACCGAGACCCTGAGCGTGACGCAGACAGGTCTCCCAATTTCCCCTTCCTCAGGCTGGGCCAGCTTCACCAACTCGACGGACGCTGGGGCTACCACGGAGACGAGTGCTTTGTCTCAGAGCTTCCCTTCAGCTGGGAGCAGTGTCTACTCGTGGGTTACGAGATCTGGTGTCCCGACTGGTGCGACCACTGCGTCCTCCAACACGTCAGTGACGTCGTCAACGCCGGGCCCCGGCACGCGTACCTTGCCATCTACAAGCCAGCAGGCCACGTACAGGACGGAAACGGGCATCACGACCAGGTGGAGCAACTCGACTACTTCGGGGGGGTCTGCCACTGCCACGTCCTACCCTGGTTCAATGCCGTCAGCCAGCTACTCCTTTGCAACACTACCACAAGCATCGACGACTGTGCATTCCTTGACTTCATCATCCTCTTCTTCGGGTATTCCTCATTCAACCACCAACACATCCTTTACCTCGCACCCAGGCTGGAACTCGTCCTATACCTATTCCCCGACAACCTCTTTGGCCACGAAGCAATCTGTGTCCGGAGTGTTTAACTCGTCAGCGGTCACGGGATCGCGTTCAACGCGCACCTGGCCTTCCTCTCCGCCGTTTCCTACTTCGTCAAACGCGACCACTTCTACACCTGCACAGCGGAGCTCCCTGTGGATGAGTACCAGTGCGCGAGCAAGTTACAGCTTTAGTCCTTCGGGAACCGTCAGCTCCACGACTCGACCCCGGAGCGGCGTCTCCAGCGTACCCATCAGCACCCCTCCCTATGGCAATTCGACCTCGCAATACTCTCAGACGCGGCCACCTAAGTCCAGCAATTTGGGTACCATTGGAACCGGCACAGGCTCTACTCCGTTGAGCGCCCCGAGTCGAAGCTCCTCTTATGCCAACTCAACGGCAACTGCATCGAGTGTAAACTCGACGCACTCCTTTACGTATGCGTCGCCGCTCTCGCCAACAATCTCGCGCAGTTACACGTGGGCGGGCAGTACGTTCACCTCGAGAAGCGGCACCGCCGGCAGCTCGACACTTTCGCCGACGGAATCGCCTCCGACCTGGCCGAATACGACGACACGGACAGGCACCGGTCCCAGACACAGCTCGTCGGCCCTGTCGGCGAGCTACTCTCCGCCTTACCCCACATCAAATTACACCGAGCCTGGCACGTTGACCGGCAGCGCTTCGTACACACTGCCGTCGACAAGCCTCGAGGTGGTGACGGTCGTGCCGACAACGTGGACGACGGTCAGCAAGATCACGCAGGGAACCTCGACGGGCGTCGTGACTTTGACCAGAGTCGCGACGCTTACACGAACCTATGTAAGCCCCGTGGGAACAGGTACGCACACCACCAGGTCCGGCACCGAGACGGACGAGCCAACCGTAGGATCCACGAGCATCTCCTGGCGCACAACTTCCTCGGAGAGCACGGCCACCTGGCAGCCGATCAGCAGCACTCCAACGGTGCCTGCAACAGGCTCCGAATCATACAGCCTGACTCAAATGACTCTCACAAAGGTCACGCTGACGCCGCGTCTGAGCTCCAAGACCATCAGGTTCACGGTTTCGAACTGGACAAGCAGTTGGAAGAGCTCCTGGGTCGGCTCCGAGACAGAGTCATACCCAACCACGGTCCCGACTGTTTGGCCGTCAAGCAGTTCCCTGGGCTACACGACAACGGATGGCGCTATATCGTCGGCGACCGGCTCGTCTACGGGCATCAACGGGACGCGGACGAGCGTGGATACGACTTGCACGCACGGTGGGACTTATGCGAGCCCGCGGCCGGCGAGTAGTTGGACATCGTCGTGCACCACAGTACTGGACGACCTAACGATGGTGCTGCCCTGCGACGGGGATCCGACGGCGACGATTGCATCCATGTCGTGCCAGCCGTCGGATTGCGCAACGGCGACCTCGACGGATAGTTATGAGACATCTATGAGTCTGGCAAGCGCTCCTGGTGGTATGTCTGGCAAGTCCGTTCTAGGGACTCAAGAGGACTAACGCCTTGCTCAGGGACAGAGACGCAAGCCACCCCGACAACGTTCAGGACGTCGGTGACGACTCGGATGGGTGGGGGCTCGCAGGTGCCGAGCAGCGAGGCGTCGACAGACCTCATGCCGGCGACGAGCCTTCCCAATAACCCCAACTACCCATGGGGCGGTGACTCGCCGATCCACAGGCACCAGAACGTGACGGAGCTCAACAATGGCATGGCGCGGGTGGGCGTGGACGCGCGCACGTACGCATGGCCGAGGTGGACCGAGGTGGTGAACAGGCTGCGGACGCTGTGGTCGTGAGACGGCGAGAGGCGTCCTTATATGGCGCTTCCAAGGCTGAGTAGATGCAATACTGGTTCGGCCGGCGCTCTGACCAGGGCGAGAAGTGCACGGGTTAAGGCGGTGTGAAGAAGAGCAGAATGTTGGAAATGCCGGGACGGGGTCGTGTACGAAGTGGCAGGGTGCAAGTTCGTGGCTGCAAACAGACAAAGACTGATTGATTGACTTGACTAGTGACTAGCCGGGTGGGTGGTGAAGCCATGATTCCTGCGCAGTTGTTTGTTGCGGAGAAAGCGAGCTCGACAGGCTGGCCGCACGCGTCTGAGACAGATGGCGTGGACTGCCCGAATCGGCACTTGGCCCCTGCAAGCGATTTGCTGCCCGAGATACACTCCACTGCCACTGCCACGCAACTGCCAGCAATTGCTAATGCGAGAATGGGGCCGTGTGGGCCTAGTCCTGTCGGGTACCTGCCGGGTGCGGAGGCCGATAGTGTCGGAGCTGGTACCCCCGCTGGCTCCCACTGTGACGAATCAGGTGCTGGGGCTGCGGAGAGGGTGGGGACCCTGGCGCCGTGGCTTCCGGGCGGGCGGGGCAACAAACAGCAGGCGCCTTGCAGTGCAGCGACAGCGAGCGCACGGAACGCCTGTAGCGGCTATAGCAGCAGCAGTAGCAGAGGCAGCACCGACAGCGACAGCAGTGACAGCAGTGGCATGGAGCAGAGCACGTCCACCCTGCGCCGCAAAACCCGCCCGGCGGCGCAGCACGCCCAAACGGCAGGCAGGCCTGGTGCATTGACGTCTCCCCTCCCGCTCGCCACCTGGCACACACCCTGCCTCCCTCCCTCTCCTCCCTCCATCCATCCGTCTCTCTTTCATCACCAACGCAACGATTCTCGCTTGTCCAACAGGAGCACAACATCCTCCCGCGGACTAACAACAACGTCGTCATCATAACCATCGTCAGCCGGCCCCGAGCAACAGCACACGACACGCGCACACGCCGGCCCACCATGCAGCTGAAGCCGCTCGCCTTTGCGGCCGCGGCCGCGGCGATGCTCGTCGTCCCCGAGACATCCGAGCACGACGAGGCCGTCTTCAGGGCGCTCCCCATGCAGCCCGACGCCATCGCCATGCCGCCGACGGCCGTCTCGCAGGCCGTCCGGGTGCCGTGCGTCCAGTGCAAGGGCAGCGACGCCCAGCTGAAGCTCGACTTCGTCGTCGAGGGCGACTCGCGCCTCATGCTCAACGGCTTCGAGCTGTACCCGACCGCCGACCCCTGGAACGGCGACCTGTCGGCCCTCGTCGTCGACGGCGGCGGCCGCGAGAGGGAGCAGCGCCTCGGCTACAGCCTGTCCATCGAGCCCGAAGCCACGGACCAGGACCTGCAGCTGCAGCTCGTCGGCGTCGAGCTGCGCGTCATCGAGGTCGGCAGCCGCTTCGTCGAGGGCGTCCCCACGGTCCGCTTGCAGGTTCTCCGCACCGCCGACGACAGAATCGCCATCGCCAACGTCGCCCTCGTCGACTCGCCCGTCTCGGCCTGCACCACCATGTTCTGCCGCGTCAGGCAACTCACCGACGAGATGCTCAAGTCCATCAAGGGCTTCAGGCCCCATGGCTGCGGCAGGCACCGCAACAAGGGCCCCGCCGCCGGCGTCATGCCGCTCCACCACGGCCGCCCGCCGCACCCTCATCCTCACTCTCACCCCGATCGCCCTCATCCCCATCACCATCACATGGGGCCACATCGCCACAACTGGCGCAAGCTGTTCAAGAACGTCGCCTCGCACATTTTCCTGCCCGTCCTGATGGGCATCACCGCCGGCGTCGGCGTCGCAGTGTACGTTGTCACCCCCTGGTCGCCTCACTACGTAATATGACGAGCCACTAACACGACACAGCATCGCCATGGTCCTCTGCAGCGTCCTTGTCCGCGTGACGCGCCTCGCCACGTGCAAGCGGGCAGGCGCTCGCTGCTGTCGCCGGAAGCAGAGCCCGCCCACCTCCCAGCCCGACATCGAAAAGGTCGGCCTGATGCAGGAGGAGGAGCACGAGGAGGCTCCTCCCCAGTACCGGGACGACGAATCCAAGTAAGCCGGACGCGCCGGGCAACAAAAGTTTTGCGCATCGTCCCTATCCAGCGCGCATTGTGCGCCTGGAGTACGACGGGCGCACTCATCGTCACACGACACACGCGAATACCCACAGTGCACAGGTGCAGAAGGGGTTGGATGATTGGGCGTTTTTGGGCATGGGGCAGGTAAGGGGTCGCGGGTCGTGGTTCGCGCGATGGCCGGGGCGAGGCGGATGCTGGTCGCCCACTACCCTCCTTTTCATGACGGCATTGGGCTGCAGCGTTTCATTTGATATACCACATGTCACACAGGCACACTCCTTTTGAATTGAGTTTTGAGCGTACGCCGCGGGCAGGTGCGAGATGCTGACGTTCTTTGCCGTGCTGTGCCGTGCCGTGCCGTATCGCGAGATGCCGTGAGCCGCGCGGGCGGCAACGAGGCTGCCCGGCTTGCTGGGGTCAAATCGCTCAGCAGTCGCGGCGCGCTGCCATGGCGGGCAGTCAGTCCTACATGGATCCAGACGCGGGCCATTACCTCTGCTCACTGCGTACCTCGTAGCGGACGAATGACGGGCGGGGTGGGTGACTGACAGTCGCCAGGCGTCTACCTGTCCCCCTCCCGCGGCACGCGCGCCCCGGGCAGAGGCTGAGTTGCGTATTTTGTACGGATTCCCTCCTTCCCCTCAATGGTGGTCCGGGCGGGGGAGGGGACCATTCATGTTGACGGACTGACCGACCAAACGCTCCGTTCCTCCGTGATGCACAAACTACACGGGCACCTCCTGGTATACTACGTGTCGCAGCCCCGACCCGGCTGTGCGGCACGGTCTCTGCGTGGGTGCGGGGGACCAGGGGGTTGTCTGTCTGTTCAGCTGCATGGGGCGACGGGGCGGACGGATAGGAGGCGCGTCGTCATCTCGCCGGGCTGGGGCCGCTCGTGAGTACGTGCGTGTGTGCGCGGTGCGGCGGTGACGACATGCGGCTTGAGCACCTGGTGTTGCGACTGTTGCCCTGCTGCTCTCGCTACAGCGGCTCTACACGTCAGTCCAAGGAGAAATCGCGGGATCACGGCGAGCAGTAGTTGAAGCCGTCAGCATTCTTGCAACTCACCCGCGCTAGCCGGTGCATTGTTCACAGGCTACGTCGTCAGTGGGCTGGGCTTCTTTGCGACAACACGTCGCTGCGCCGTGTACAGTCCGCACGTCAACACACTCGAATTGCCGCCAGTTCCATTACAAACAGGTAGTTGGTCTTGCGCCGACATGGCCGACATGACTAATTCTTGGGATAAAACTCATACTTGAGACAGCCGACCTGCCTCGAGCCACCCGCGCCGCCGTTGTTGCCGCCTGCGACCGCTGGTCAGCCCATGGGCGGAAAGAGTAAAAACGGAAAGCAGGGCAAGCAACTCACATTTTTGGTAATTCTCCACCAAGAGAGTCTTGCAATCGAGTGAGTCGCCGTCGCCCAGGGGCTTCATGGCCGACTGTTCCTTGACAACGTCGCAGCCGTCGACCCACGAGATCTGGTAGTTGAGGAAGTAGATGAAAAGCGAGTGCCAGTAGATGGGCTTGTCGCCCGGCTTCATCACCTTGTTGGAGTATTCGCGGCAACCAATCTCGGCCCATTGGCTCTGCGCGTCCCAGGGGACGTCCGGGTGCGAGTACTTGTCGGTGCACACCTGGTCCTGGGCTTTGGGCGGATCCGGCTTGGGATCCGGCTTGCGCGGCGCCTCGACGTGCCATGTGTACTTGCCGCAGCCGACGTCGATGGCGGCGTCAACGAAGAGCCGGTCGCCGGCAGAGCCGTGGTTGCTGCCGCCTACAAGTGTCGTGAGGTTAGGCGTGACGCTGACAGGCGCGGGACGACGTAGGGGGACTCACAGTTGGTCATGACGGCCTGCGCATACGCGTCGACGCACATGGTGTCCTTGGGCAGCACGCAGTCGCCCTTGGCCGGCTCCCAGCTGACGAAAAACTTGAAGTCCTTGTAGTTTTCCTGGTTCTCGGGCGGCGAGCGAGCCTGCAGAAGCGACCTGCCCTCGACGGGCTTATCGGTGGCGAGCTTGTTCTTGAGGAGCGGAATCTTGTTGCCGTATACGTCGTAGGCAATGGACCCGGTCCCGAGCTCCGCCTTGTTGGCCATCGGGCAAAAGTTCTTGGTGATGTCGCCGAACCACTTGCTCGGCGCGTCGGAGATGGCCGAGTCGCAGGTGATGCGCACCTCGGGCTTGGCCTCGTGTAGGTCCTTGGTCGCGGCCCAGATGGTCTGCTGGTACTCTTGGAAATACGGCGTCACGAGCTCCAACGAGCCGGGGTTGCACTTGCAGTCCTTGGTTTTGCCCTGTCGAGCGAGGCAAGGGGTGAGCCTACGCGCCGGAAGCGATCAAGGGACACGAGGGAAGGCTCAGACTCACCTCTGAGCAGTGCCAGTCGGGCACTGTGGTCTTCTTGGGGTCCTCAATCTTGACCTGCGTGGGAATGCAGCCCTCGCCGCACTCGGGCTGTCGACTGGGTTACCTTTCATCCTGTACGACACGTCAGGGGGGCGAGACTTACGACTGCCGTCCCAGTCGGGCACGTTGAGCTCGTCGTCGAGCTCTGCTGCGTCGAGCTCGGGCCGGCCGTCTTGGTCTTGGTCTTTGTGATCTTGTGGATGCTCTCCTTGGGCACCTGGTACACGGGTTCGAGGGCCTTGCCGCCCTGGAGTGTAGTCCATAGCAGAGCCAGGAAGGACCCAGACGTGACGGTCGAGGCTCCAAAGATGGACCCGGCCTCTGACCCTGCCGCCGCCGCCGCGATCGCCGCGGCCTCCTCTGGCGAGGAGAATACTACGGCCTCGACGGTCCCATCGCCCTGGGCGCCCTCAAAGAAGCCGTCGGCGTCGTCGGAAAAGTAGCCCTCATCATCGTGCAGGTGCTCAAACCCGGGGTTCTCATCGGGCTCCCCCGAGTACCCCTCGTCGACGCCAGCCCATACCTCGTTGGTGATCTGACGGGTAAAGGTGTCTCTCAACTCGGCGTCCTCGCCGACGCGGTTGACAAAGTCGGCCAGGCCGCAGGACGGGCCCTGACGTCTCTGGACCCCGCGCCTGCGCTTCGCCGAGCATGGCTTCACCTGCTTGGCAATGGCCTCGAGCTTGGCCTTGACGGCAGGGCTCAAGAGGATATCGAGGCCACCGGCGGCATTCTTGGCCGCGCCCACACCCATCGTTATGGTGGCTACGGTGGGCTTGCCAGACTTGGTGGCCGTCTTGGTGGCGACGGTGATGAAGGACGGGTTCGGCCCGATCCACTGCAGGGTGTTAACGCATACCGTCTTGGCTTGGGGACGGACGTACTTTGGTGCTGGTGCCAAGATCCGTCAGGTACTTTGTGTTCTTCCCAATGTGGCCCTTTCTAGGGGGTCATTAGCTTATACAACGGCAGGTGCAAGCAGGTTGTTAGACGTACACAGACTCTGGTGGAGGCGGGTTGATGCCGATTTGACCAGACTCTGTTGGTATGATGGCCGCGATATGGAACCTAAACCGCGTCAGCAGGTGTCTCGTGGACGTGCAAGTTAAGAGTCCTACGATGGGGCGCCAGTTATCTTGGGCTCCCGCGGGTCGATGCTGCCCAGGGCGCCGACGAATGCGGCCGTGGCAGCAAGAGCTTGAAACGCACGCTTCATGGTAAAGGCTCCGACGTACAGTGCGCTTTTCCAGAGCTCAAGTCAAAGTGCAAACGATCTCAACGTTGGCTGGTGGCAATGAGTTCCGACAGAAACGGACACTGCGAGGATGCCGCAAGAAATAAGTACGAGCACATGGTGACGACAAACAGCTCGCTGCTCTGACGCACTCAATCTCGTATCGCCATCGCACGGCGAGTCGATGCCGCACATCCCAATGCCTCTTTGCAGCTGTCAGCCCCAGACGAAGGATCACGCTTGTGCGCACAAGCTAGCTCTCACGACGATCAAAGCGCGCATTTGGGGGCTGTGGTCAGCCTCGATTGAAGCCATACGAGCCGCCTGATATCGTGATGCTAAATGGGTGTTCGGAGTTGAAGCTCGAAGCAGGAACATGGCTCGAGGTGGTGTCGTTGAGCGCAGCGCGGCGCCGTCGCCGGCTAAAGCAGAAAGCAGATGTGGCCGGCTGGCTGAAACCCCTGCAGGCACCGGCACGTTGTCGACATATCGCGATCGCGCACCAAAGCATAAGCCGCAGGTACATATGCCCAAGATGGGAATGACCGGCGCTTGGAATAAGGTGATGGTGTTGGGATGGGGGCGGCACCGCGTGTAGTCCGTCGACTGCCGCCCCCAACATGGCTGTGTCGCTTACGGCCCCGGCGCTTATTCATATCGACTTGGCGCGTCTGTCGATCGTTGCCGTTCAAGGACTTATTTCTGAGTCTTCACAGCGTGAACTCGATGCTCTCAGCGGTAGATGTGTACGAGGATGGCCATGACCGAACGATGTCCTATCCCCAAGGCATCATCATGGTCCAGGCTAGGGGTCGGTGCGGCTGTGAGTCGGCATATCCGGATAAATTTGGAGTGGCAGGCAGCAGAATGATGCTAGTCTTGGACGCCGTGTCGTCGTCCGAGCGCAATGGCAAGAGACCGCGCGTAGGGCTTACAACGACCTTGCAGTGTCGGATAGGAATTAGTATAAGAAGGGTCCAGGGCCGTTAACAGAGAGTCGGACAAGGACGACCGAGGAGCCGGCAACCCTTGTACTTGCTAAGCGCTCAACCTTTTCAGGATGCACTTGAGCCACGTCCTCGCTTTCCTGGTGCAGGCCGCTGCGCTTGTCGCGGCTGCAGATGAGCCACCAAAGGTCAAGTGGACTCTTCACAAGAGCTGTTGTGCGTATCCCATTGCTGCTAGAGTAGCCGTCCCGCTGACACTGAACAAGACGGAGACATGGCGCTCCGTGATGCCATCCTCTTGGGAATGGAAACCACCAAGGGCCGCGCCGTGGCTGCCTCCGCCAAGGTCCTGGATACCAGCAATGAAAAGGTGCAGGCTGCCGTCAAACTTCTTCTCGGAGGCGACGGCGAGAAAGCCAGGGCCGTCAGCGGTAAGTGGTCCCTGCACGCCTCCGTGTGTCCATTCCATGTCAAGATTGCAACGCAGGGCTTACTCCCTCTAGAACAGTTCGGCCTTTATAAAGGTCTCGAGGGGCCGATAGGGGCCCCTCAGGATAAGAACGCGCTGACCGGGGCCATCTACCTCGACTCTGATGAGTGGAAGGCCGTGGCCAAAGGCAACGACAAACACTACCTCAATTTTGTGGGTGACCTTGCCTCGCGCTGTGAACATTCGCGACTGACGCGTCATTGTGCAGGTCCTTTACTGCGCACCGGATCTTCTGGAGGAGCGGGACGAGTACGGCAATAAAATCTGGACTGACCTTGGACGCCAACGACGGTTCACCCTTGGGGGGACGCTGGTGCAGATGAAGGAAGAATCGGACAGAAATGCCTGGAGAAACCCAGAGTCCAAGATCCTGGGCCTCACGGAAACCGACAAGCCTGCTCAGCGGGACGGGAGCGGTGTCCCGGTGGGCGACTTGAAGAAGATTGCCGAGACCATCACGCTCCACCCGCTCTGGCTGCGGGAGATGAGGGACCACGCTTATGATTTGCTGACTGCGGAGAAGCTGGCCGATATCAAGAAGCCGTCGGCTTGGCGAACGTTTCTTCAACGCCTCAAGGATGCGCAGCCTCTGGCACGGCCCATCGACGCCCTGATGGGACTCGAGGGAACGCTCCACCATGAGGTACGCGGACCCTTCCCTGACACGCACAGTGCCTATAGTGCCATGCTGACGCGCGGCAGACTTACCACTTGACTTCATTTGGCAAGTTGATCGACACGCCCGAGGGCGCAGGTGCGTACGGCTGGGTCAACAACCAAAAGGCCAAAAACATTAAGAATCCGGATCTGCTGGCGTATCTGGCGCTCATCATCGACCTCGTGGACAACAAGAGCTGCAAGATCAACGAGAGGGGCGAGGTAACTCCTCCATCGTAGCTGGAGCGCCTGCTTCAATATGTCGCCGCGCTGTGTCGGTTCGAGTCTGTCTGTTACTTGATACGAGCGTTCAATGTACGCTGTTAGATGAATAAGTCTGATCTGTGTAGTTTCCTCTCAGTTTCCCCTTGTCTGACATTGCGTGGGATAGAGGCCTTGTCAAACAACGTGCGCCATGCGGCAGACCGCGCATCAAGCAACGCCTCCATGTAGCTCCCCAGGCGTACAGGCACCGCTCGGTTTTGCAGTGGGGACTATATGTGGTGACTGATGTGGCATTCATTCTATAATTCAAGCGCAGGAACCGCAAAGTCACCCAGGCTTTGGCTGCGTCCAACTCGCACCTCTCTGTTTGCACGTTGTCAGCTTGGGCGTCAAGAGTTGTTTTTGGATGGTCAGAACCAACCTTGCATCCTGTGTGCGGATTGTGCTGTCCTTCCCCAGGCGCATAGCTAGCCGGAGCGTGTTCAAGTGGGGATGGAATCTATCTCCGGTGCCTCTCTTCCAAAGCCGAACACCGGGCCTAGCCAAGCTCTCGACATAGCCGTCTTGAGGCTCGATGCCGCTGCCAAGAGGCATGCTCAGCGCGACGGACCCGACCCCGCACAGAGATTCTGTCATTTTGCCCAAGGCCTCTAGATCGAGCTGATTCGGAGCCACGAAATCGTGCTCCCCGTCGTAGCGCAGAGCCAGGCCACGGGCTGCGATCCAGATGTTGAGGCTGCTCAGGCACTTGAACATGCCGGGCTTCAGCCAGTGAAAGTCGTAGGCGTCGTGAGCCAGGCCGCTCTTGCGGTCGGTAGCAACGGTACACGGTAGCAAGACGGAGAAATTGGCGCTCAATGACAGCTCCAGGCTCCTCGCGTGCTGGAACAGGAATCGGGGCACATTTGGCGGCGTGTACGGGGTCTTCATGGGGGCAGGCGTGTCGCAGCTGCCCACGAGCGTCGTCAAGGACGTCGTGTCGGTGAAGACGAACGTGGTAGACCCATATATAGAAGGTAGGCACTCGGAGGAACTGTGTAGCTGGTCAGCATGTCATCAGCTTCTATCAAGACCAGCGGCTCTCTTACACAAGTTTACAGGAGAGCAGCATCGGAAAGTAGGGCGCCCGGACGCGCGGTGCATCATCGAGTCTTTTTGGCGTCTTCCAGCAGCTCGCCACCGAGGTGGTCATGGAGTGGACAGCCTCAATACCGTAGGCCAATTCCGCACGTCGACCACACGCCCGGTGATTGATCCACGGTGACAGCAGGTCATGGCAGAGCTGGGTGTCTTCGAATTCCTCACCCAGGACGACGCCAGCCCGAGACCTCGCTTCCTCAATCTCCTCCTGCAACCCGTCTTGAACCTCGTACGGCATCGTGCAAGGCCAATGACAGAGGTGCGCTGGGTCGTCATTAGTCTCACCGCGGTGATGTAGGATGTGCTGGCGAAGACCGTAGGAGCGCCACAGCTCGAGGTACACGAGCTGGCGGATCTCGGGAGGCAGCCTAGTGATGAAGCTGGACTGAAGCTGAGGATCTGCCATGGTTGGCTGGCTACCCGAGCACCGGCTACGCGTTGAAGGCTCTCGAGTCTCGAGGGCGTGGTGGACGTTCGGCGCACGATCCATGACCCCGTGCCGCGGGGCAGCAGCTTTAATGCAGGTGTAAGCGCAAGCATGGCGATGTGGAGCCGGATTCGGCCCCCAAGAGAGCAGCAGGTCGCTTACCTGGTTCAATGCATGTCCGGCGCGATGACGATTGGAGTGAAGCAGCCGGACCTCAGTCGTCGACGGTTTTAGAACGGTCGCTGAGGCGCCTGCAGAGGTGCGCACCGCCACAAGGGCAGGCGTTGATGCAGCTTTAGTGTTGAGACAATACCGATGCCGGAAACGCGAGGCTGCGGCTGCGAAGTTGAACTGCGTACTGTGCTCGACTGGCTAGGAGGCGAGGCGGAGCTTCAATCTGTTCAATCGAAATGATATTGCCATGCTGAATTTTCGACCTGGCGGATGTAAAAGGAAGCATTTGTGCGTGCGTGAAGGCAGGGCATGAGGAGCAGGTGATTGAGGAGAGGCAACAACGACCGACATGATGAGGTGAGCTTTCGCGTTCCCAAAACGGCAAGTGTCCTCGACGTCGCAACTGGCCGCTCCCGCAAGCACGGGCCACCTCCTCGCCTCCATTCCCCCAACTCCCAAATTCCCACAGCTTCACCAGCGCCATTTCGCCTCCTCCGTGTCTCGTCGCTCCCGCCGCTCCCGCCGTCCACACCAGCCCTCAGCACCCGCAGCAATGGCGCCGCAAAGCAAGGACATGCGCCGGCCCGACCTGAGTGAGTCCTCCGCCCCGCGCCCGCCCGCCCGACGGAGGGTTGCGGCGCCGATGAAGACCCGCCCCTCTCCTCGACCTCCGCCTCTGGGTGTCGTCGGCTGACCTCAAAACATAGTCGTCCCGTATCAGGAGCCCGCCGCCGCGGGCGACAAGCCCGAATTTGCCTCGACACTGGCTTCGACCATGCCCATGGCGGCCATGTTTACGCGCAACAAGTTTGTGGGCTGGTGCGTTCCCTCTGTGACCCCGAGGCATCCCCTTTCTGGATGCGGACACTGGAGCCGTCTCGATCGCGCTACGACACGTCGCATAATCACACAATAGCCGTCGCGAGGATGCGGGTCTTACCAACGTGTTTTGCTAACGGGTCTCACTCTTCAGGGCCGCCGTCGTCTTTTCCATCCAAAGCTTCCTGGGCGAGAGCGACGACTCCAAGAAGGGCTCGAGCACGCCCGGCTACTTTTCCATTCTCATGTCCGGTACGTTGCCTCGATATCGAAGCCGCTGGCGCATTCGGCGTCGGCCATGCAGGCGAGCGCGGTGCTGACATCCAAAACAGTCATGGCTCTGGCCGTCACCTACCTGCCGCTGTTCCTGCCCCCGAGACCTGGCATGGCCGGCTCGGCCCCCGAGGCCCCCGCCCCCGTCCCGCCGCAATAAGAGCTGGACATATGACGTCGAGGATACCGACAGGGCGTGTCGTGGCTTTGGTTGGAGTGTGCGAGACTAGTGACGGCCTGCGAGTGCCGACGGACGGGACCTGTACTATCACGGTGTATGATGGCAGCGAGTACATCAAGGACTCAACATGGGGTGGACGCTTTATGGATAGTATCCAAACTGAACAGTATTATGTCAGCCTAAGCAGTCGCATTTAAAATCTGGGCGCATGAATTGCACAGCCGGTGGTACGACTGATTGATGGAGAGCATCCTCTCGGATGGCTAGCTGTAGTCGGGTCCACCACCACCACCGCGAGCATCCGGCCGAGGGCACGCTCTCGCGGCTCGTCTCGTTCGCGCGTCTGGCAGCTGCAGTGCTAATAAATGTGCGCGCAGCGTCGCATCCGACTCGAGGTGCCACTTGTTGACGGCCGTCGTCGCCCCACCGCAGCGCTTGGGTCGCTCGTTCGCAGGCTCCATCGTCGCAGCTGCGCCTATGGTTCGCCAATCCCGATGCTCGCCGCATCCTGAAACCACCCAAGGTTGGCGCGTCCCCGGCACCCAAACCCCACTGCGACGCACCGAGTTTGAAGGGACGTGCCACCCACCACCCACCACGACCCGTCCCCGTTTGCCCTCGTTCTTCGTGGTGGCCTCCTGTCGGTCTCTATGTTGTCGTCTGTTGCGTTTTCGCCTCTTCCTTTCTTCATCATCATCCTCTCCGTGTGTAGTATTCGATCTCGGCTTCGCAGATAAACTGTTCCTTTTCTGCACACAGTCGCACGAGACCACGTCGCTCGCATTATCAGTGAACCAACACCGCCGCCGTGTAAGCCGCCAGACGACGAGTGTACATATCCGCC
The DNA here is from genome assembly GCF_022605165.1 of Purpureocillium takamizusanense. Taxonomy (NCBI): domain Eukaryota; kingdom Fungi; phylum Ascomycota; class Sordariomycetes; order Hypocreales; family Ophiocordycipitaceae; genus Purpureocillium; species Purpureocillium takamizusanense. The sequence continues at coordinate 78,936 of NC_063078.1, forward strand.
CGTGCGTGTCCGCCGCCTGCCACCACAGCACGTTGTCGACAGGAGACAACACCGAAGAGCAGCACGAGCCCGGGCGGAAGAAACACAAACACGCAAAAAATCAATTCAAGGAGCGCCCAGCACGCACAGCCATGAAGTCGCCCTTTGCGCTCGCCGCCGCCGCCGCCGTGCTGGCCGCCTCGCTGGCCAGCGCGGGCATCGTCATCACGCCCATCTTCAGCGACCAGGTCGTGGGAAAGTCGTCTGGGGACTGCTTCTTTGGCGTCGTCACGCCACAGGGCTGCGGGTGCGTTCCCTCCCCGGTCTCTCGCTCCCTCACTTTCTATGTGTCTTTTTTTTCTTTCGTTACTCTTGTGTGAATTGCCTGTGCTGACGTAGTGGGATGCCGCCAGACCGAAACGAGGCTGATAGAGGAGCGAGGCCACGGGGATTGCGCACAAGAGAACGGCCTCGACGCAACGTGGTTCAGCAGACGCTAGAGAGAGCATCATGATTCTACGGTTTTGCGACGGGTGCGTTGCATCAGGGACACGGCGTTATGGCCAGCGTTGAGCGCTGCGGATACCCTCATCGGCAGCATACACATTCTACGCTGCGAAAAGAGCCATACGAGGCTCACACTTACACGACACTTGCATCACAATTTAATAGCATTAGTTTCAAATATATGACCTTTCCATCCCTCGCAACGGGCGCAGCAATGTACATGCGACGATCTCGACTCGTCGTTATTGTCGTTGAGGTATAAAGACCCGATGCCCGTCGTCCCCTCCCCTTGACTTGATGACGCTATGTGCGCAAATAGACCACAGGCTGACATGCCCACCCGGCCGCGAAATCACATACCTGCATAGCTGGCCACCCCATACGGTGCCTTGATCCCCGTGCTGCATGTCTGGGCTCCGGACGTCCCCTCCCCCCATCAGCCATCCGAAACCGCGGCTCTGTTTCTGCCGTCTCAGACCTGTTCACGTGCTGCTCTGCAACCTGGCAGTCGTCACCAAAGCCACGTCAAAATGCCTCTGGCAGTTCGCTCGCCGCGGTTCCTGCATGTTACGGCCTGTCAATAAGTCAGATCTTGACTGGGCCGGTTGAGGTGTCACTGCACACGATTGCGACGGCAAGCTAGTAGCCTCGACAGTCTAGATACCGCAACACCTCGTTCCACGATCTATAAGCCACACTTGATACAACGCTCTACATGGGGCGCTGAGCCCCTCCTTAGCACTGTAGCCAGTCCGCCGTCACTTACGCATGCACATGCTTCGGATCCAAGCCCGCGCTCGCACACTCCATCCGTAGAGGCCTGCACTGCGACATCACACGTCGCGCAGTGGTCAGCGGCACATGTCTCTGACTCCACATCCGTCAACCAGGCAGTCAGCATTTATGCCAATATAACTATCCACACGTATTAAAGCAAAAGTCAGCATAATTCATTCGGCAGCCGCCCGGCCGGCCTCTTGGGCGGTTGGTCAGAGAGCTCCGATACACAAGTTGAAAATTGGTCCTCGCAGTCGGCGCCGCTGATGCCGCCCAAGGCTCGAGAGCTGACGGCGTCAACACAGCCGCTGCGCTAGAGGTCGCAGGCTCGCTGTACGACCTCGGCACGCTTGTTCGGAAGTGCTGGCTTGCCGTCAATGACGAGCGCGTCGTCCAGGTCTCTCGGGGCCCGAGAACCCGCACGGCTGTTCGCCTCCTCGCCCCGGCCCGCGGCGCCCCCTCGGTCTCCGGTGCGGCCACTACTGCCCCTGCCGTCGGCCCCCGCCTAGATGCCATTATTAGCTTTCGTTCATCTTCGTGACAGTACGCCGGTTTTAGACCCACCGTTGCCTCCCGCCTGGCCTTGCCGGCCCTGCTGGCCCTGCTGGCCCTGCTGGCCTTGTTGGCCTTGTTGACCGCCCTGGCCCTGACGTCCTTGCTGGCCCTGTTGACCTTGTTGACCTTGTTGACCCTGGCCGCCCTGACCTTGACGCCCTTGCTGGCCCTGTTGACCTTGCTGGCCCTGGCCTCCCTGGCCCTGACGCCCTTGCTGGCCCTGTTGACCTTGCTGGCCCTGGCCTCCCTGGCCCTGACGCCCTTGCTGGCCCTGTTGACCTTGCTGGCCCTGACCGCCTTGGCCCTGGCGCCCTTGTTGACCCTGTTGACCGTTCTGGCCGCGTTGACCGCCGCCACCCTGCTGCTGGTTGTTGTTACCGCCTCGCTGTCCGCCCTGGTTGTTGTTGCCACCGTTATTGCCACCATTGTTGCCACCATTGTTGCCGCCGCCTCTGCCGCCGCCGCCCACGGTGAAGCGGACGCAGTCATCCTGAGCTCCGCGCTGGGCGACGGGCATCAGGACGGGCTGGTGGTTGGAGGCCGACGACATGCTGCAGAGGCGGTAGTTGCCGGCGGGCAGGCCACCCGCGACGTCGGCGGCCAAGAGTCCGTTGCCGTTGCCGTCGTCGTTGATGCCTTTGAAGAAGGCGAACTGAGTGGGGTCCAGGGGCTTCTGCGGGTTGAGGGTCCTGCCAGTGTCCTGAACGGTGACGTGCGTGTGACCGATGATCTGGCCATTGCCATTGAGGTCCTGCGGCGCAGCGTAGTACGTCGAAGTCGCGTTGGTAAAGGAGCCGCTCTGCAGGTTGGAAATCTGGACCTGGATCTTAAAGTCCTTATTGGCCGGGAGGTTGTCTCCGTTCTTGGGGTTGACAAAGACGGACGAAACCATCCTGTTGATCCCGGGGATCCTTCCCATGGCTGAAGTAGATTGTCAGTGGGTAAGCACAAGAACCCGAGATTGCACGAGACGTACGAATGCCGTTGCAAGAGCCGGCCTTGATCTGCAGGCCGTTGGTGGTCTTGCCCTTGCCCTGGCAGAAGTTGATGAAGTTGTTGTTGTCGCTGCCCTTGTTAGAATCTGTCCCGTATCGAGTGTCTTTGTTAAACCTACGTTGCAGAAGCAGCCTGGGCATCAGCGCCGGGATTGTTGCCGTCGTCCGCCGAGGCGTCTTGGACCAGGTTGGCGCTCAGGGTGCGGCCGCCGCCTCCGCCACCACCACCGCCGTTCCGATTGCCGCCGCCGCCTCCCTGGCCGCCGTTCCTGCCACCTCCTTGCTGGCCGCCGTTTCGACCGCCTCGGTTGTTCTGGCGACGGCTCAGGGTGTTGGCGAAGAGAGAGCGGTGAGGGCCGTCGGTGGCTTCGGCAACGGCGGTTATGCCCACGAGGGCGACGAGAATGGTCTTGATATGCATATTGGCTGCTTTTTTTGCGGGCTCGTATGTGCGACGATGTTCGGGTGGTGTCAAAGAGCTTTGTGTTACTTTGGTTCCAGACCAGTTGAAGTAAAATGTCTCTATGTGCAAGCAGACCTGAAGCCGGCCAGGTGGAAGCGGCCTCGAAAAGGAGAGTCGGTACGTGAGCAAGGAACGAATGTACTGTACAAGGCACACAACCAGCGCGGCGAAGAAGCGAACGGACGACAGCTGGTGGACGTCCAAGGAGCGAGCACGTTTGAAGAAGGGGAAAGGAAACGAGGCGAGGACGGGACACAAAGGCTCGAGGAGGCGACGGTCCAAAATACTCGGCGAGATGCCAAGACCACGGTTATAACTGAACAGGGCCGATGGGACACATCGGAAACCCGGCAAAGGCGCGTCCTGCCTGGGGCGACAAGGTGGTTGCTCGCCTCCTCTGGCGCCGTCCGGCAAAATCGATTGCAAAAAAAGTCCATGACATCTGGCGAGTCGATCAAACCGGGGCGTGAAAAGGCGGCCCCTACGTGTATGCGAGGGCACGCAAAGGCTGCCTCCTTGTGGCGGGGGGTTGCGGTCCCGGGTGGTGATGCCTCAAACCTCGGGGGTACCAGATGGCAGGCCCCGCAACCCACGTCGGCCGCCGGCGTCACCGGCCGAAACCTGGCGCGCCAGGATACATGGCATCGTCTGCCAGCGTCAGTCGAGTGCGGCGGCGGGCGGTATGGAAGCGTGCGGGGAAATTGAGTTGCGGGCACCGAGCTGCTTCGTCTTCGTCTCTCGTCAACAGACCCCACCGTTGTGGCCGTGCGTGTCCGTCGTGAAAAAGGGTTGCGAGCCGCACACGGGTCCCGCTGAGGTGTGGACACACGAATCGGGATGCCCCAAGAGGGTACAGAGCGAGCGAGGCGTGAGCTTCAGAGGCGACGCTGCAGAGGCGACCAAGAGCCAACAACCAAGGTCGGCGTCTGAAGTCGCAAGATTGAAGCGGTTTCTGTCTCGGGCCTGTCGCGGGCCCCTGCTGCAAGACCCCTGGAGCTCTCCAAGGTCCCCACCTGCTGCCCTACGAATTCTCCACGGGAGGGCTACCCTGACCAATGGGATCGCGCGAGACACTGGGCAGGCGCGGGGGGGTGGCAGCTGCCAGGCAGTCGGCGTTTCGGTGAGCCGCGCCCAGGCGTCTGCCCCGCCGGGCTCTGCGACCTCGGATGAACTTACTGCTGTGCAGCACCAGATGGCATTGACACACGACCAGAGAACAGCTCATCTCCTGTCTATGCCGCACGCCCCTCCTCATCGCGCCTTCGTGCATCTGCAACGCTTGCCCGGGCCTGCGTGCCGACCGCTTCCAGGCCGCATCGTTGCCCTCTTCGTGGTGGCGGCGCCTCACCAAACCCGGGGACCGCGCCGTCGCCGCATAGCCGGACGTACCGCAGCGAAGGATGGCCAGCTCGTCTGATGTGGCCTGAAGACGGAACACGCAGGATCTGGTCCTGAATAAAGTCAGCCCTGGGTCTCCTGGACCGCGCGCTGTCGAGATCTGTTGACGCTACTCGCAGTGAAGTCCCTCGTGCTCGAACCGTGCCAGCCCATCGTGGAAACCCGAAACGCATGGCCACCGAGCCCGGCACCCTGTTCCGCGATCTCTTCCGCGCGATATCGCCTCCGGCGTGTAAGTCTCCACGCAGAAGGTTTGGGCCGGTGGGCGTACGCGCCCGTCTGACTTGGGATGGTCGCCAGCACAAACAACTACTCCTTCATCGACACCCCTCGGACATGCGGTGGCTCAGCATGCACCTCCTACGACGTCATTAGCTTTCGGATCCGATCCAGCGAGTAATCAAGTCTCTGTTCATCAAGCAGTTTTAGCCAGCGCGCGGAGAACCATGGTGTTTGCAATTGGAACCCTGCAATACCAGGGCAAGCAAGCGATGCGGCGGCCGCACCGATCACGACGTGAGGCTCGGGGCGTCGTAAATTGCCGCCGCTCACGGCGCAGAGCATCACTGACAGCTGCAGTTCATTTCGCGACTGGTGGCTGGTTCCCGCGCATGTGCGCTGGGGTTCGGCGCGCAAGGCTCAATGCTCATAAAATGCTCAACTGCAACCGTTGGGCTATTCCATATTCACGCGTGGTTGGACGGTGCACTCAGAAGATCCGGCTGATCAAACTCGCAACTCTGTGTTCCGAGAGAGTCCGCCCTCCATCGCGTCAGGGGCAGTCCTGCGACACACGCGATTCCTGCGAGACCCTTGTGGCAGCTGCGGCCATCCCAACGACGCCAGCGCCAGAAAAATTTTCGTCCCGTTTCTCTCGCGGCCTCCCTGCCTGTTCTCTCGAGTCACGACGTCGGCCGACGAGGTTGCCGGCGCCCATTACTTAGCCAAGTTGATGCGCCTCACGTCCGGCCTCTCCTACGCTAGAGTGGCGCAACACTGATCGGACGGGTCGTAAATGTTTTGCATTGGTCCATGTGTTCTGCCGGCTATGGCGCAAGTCGCCGTGTGATCTCCGCGCCTTGCAGAGCTCTTTGTTGGGTGACTGTGCGACTGGCGGCGTGATCTCCGCGCCTCCTACAGCTCTTCGTTGGGCAGCTGCGCGACTCCGGCAGCCCGATACCTGTCAGCGATGATGTCCAGCCATGCGGCCATCCTCAACCCGGCTCGGGCGACCTGCTTCTCAATGACCGGGCCGGCCTTGGTGAAGTAGTCGCCGCCGAGCTCCTTGCCCACGATTGCGTCGGGCCCGTCGGGCAGAACTGGGAGAGCAGCATGTTAGCACAGCCCTGTGGACATGATGAGAGCTCTGCACATCCTTACCGTGTGTGCAGACGAGCGCGTTGGCCTCCCTCGACCACGCCATGGCCGTGTCCATGGGCTTGTCAAAGTCGAGGTCCTTGAGCCATGACTCCTTCTCTTCGGCGAACTTGCCGTCGGTGATCTCGACGGCCAGCTGGTTGGCCCAGCGCTGGGCGATGGGGTAGGGCTTGCCGCGGACGCCGCCGATCCACTTCTCGGCGATGGACGAGTCCCAGACGTGGTGCAGGTTGAACTCGCGGCCGTCCCAGCGGACATAGATGCCGTTGCCGCCGCGGGAGACGTCCTCGTTGTGCAGCGGCTGGTGCAGGTCGCCGACAAAGTGGATGACGAACTTGGCGGCCTGTGCGCGCAGCCAGGCGGGCATCTCGCGGTCGAGCGACTGGCGCGTGTAGTTGGCGAGCGCGTTGACGACGCAGCCCGTCTCCTTGCAGTCGCGCTCAAAGTCGACGTTGCACGACCGCGGCGGGTCGTCGTGGGCGTCGATGAAGTGGAACGTCTTGGTGAAGCGGCCCCATTTCGTGTAGCGGACCGAGTCGGCCCACGACGCGACCCCGGCGAGGTAGTCGTCGCCGTCGTTGCGCAGGAGCTGCTTGAAGTGGGCCTCGGTCGAGTTGGACACGAGGCGGCTCGCCAGGTACGCCGTTGCGATATGTCCCAGCCCTGCGGGTTTTCGTCGCGGTCAGCACGTCCCGTTCACGGTCATGAGGCTCGCGAGGGAGGAGGTAACAACGCACCGCCCCAGGCGGCGACAGCGGGCGCGGACACGAGGCCCAGAGCCAAGGCGCCGAGCGAGATCTTCATGGCGAGCTGAGCCGGGTTGTGTTTGATGGCGGTGATGGGTGAGTATGGTGTTTACGTTGCGTGCAGGCCGACGGTACAGCCCCCGGAGCCGCAGACAAGCACGAGCTTCGTCGAGTGCCTTGCTAAATGGCGGGTACCTCGCAAAGACGCGTGCCGCGGGTGCACGCTCAACGCACAACCTAGCCCTGGCCGACTGACCAGATGACGCAGGCCACGGGTCCGGTGGTTGGTGGTGAGTTGCCGTAGGAACCACCACCACCCAGCGGCTCCAGCTCTCAGCTGACAGCTCGCCACAGGGGGCGGGCCGGGAGGCTGTAGCGGCTGTGGACGAATCAAGCGGCCCCACGTGAAGCAACCGCGGCGGATGGCGGCGGATGGCAGCAAGGCGCACGAGGCCAGTCGCACCGGACTGGTCTGCTGCTGGTTTGCTGCAGGACGTTGAACGAGTCGAGGACGCTGATACCGCAATGGTGCAGTGACAGACGTTGATAAGGCTGCGTGGATGCCCTATAGCCCGCTGACCGCAAGTTGTCGGTGCACATTCATGCCTCGCGGCCAGCACCTGCAGCGACAGCCCGCGCCATCTGAGACGAGCACATCAGCCCTACAATGTACAAAGTACAGGCGGGCAGCTGGACAGGCCAATACAACGTGATTGGAAGCCGCCGCAAATGCTGCAATAGTCTACAGCTGCCGGGGCGCTATTGCACCGCTCCACACATGCAAGCTATACGTGCACTCCTAATCTTCTATACCTGTCGACGACGCTTGCGGCATTGCCAGAGGCGACGGCGACGATAAGGTGCAAGCTAAACTCGGGAAGCCAGTCTCCCCAGGTTCGAGCTGCCCGCCCCACGCTTCGCACCCGATTGGGCGCGGGGAAGCAGATGGCAGCACACCTCAGGCTGGAGCCTCTGGTCCCATCCCCTATCTCTGGCTGCTCCAGCGGGTCTGCGTCGACCTGCAGTGGCACCACCCAGTGGACATGCGCCAACCTTCCCCCCAACCGCAGCCCCCACAGCGCACAGGGTGCGTCATGACGCCGCCGAGATCGCGCCCTGCTCAGCCAATTGGGGGCCCCGCTGACATCCAAATTCTCTTCGATAAGTCGATAAGGCCGATCCGCCTGACTCTTTCACCAGCGACTGGCCTGCTAGTCCCGGCCTCGCTTCATCATTGCCCTTCTCCCCTTGTTCCAGGAGCACCTGATCTCGTGAGCTCGCCCACACTGAGCGCAACCCTCGAGAGCCGCCCTTAAGCTGCGCCTCCCCCCGCCGCCAAAGACCACGGCCCGGTGCTTTCCTGCTGCTCGCGTGAATCGCCTCGAATAGCTGGGCCGGGTGCTTCTCTTCAATCTTCAGGATGGCCTCTCTCGTGGCCACCGCCGCCCTGACCGCCATGGCGCGCACGCTGCCAATCGGCGAGGTACTCTCGGGCATCTTTGGAAGCATCAGCTTGACGGCGTGGATATGTCTCCTGGTACGTATGGCGCCGCGCTCCGAAACTTGATCTTTCTCGATGTCGCAGCTCCTCGGCCCGCGTCCTCGCTAACCAGGACGCAGATTCCGCAGCTGCTGGCCAACTACAAGGCCAAGAACGCCGATGGACTGAGCATGACATTTTTAGTAGTCTGGCTCATGGGCGACGTTTCGAACCTGGTCGGTATGTTGCTGGTTCGGCACTGGCGGCTCTCTCGTGCAGCTTGGCCGAGGTCGCCTGCCAACCTCCAAGGCGCCGCACCATTGATTCCATACTGACCACGTCGCAGGGGCACTACTCACCCGCCTGGCCCCAACTGCGATAGCGCTGGCCATCTATTTCTGCATCCTGGACGCCGTCCTCATCAGTCAGTGCCTCTACTACAACACCGTCAACGCGCGACGGCTCGCGAGGGAGGAGGCAGCTGCTCAAGCCGGCGCTTCTGAGGCGTCGCCGCTTCTGCACAGGCGACGCAGCTCGTCCATCGGCCTGCCCGGCTCTCACCGCCGCCGCTCCACGCACCACGAGTCGTCGATGGAGCCCATCAGGAAGATTGTGACGGGCGAGGACGAGACGCAAGACAGCAAGCCGTGGCTCCACAACACCCTGGGCCTGCTGGCCGTCTACGTCGTCGGATTCGCGGGCTGGTTCGTCTCGTACAAGGCCGGGGCCTGGGACGGCGACGGTCCGGGGCTTCCCGAATCGCCCGACGGGAAGACGCAGCCGCTCCAGATTCTCGGTCTCTTGCTCGGATATGCCAGCGCGGCATTCTACCTCTGGTAAGGCGATGCAGATGTCCATGTCCAACTATGTGCTGATGCTCTCCATAGCGCCCGGATTCCGCAGATTTACAAAAACTTCAAGGAAAAGTCGTGCGAGGGTGCGTTGCGTTCCAGACCCTGCCGGCGGCTAGCTCTAACAGATACCAGGCTTGTCTCTCCTCTTCTTCCTCCTCTCCCTGACGGGCAACCTTACCTACGGCATCAGCCTCATCGCCTATTCGCAGAGAAAGGACGATCTGCTCAACGCTCTTCCGTGGCTGCTGGGCTCTCTCGGCACCATGGTGGAAGACGCCACCATCTTTGTCCAGTTCCGCATGTATCGCGACAACCACCGCAGTGCCACCGTGGAGGCATGACGGCGCACGCACGGCGGACTATTTGATGCATGACATGTCACGATTTTCATTGATGCCTCGGCTGGCATCGACGTCGGGTTATCGGTGCATTAGTCGGCGTTTGGGTTAGGGTCGCGATCGAGCAGACATGCTGCGCGGGCTCTGCGTATTTGGACGTGTAATGAATGATTTCTTTCTTTCTAGGGCAGTTGTGCGATTGACTGGTGACCAAATCGTGGGCCGTGAGCCTAGTCACACAAGATACGTTGCATTTCATTTACCGATGACTGCGGCTCAAGCGATGAAGCTGTTCGGTCCGTCGGCGGTGGCCTGCGTCCTCGCCTTGACATTGTGTCGCTGCCGTTGTTGCTGCTAGCGCCCCACCCGCTCCGATGGCGGGGCAGCGTTTTGATAATGGCGGGGTCCCGCTGCGGCGCGACGCTCAATGGGCCCATGAATTTATTGGGAATTTCCATCTAGGCAGCCTTGTCGCCGACCAACCCTGCTTGACTCACTTGGCCACCATCTGTCTGCCTCTCGACGAACCCTCCCGATATTCCTCTCGGCGCCTTCCTCGATACCCTTCTTCAGCTCGCAACCCCTCCCGACTGGCACCATGGCTTCGCAGATGCCCACCAAGAAGTGCGGTATGTTTTGCGTCCCCTCGCCGGACGTGGGCCCCCCCGATCCCGGAGCCAAAAACCTCCGTCCCCACGACGACGCACGGCAGTAAAGTATCGTTCGAGATGGCTAACAGCATGGGGTAAACACGCGCAGGCGTGCTCGGCTGCACGGGCTCCGTGGGCCAGCGCTTCGTCCTCCTCCTCGCGCAGCACCCGACGCTCAAGCTGCACGCCATGGGCGCCTCCGCGCGCTCCGCCGGCAAGAAGTACCGCGACGCCGTGCGGTGGAAGCAGGCCCGCCCGATGGGCGACGACGTCGCCGACATGGTGGTGCGCGAGTGCAGGGCCGCCGAGTTTGCCGACTGCGACGTCGTCTTTAGCGGCCTGGACTCGGACGTTGCCGGCGAGATTGGTGAGGCTTCCTTTTGCCCGTCCCCCCCTCGAGCGGGAACGCCAACCGCGGCTGGCCCTACCCTGGGAGCAAGAGAGAGAGACAGATTCTGACCGCTAAACACAGAACTCGAATTCGTCGGCGCCGAGATCCCCGTCTTCTCCAACGCCAAGAATCACCGCCGCGACCCCCTCGTGCCCCTCGTCGTCCCCACCGTCAACCTCCCGCACCTCGACCTCATCCCGCACCAGCGCGCCACGCGGGGGCTCTCGCGCGGCTTCCTCGTCTGCAACTCCAACTGCGCCGTCATCGGGCTCGTCGGCCCCTTCGCCGCCCTGCAGGCCGCCTTCGGCCCCGTCTCCGTCGTCAGCGTCGTCACCATGCAGGCCGTCTCGGGCGCCGGCTACCCGGGCGTCTCCTCCATGGACATGATCGACAACGTCGTCCCCTTCATCCCCGGCGAGGAGGACAAGCTCGAGACCGAGGCCCGCAAGATCCTCGGCGCCCTCAGCCCCGACGCCACCGCCTTCGTCGAGCAGCGCGGCCTCCGCGTCTCCGCCACCTGCAACCGCGTCCCCGTCCTCGACGGCCACACCGCCTGCGTCAGCCTGAGCTTCGAGCGCCGCCCCGCCCCGACCGCCGAGCAGTGCAAGCAGGCCCTGCGCGCCTACGTCGCCGAGGCCCAGACCCTCGGCTGCCCCTCGGCGCCCTCCCCCGCCATCAAGGTCTTCGACGAGGACGACCGCCCGCAGCCCCGCCTGGACCGCGACCTGGGCAACGGCTACACCGTCAGCGTCGGCCGCATGCGCGAGGACGAGAGCGGCATCTTTGACATCAAGTTTACCGCCCTGAGCCATAACAGTGAGTGTTCGCTCCTGGATGCCTTGTTCACGACGCCACCATGAATGCTGACCGACGCGCGTGTGCGTAGCCGTCATCGGCGCGGCGGGGTCGTCTATACTCAACGCCGAAGCCGCCGTCCTCAAGGGATACATCTAGATCTGCTGCTCCATGCCATATAGATGCGATTAATGATGAAAAGTTACGACTGCAGTTTGACATCAACACAAGCACGCCGGCGTTGCCTCAACGTCCCGTCGTCTCCGCCGTCACTGTCACAGGATGCCGACGCCGGTCTGACAGACCCCGAGAGCTGCGTTCCATGCCATCACGTAGAATTTAGACGTCCTTCGAGGTCCGTCGTCGAGGGGTATATACCTCCACAGCCTAAAGATCGCGGGCGCCGCCGCTTGCGAACCAACCCAATACAAAAAGAGGAAAGCAATTCTGCAGAATAAAGAGTGCCGCTGCTATGCTTGAGACTCCCGTGTCCGTGGCCCACGGAATGCGTGCCCGCTCCAAACGAATAACCCGACCCTTCCGAGTGCCAATTACGCCAAGACTATCCGCGCTGTCAAACAAGGTCCCGAGTGTGGCGGCAGACGTGCCGTATAGTGTAATGTCGTGTGGTGTACTAGGTACTTGATAGAGTGGTGTGGTGTAGCGTGGTGTAGTGTGGTGACATGTCACCGACCAGGTTCCACTGATGATACTCCCCCGGCTTCATCGGCTACGATCCCCCGGTGGTGGGGTCGGCGACTGCCGCCTGGCCCGAGCGGCGAAGTTGCTAGAGAGCAGCCCAAACCAGCGGTCCGGTAGCGGAGACTCTTCTGGGTCTCTGGGACGCGGGGAGAGCACGCCCTGTTCGACGTCGGCCGTCCTGTCCGACGAGCCGGAGCCCGAGGCCTCGATCGACACGTCGTCGTCGCTGTCCTCGTGGTAGTGGTCGTACCGCGGGCCGTTTCGGGATCCGTGCGCCAGGGACCGGACGACGTCACCCTTGCAGATGGGGCACGTGCGTCGACGGGTAGTCAACCAAGGGGTTCTTCCACAGACGTCAGTATCGTGTAAACCAGTGCCGTGGGGGGAGGGGGGCTATTCACATGCAGTCGGCGTGGAACTCGTGGCCGCAGGGAAGACTCATGACCCTGCTCACGCCGTCCACGTACTCCTCCAGGCAGACCACGCACTCGACTTGCCTTCCCATATACTTCCTCCACTCTGCCGAGAAACCTCCCGCGCCCTTCTCGTGCTCGTTCCTGGCCCTCGACGATCCCGACGGCGTGGGTACTGCGGCGCTGTGGGCTAGGAAGTTCTCGCTCTCCAGCACGCCCGTGGTGGTTCTGGAGCGCGGTCGTGGCCTCGCCACGCTGTGCTGCTGCTGTAGAAGCGGTGTTGTCGGGGTTGCGCTGGCCGGCGACGGCAGCCGCGGAGACGAGCTGGTCGAAGAGGCGACCGTGTGGTACGTGCGCACGGGCAGCCGGTCCACGACAGACTTTGGCGCCCGCCATCGTCGGCGACGGATCCTCGCGCGAACAATGAGGAGTGCGTAGACGACCGTCAGCGTGACCAACGGGCTGATGACAAGGACGAGAAGCGTGTCGAAGAAAGGCGTCGCGCTGCTTGTGGGGGTGATTGTCACCCACAGGCCTTCGTGCGGCTCGGATTCGGGGTCGTGCTCCGGATCAGTGGGAACTTCGTTGTGGCCGTCTGTTAGGCCATGAGCGCCGGACCCCTTGTGGTCGCCGTCATCGCCGAACAGCTTAGACATGAGCCCGTGACCCGTGCTCCCGGCCGCTGCGTTGGCCGAAGCCGACCTGGCGCCGGCTGCGTCCTTGCTATCCTTGTGAAGAACATTGACAGGATTGTACTCGCCGCTGCCTGGGGTGATGCTGCCGCCCTTGGGGCCGTTAGCCTCGGGCGTACCTTTGCCAGCACTGTCGGTGCGGTCCTTGGCGTTGGAGGCCCCTTTCTGGCCAGCTGGCTTTTCTGCGCCAGCGCCCTTCTTCGCGCCAGACTTGTCCACCAGGTCAGGGTCGCGCCAGTCTTGCACGCCAATGACAAAGTCGTCCTTGGCCGAGTTCGGCTTTTTGGACTTTCCGATGCTGTCCTTGAGGGCCTTGTCCTTCTCATCGCTCCAGTCTTCGACGAGGACCCAATCCAGACGGCCGCTGCTGGGCGGTCGGCTCTGATCGCCGGTAGCCCGGGACGATTTCCCCCAGCTGAAAAAGCTGGCAAGCCCCCCGCGTTTGCCAGTTGTAGTGGACGTCGCGCTGCCCACCTTGTCGTTTGCTACTGTCCGTTTCGTCTTCGAAGTCGATGCCGCCGTGCTGCGAGACGCTGTCCGTCTCTTCCGGAGCGATCGCTTTCGGTGCGGTCTCGACCTGGGACCCTGCTGCACTTTGAGGACTGCGTTGCCGTTGTCATCGAGCGTGTCCTCGATGAAACTGCCTGGCTGCGTCAGGGAGGACAACAGGTGCGCGGTCGTTCGAGCGGTGAACACCGACGGGACGGTGACATTGTCCACCTCGCTGCCGTGTGCAAACATCTGGATGAGGGGCCCGCCCTTTTGATTGTCGCCGACGATGACGGCGATGGCGCCGCGCCGCTGCGCCCACATGACTTTCTCCAGGAAGCCGCATCCGCCGCGCATGAGCAGAACAATCTTGCCCTCGATCTCGGCGGCCTCTTGGATGGACTGGATATCCGCGTGCTGCGAGGCCGGGGGAGACGCATCGCGCCGCGAGAGGGCGCCGGCCGTCTTGTCGTTGAGGTGGTTGTCGGTGTTGTCGGAGCTGGCGACGATACCAGACACGGAGCGACCCTTGGCAAGGGTCTCGCGATCGCCCGAGTCGGCGAGCTGTCTACCTTGCTTCGGACGGCTCGACTTTGCCTGCGTGGCGGCGACGCGGGCGGCGCTCGTTCGGAACGAGTTTTTCAACGACGCTCTCGTGTTGCCGCTGCCCCAGCCGGGAAGGTCGCTGCAACCCAGCTCACCGTTGCCGTCGAGGCTGTCCTCGGCGAAGCCGCTGCCGACCCAGAGCTGGCCGCTCAAGCCGCGAGCCGCCAACTTCGGTCCAAAGGCGGCCGGGCGAGCGGCAAACGAGGTGCTGTTGTCGTCGGTCAAGCTGATGGCAGCGTTGGGGGGGAACAGCGAGAAGGGGGTGTTGTAGTAGACGAAGCCAAAGAGGTGCTTCGAGCGGCCTTGGGCGGGATAGGCGGCGGCATGGCGTCGGTTCGACGCGGCGAAGGAGCGGAATAGGATGAAGACGAAGGCGGCGGAGAAGAGGGCGAGGATGGCGATGCGCGACGGCCGCATCGTGGGCGGTGTCGCAGGCGGGCGGGCAACTATGGCCGCGCTGCGACGCGGAATGGTGTCGTTGGCGGCCGCCAGTCAATCACGCGGCGTCGGCTGGCATCAGCTCGCAGCGAGGTCGACGACGCCGCGGGGGGGCGGACCGAAAGGGTGAAAAAGAGACGCAAGGAAGATGTGACGGAGCAGGGACCAAGAACGCACAGACACGCACAGCACGCTGGCGACGACGATGACCAAGCTGAGGTTGGAAAAGAGAGAGGGAAACGATGGGATGGAAAGGCGACGGGCCGGGCGGGGATGGATGGATGGATGGATGGATGCGTCACGGATGAGCGAAGCCGTCGAATGAGTGAGTGGTGGTGATGGGACGCCGTGGCTGGATGTGGCTGCGCCAGCGCTGGTGGAATGATGGCGGGCAGGGAGGGGGGACGGGGGAATATGGGGGACTGGAGTACTTGTACGACGGAAGAGCGCCTGTGGGCCAGCCCGGGGCACCACCTCCCGTCGCCCGTACCAGACGGTATGCAGGCAAGGTGGGCTGTGCCTGCAGTGCGCGCCCAGGTCCAGGTGTCAGTGGCCCAGCACAGGCGCCGGCCGCCTGAAATTGACCCCGGGCATCAGCCCCGGAGCGGGCTTGGCGCCTGGGCTGGGCGGATCAGGCGGCTGGCGACAGGCTCGTGAACCCGGACAGCTGTTGAGGTGAGGTCGCTGGGTGGGCGCCCCCGTGGTCCCGCGGCTTCAACGCGTGGTTGTGTCAAGGCCGCACCCTCCATACCTATGTGAGGTGAGGTGAGGTTCTGGGGGCAGGCGACGTACAGTAGCGGTAGGAGGTATCTCTCGTGGGCGACCTCCGTCGCTACCGAATTTTGGCTTTCGGCAGTCCCTCCAGTTCGCTGCTCGGACGGAAACGCACCGGGACCCACGCCACGCAAACGATGGGCACATTTAAATTCACAACGACTGGCTAGGCGCCGCTATTCGCAACTCGGTGCCACCCGTCGTCGCGCCCGCAGCCCAGCCACCACAACGACGACACATCGAGAATCGACGCAGCACCCAACGGCCGGGCACAAACGGCGCCGTGGACTTGGCAAGACCCCCGGCACGGCCGTCGCCGCCACGCCCCGGTGACACATCCATGACCTGCTCTATCTGCAGGGAGCGCGTGGTCTCGCCCACGCTGAGACATGCCCGCCTCCTCAACGACGCCCCAGCCAGAGGATTGACGGGACCTCAGACAGCGGGATGCGCTGAAGGGGCCTCTAGCGCTACCACGGGCCAGCCTGGACCCAATCGCGCGGCAGTGGATGGCTGCCTGGGGTTGCAGGCGGGGCGCCCTGTGACACTGTCAGTTGTGCAGCACGGCGACTGGTGGCCGCTCCGTCCGGCATTGCGCTACGTCACCGGGGCTGGTGGGGTGGGTCCCGTCAATCTGGTCGTTTCCACACCGAGAGCTCACCTTGATCGCCCTCTCCATAGTCCAGACGACACGGACGTCGACCACGCAGTTCGCCAACATGAGCAGCCACGTATCGCCATCGCCTGGGCGGGACCACCCAGGCCACCATGGGCCCCGGACGTCGCTCGTTACCTTGCACACTGTCATAGAGACGCAGGATTAGGTCACGAATTACGCGAATTTTTGGTCAATTCAACCACATCGCGCCATGATAACGCTTGTGCAGGCGCTTGATTTGCAGGCAAACGGAGACGCCAGCCATTGGCTCGACCACTCGTCAGGTCGGTCCGTTCTTTGAACAATCCGTTCCCCGTTCTGGGCGAATGTTCAACATATCTAGGTTGAGGCATTTTGTCCTTTCGCCCATTTTATCCTTGGGCGGACTCTATATAAAGCCGACAATGCGAGTCTTGTCGCTTCCAGACTTCTTCCAGCATCAAGTTCTACAACGATGCGCTTAATCGTTTGCCTTTCCATCGTATCGACCCTTGGTTGTGCCATGGCGTCGTCTCCGGCAACCCGGCATGCACCTGGTTCCAGACGAGGGCTCCCCCCTTGGAACCCCGACCAGGAGAGGCACGACGAGAAGAAGCCCGAACAGGAGCAGCCTGGTTTGAGGAAATATCAGGCCCGTGAGGGTTACGAGATCGACACTGTGTGCAGCGGAAAGAGATTCAAGTACAATTGGGAACATTCTAACTGCTTCATCCACGGCAAATGCGAGGGCCTCGCCTATCGAATGCCCATAGACGAGTACAGGACTCAATGCGAGGCGGTTTGCAAGTGCGAGGAGTTCCAAAAGGTGAGCGTTGATCCGTAAACTCGCGGACTCGTCAGCTGACACAATACCCTACAATGTCGCAGGATTGCACAAAGGCAAAGGCCGACGAAACCCACAAACAATTCCCCCCCGTTTTTTTTAACGTTCGAAGAAGGGGCCTTCTCACATGGCCGTAACGAGGGTATCCACATGGCTGGGCAATTTGGATTCGGATGAGGCGCCGTCCTGGGCGAGCAATATCATGCCACAGCTGCCAATGAGCCGAGGCGGCCAGCGGTGCGATCGAGAAGAACATTGCAGTTGGACAAGCGGCAGACATCGGCCCTTTACACCAAAACGGCTTCCAGTCGCAAAAGGGCTTTTGGGCCACGAGGAAAGCGGAGGAAAGCTGGAATGAGATAAGGTGATTTTCAGGCTATCGGTTATATCTCCAAGCGCATTCTCCATTTGCCTTGTGTCCTGGGCCGCGTGCGGGTTACGATGAGAAATACTCGCATGGCCCTCGCTCTTTGTATCCTCCCGCCATTTCTGGAGATTGTCATCGTTTCTCGTGCCACGGCCCTTTGAGCAGCATCTAGAGCGTTACAGTGACAGCAATCAATGCCATATGATCCTCCGAGCAGGCCTGTAGTGCTTCGGCGCAACAGAGCATATGGAGTCTGTGTCTGTCCGGAAACTTGGATATCACGACTCAGCCACGCCACGGCATCTCACACGCCGTCTAGGCCACAGTGCGCTCGGCCGTCTCGATCGGTTTTACCGGGTATCAAGGACGTCGTAATTGTATTCATTAGCCATTTCACGCAGGGGGTGTATCGTGGACAACAGTGAGGAGGTATTTCGTGTCGGGGACAATGACAATCTCCTGCTTCTTGGTTCGTAGTCGCAGCAACCTGAGCTCGTCCTAGCAAGTGTCAGCCATTTCTCTTGGCGCTTCAAGAGGGTTCACGCACATCTGTGTCCGCTTCCTGCACCAGCTGCCCGGAGCTGTGGACAAAAGTCCATATCATGGCAGCAAAGTCCTCGATGCCCTTGGCCTCACTCGCCTCCGCCAGAGGAGCCTCGTTGGAGAACGACGCGGCCGTCGCGGCGTCGCGGGACTTGGCCGTCCTCAAGGCCGACACGTCGCCGCTGGTTTTGAGCACGGCGCCGCTGGCGCGGTCCAGGACGATGCTCGCCTTAACGCCGGGCTTTCTGGTCAACCGGCCCAGCTTCTCGTCGAGGGCATCGTGCCCGTTTGTCTGCGCAACCAGTTAGCACACAGCCCAAGTCCAGGGGCCTAGAAAGCTCACGGCGGTGGTGTCGACCATGTTGATGTTGATGGTATGTTCACATTGGAGGGTGCCGACGGGGAACGCGTGCGTGAGCCGTCGTCCCCATTAGGCTGCGTCAATGCCGTCGCGATGGGGCGGCCCAAGTGGGGAGCTTCGATAGCCACCGCGCCCCCTGGCCGCATACGATTCTGCCTGGCGACACCGCCAAAATTTCAGGACCCACCTCGACGACGGGCCGTCACAAACCTCGGATCAGAGTCGATTGACAACTCGAGTCAACTCGATCGTGTAACTACAACTCTCGATCCAAGCACCTAAGCGCCAATTGTCCCTTTGAATATTCTTTCTTGCAAGTGATTGACGTATTCAACTGCCAAGATGGGGTCCAGCGCGAGAAAAAAGGCGGAGAAGAAGAAGGACTTTCAGGTCAGACACGATGCCGCCTCACTCACCGGCGAACGCTAACGTTTGGCAGAAACCAAAGTACAAGGTCGGAAAGGATAAGCCCAAGGCCTCGAACTTTACCGATACTAGCTTCAAGGCAAAGTGTCAGTGTTCCATCCATGAGCTGTAGCGCGCGCCCTAACACAACTCAGCCATTGTGATGGGCCATCAATCCTTGTCGACCGATGCCCCAGATGTGGCTCAACAGTTCAAGCACAGCCTCTCGTTGGCGTCGTCTTCCAGATCAGACAAGCAGCGCCGAGAGTCTTTGGCGTATCTAACCAGCCAGCTGTCTTCTCAGCCACCAATCAACCCCGTGGGAACCCACGCCGTCCTGGCCAAACTTCTACCCCTAATCTCGGACAGCTCGACACCCGTGCGAGCCCAGCTCTTGAAGCTTCTTCGGAGTCTGCCGCAGGACGAAGTCAGGCACAGCATCGAGCATGCCGTCATGTACATCCGCGCCGGGATGACGCACCTCTCCTCAGACATCAGCAACGATGCCCTCGGCGTCATGGAGTGGCTGCTGGACGTCGCGGACGACGAGCTGGTGACCTGTCCGGGCGGCTGGGTCAAGACCCTCAACACGTTCTGCGCCATGATGGGCTGGGCCGTCGCGACGTCGAACGGTGGCTGGACGTCTGGCGCGCGTGGGACCCTCAAGGCAAAGGACGCCCAGACCCTGGCCCGCCAGATCACCGCGTTGTCCAAGTTCCTCGGAGCTGGCTTCAAGAACGAGGACGTAGGTGACACAGACTCGTCGGAGTACTGGGACAATCTGTACAGGATACCTCGGGCACCGAATGCCTTTGATTACTTGAATCTTTCCGGAGCCAGGCGCGACGAGGAGGGCGAGATGTACTCGAGCCGGGAAGCCCGACAGCAGGCCTTTAACCGACGATTTCTCGACCCGATGATGAAGGGCCTCGACAAGGCGAAAAAGGAGGGTGGGGCCACGGGCCGAGCGGCCTCTACGCTGGAGCAGACTCTGCTGGATGGGATGCAGGACTTTGAGCCCTCGACGGCCATGGATACGCAGGATCTCTTGGACCTTTGGTGAGGGAGTGCAGTCGAGACCAAGACAACACTCGCCACTGCACCACCTAGAGGCTTCATGGCTATTGCCACCACGAAAACGCCCGTAACGGAGGTTCCCAGAGAGGAGCAGCCGTCACGCAACGGACACGATAGCGGAGCAAATTCCGCTGACCCGTTCGCGGTTTCGCGGCTTCCGAGGTGAATGCGCCAGCGCCCACAGCGGCCTCACAACATGGCTTCATGATTCAGGCCCTCGTCTTCTCGACAAGAGGAAGACCGCGTGCGTACAGAACCGTCAACGAGGCGATACCGGCGCTGCTCTGCCGTGCTGCACTCGCGTCTCCCATCAGTGCATGCTGGGCCGTCGAAGCGGGAGACTTCCAGGCGTAGAACGCACTGCCCGGCTGGCTCGATAGTGGCCAGTACCGACTGGCAGGTGGATGAAAATGGCTCCTCGCCGCAGAGCGGCTTAGAGCTAGTGGCAATAGACGACGAGATTACCTGCCTGTCGCGCCGTACAGTGATCGGTACATGCTGTATCAATGAGCCTTTTGCCGCCACAGTGGAAGCAAGCTACTTGCTTTGTGCTAATCCGCTTACTGCGTGAAGTCGCGCAGCTATAGCACACGGCTCTCATTCCATGCATACTGCTCCTTCGTGCTCCGCCCCCCCCCCCCGCAGGAGACGACCAGCGCCGAAGGTTTCGTTTGCATCCAGCACGCTGGCTGTGAGAACGACAGGTGCACACTCTCCTTTCGTCCGTACCACCAATAGGGAGGAGGAGAACCGCTTGTTCACCAGGTGCGAGGAAGGTGCATGCGAGTGCTGCCACCTGCCTGCTGCCGGCTGCCGTAGGCATCCCGCCTGCCTATTTAAACCCCCTTCCTTCCTCTTCCTTCCTCTTCCTTCCACTTCCTTCCACTTCCCTCCCTCCACCTCCTTCAACCTCTCCTCGCCCGCACCGTGGTATCGCAGCCCGTAGGTTGGACCGTCACGTTGGTTCGACTTGGACTGCACTCCTGCCGCGCTCCTGAGGCTTCGCAGCACCGGCTTCAGCTTGATTTTGGTACCAACGCGGCAACTCGTTTGATTTTCAGGTCTGTCTATTCGCCCTCTTGCTCGTCAAACACTTCCTGTAGACGAACGCAGTCTGCTTCACTGCATCCTTCTGCCCATTGTCGCGGTGCAGTTGTCTCCCTCGTGGAGATTGCGATGCGTGTGCCTCTGTTTACTCTTCTCCCCTCTTCCTTCAGCGAACACCGAAGGCCTCAAGTTTCCACTTCACAACTCTAGCATCAACCCCGTCACACTTCTGTGCTAACTTCGTTTGCATAGAATCTTCTCACAGTGTTGACCATCTGCATCAGTCGCAATGGAGCATTCTGGAGACACCCAGGTTGCCGCCGCGCCTAGCATTCCCAGCAACAATGTCCCCGGCTGGGTTGGCCGCGAAGCTTTCAACCATATCACTACCACCAGTGGCTACGGACAGCATGAGTGGGACGGAAGTGCTCGCGTGTATCAGTGGAGTGAGGAATTTGGTGACGTTGGACCCAAATTCCCTGAACTCGAACTGGAGCTCTTTGGCGATCCTGCTCTCCGCCACGAGCGTGCGGGCCTCGATTTTGCAAAGTTTGTTTCCTCCTAATCATGGCTTTCTTTGCTCTGCGGCTGACATGTCCCAGGATTGATCGAATCGAGGTCCAGCAAGAGGGCCCAGTCAAGATCAACCCGGTCCGGACTTTCAAAGACGCCGGACTCCATCCGTTGATGCTCGAGAATGTCGAATTGGCCGGCTATGACACCCCAACGCCGATTCAAAAGTTTACGATCCCTGCCATGCTCCAGGGTTACGATGTCATTGGCATCGCTCAAACTGGTAAGACATTTGTTTGCCGAAGTCAAGTCCTTATCTAACTTCTGTCGCAGGATCGGGAAAAACTGCCGCATACTTGATTCCAATTCTCAGCAAACTCATGGGCAAAGCGAAGAAGTTTGCCGCTCCACGACCCAATCCGTCCACTTTCGTCGAGGGCCGCGATGAGGTGGTGGCGGAGCCGCTGGTGCTCATTGTGGTTCCTACGCGAGAACTGGCCGTGCAGATTTTCAATGAGGCACGGAAATTCTGCTACCGTACCATGCTCCGTCCAGGAGTATTGTATGGTGGCGCCCCCATCCGGCAGCAGCTTGCGCTTCTCAATCGTGGCTGTGACGTCCTGGTCGGTACTCCAGGCCGCTTGATTGACTTTATCGGCCGCCCGAACGTCCTGACACTTAGACGCCTTCGTTACATGGTCATTGATGAGGCGGATGAGATGCTGGACTGCGATTGGAATGACGAGCTTGGACAGATACTGAGTGGTGGAGGTGCGTCTCGACTGTTTTCTTCGGACTTGCCTGTTTCCTTGCTAACAGCTTCACAGAACAAGATGAAGGCAACGTGAAGTACGGTCTCTTCTCGGCCACGTTCCCCAAGGCTGCTCGCGACTTGGCCAAGGATCACCTGTCATCGTCTCACGTGCGTTTTCGCGTCGGCCGTGCGGGAAGCACGACCGAAAATATCAAACAGACCATCATCCAGGCGGAACGGGACGAGAAACGACAAGTTCTGGCTCGACTCCTGGGCGAGATGCATGGTGTTCGAACGATCATTTTCACCAACAGTCGACAGGAAGTAGACAGTCTTGACGACTTCCTGTACAACATGCAGCTGCCGGTCACCTCGATTCATCGGGACCGGACGCAACAAGAGAGAGAATGTGCACTGCGAGGCTTCCGATCCGGCAAGGCGCCGATTCTCATCGCCACCGGCGTGATGGCTCGTGGAATCGACGTGCGCAATGTCATGCACGTCATCAACTACGACCTGCCATCCATGGATCACGGCGGCATTGAGGAGTACACGCACCGTATCGGTGAGTTATCAGGCCGTCCGTGGCATTGAGAAGTGACTAACGGGTTGCACAGGTCGAACCGGTCGAATCGGCCACCGTGGCCTGGCCACGTCCTTCTTTTCGGAGAGAGACGAGCCAATGGCCAGTGTCCTCACTCGCACCTTGCTCGAGACCAAGCAGGATATTCCGGAATTTCTGCAGATGTATGTTCCGGACGGTCCAGACGCCGAGAAGCCCAAGTTCGAGACCGACTCGGACTTTGATGCCGAGGACATTGCTGCCCGCGGCCAAGAGGGTGGCGACGAGGGTGGTGGAGATACTTGGGGCGGAGGCGACGCGGCCACTGCAAGCAACGCCTGGGCTGGTGGCCAGAACACCGAAGATGGCAACGGCGGGGGCGGCGGTGGATGGGGAGCTCCTACCTCGGCTGCCAACGCCGGAGACGGTGGCTGGGGAGCGCCTGCTTCGGGTCCAACTGGATGGTAGATGTGCCTTGCAACGCGGTCACGCTGAAAGCCATGAGCGTGGCCACCCTACAGGCACCAATCGCAAAGGGGAATGTGAGGAACAAGATGACGATGGAGCAGTTCGGCAATGTAGTCTAGATTGCGAGACCGCTACGACTGTGGCGGGCAAGCACCGTATGGGGCTACTTTAGGCTGAACAAGACCTCCGATAGTAAACGTGCGCACTAATCGCCTGCTCGGGTGGTGATGGTGACTCGACAAGTTGATCTACTCAAGAGACGAGCAAGTCGATGGGCAAGCGCGATCTGTCGTGGCATCAGGGGCGTCACAGGGCAGTGAGCCAGACAGAGCCTACAACCTAGGTGCTTATGGTCTATTACAGCATCAGCTTCATCTATTAGTACAGCGGGATGGGCGAAAGACGGCTCAAGCCCCCGACGCCCACACGCTTGGCGTCCCTTCCACGGCTAGGCGTCATGGCACGTCAACAGCTAGACAGGTCGCGCGCGCTGCCTACATGTTCCTAAGCAGCCTGGCCAGGCCCTTGGCCTTCCTGACGGGCCCGCCGTAGCCGAGCTCGACGACGCCTTGAGTGAAGCTCCAGCCGCGCTGCTGGCTGGGGACGGGGTACTGAACGGGCGGGGGGATGGCGGTGCGGAGGCCGAGCCATCCGAGGCGGTCCTCGCAGACGCTCTTGAGGTTGCACATGCCGCGGAGGCCCTCCTCGCCGGCGAAGCGGCCGTAGCCGGAGCCGGCGACGCCGCCAAAGGGCAGCTGGACGGCGTAGTAGGCGGCGAAGTCGTTGACGGCGACCATGCCCGCGCGGAGGCCGCCGACGACCTGGGCGAGGGCGGGGTCGCGCTCGGAGCCGTAGACGGAGGCGCCGAGCCCAAAGTCGGGGGCGTTGGCGACGGCGAGGACATCGGCGGGGGAGGAGGATGGAGCCCGCAGCATGGTCAGGACGGGGGCAAAGCACTCTTGCTGGGCGATGGCCATGTCCGGGGTGACGTCGACGAGGAGGGTGGGCTGGAAGTAGTGGCCGCGGGGGTAATCTGGGTGGTGGGCACGGCGACCGCCGGCAAGGAGGCGGGCGCCCTGGCGGACGGCGTCGGCGACGAGGCGCTCGAGGCGGTCAAAGGAGGCGTCGGAGATCATGGCACCGACGTCGGCGTCGGGCCCGAGGCGGAGGGCGCGAACGCGGGGCTCGAGCATGGCGACGAGGCGGTCATAGACGGCGCCGGCGGCGATGACGCGCTCGATGCCGATGCAGTTCTGGCCGGCGGCCTGGAAGGTGCCGCGGAGGATGACCTCGGCGATGCGGGGCAGGTCGCCGGCGGCCGAGTCGAGGACGATGGAGGGGTCCTTGCCGCCGAGCTCGGCGACGACGGGCGTGAGGCTGGTGGCGGCGCTGGCGGCGACGTGGCGGGCGACGGCCTGGGAACCGATAAAGGTGACGTGGGCGACGCCCGGATGGGAGGTGAGGTGGCCGGCCGTCTGGGGCCAGCAGGCGACGGCCTGGACGAGGGCCGGGTCGTGGCCGTGGGCGGCGAGGGCGCCGCGGGCGACGGCGAGGAAGTAGGCGCTGGACCAGGCCGTCTGCTCCGAGACCTTGACGACGATGGCGTTGCCGGCGAAAAGGGCGCTGACGATGGGGCCCAGCATGTTGTGGAAGGGGTAGTTCCAGCTGACGAGGGCGGCGACGACGCCCATGGGCTCGTAGTGCACCGTGTTGCGCTTGTACGCCATGAGGAGGTTCGTCGGGCGGCGCGACGGCCGGAGCGCGCGCTCGCCATGCTTGAGCGTCCACTGGATCCTCTCGACGGTGACGAGAATCTCCCCCAGCTGCGCATCCACCATGGTCTTCCCGCTGTCGAGCGCCGCGACGCGGCAAATGTCCTCTGCGTGATCGAGCACGTGTCGCAGGAGAGTGCGCAGCACGGCCCTACGCTGGGCAAAGGTGGTGCGCGCCGCCCAGGACGCCTGCGCAGCCGCCGCCGCCGCCACGGACCGGTCGATGGCGCCCGGCGACGACGCGTTGACACGGCCCAGCAGCTGTCCCGTCGCCGGCGCGTAGCATCGTATCGCCGACGACCCGGGCTCGCGGATCGACGGCTCGTCGAGGAACGTCTCGGGCGAGGCGACCTTGGGCGGGGGCACCGAGTAGAGAATCGGCTGCGAGGTCTCTGTGAGGAGGAACCGGACCAGGAGCGTGGAGGCGACGACGGCGACGACGGCCGCGGCCACCTGGGGCGTGCTTATACTGCCGCGGCTCGCGGTTAGCTGGTTTGGGGGGGGACAAGACGAGGGAAAGACGCACGAGACGCCCAGCCGCGAGGTAGCATAGTCGGCGACCTCGAGCCAGAAGGCCACCACCCGCACAGTCAGGGCCTCCATGGCCAACAAAGACGACCCAGGCCACGAGACAGGCCGACCGTGCCTGGAAAAGTCGTGCCGGCAGGGAATAAAAAGGTGGTTTGCGGGCGTGCTGGTGGTGGCGGCGGTGGTGGTGCCACCAGGGGATGGAGTCGACAAAAAGTTGTGGTGAGGTCGGATTTGAGATTGGCGAGTGCCATGGCCGGAGCTCCTGTGGGGCCAGGGCGAGGAACCCCTGGGCCACCGCGCGCCACCACCGCGGGTTGGCCCGCCCACCCTCAACCGGTCCACACAGCACAAGCCAAGGCACATACATCTCTAAGACCCCATGTGCACACCGGGACAGCACTCACAGTTCGTGCACGCCCACCCGTTGATGATACTCGTCTTGTTCTCCAAAATCAAGGCTACTAGAATATTTCATATTCCCCTATCCAGGGTCGAGCCACTTCGTGCCCCCGAGCGCGCCCGCCTTCCCCTCCGCCGCGGCCCGGCATCGCCCACGCCCGGGGCACCGGGAAGCAGCGTCTCTCCCGCCTCATCAGCTCTAAACAGGGTGTAAAGGGGACTAAACACTACAATGTCGCCGGGCCAGAAACCGGCCGTCTCCCATGCCTCAGCCCTTAGAACGCCTTGCAAAAGACAACCCGTTCCCCGATTAAGGGAAGGAACAAAACCCCCACGAAAAACACAAAATGAAAGGGGGGAAAGAGACTTCTTTTTATTGCCATGCCATGACGACGGTGGTCGGATGTGGTAAGATGCGTTTTGCGTGCAGTTGTGCATGCGTGGTGGTGTAGCGTCTGGCGCGCAGCCGTCGTGCAGAGCGAACCGCCGACACGGCGGCCCATATCATAGATTGCTCATGCAGATCGTCCAAGCATGAAATGCCGCCCGCGCGCGAGCGGGCTGTCGAAATATAATTGACGAAGCGCCCCGGCAAGCGGAAACGAGAACAAGGGAAAGAAGAGGCCGCATGTAGTGGTGGTGATGGTGATGGTGATGATGATCATGTACAGTCGGGGGAGGAGGCTGTGCGACCTCAGTCGCTCGATCGCGACGAGCGGTGCTGCGATAACCTCTAGTTATTGGCACTCTTGGTCAGCGACAGCCCGCGCAGCCTGGCGCGGAGCCGCCCGGCCCCGTGCTGGTGCTGTTGCTGGCTGGCGCTCGACTCGATGCGAGACAGCCGCGCCGCCGACGTGAAGTCGCTGCTGGCCTCGTAGCTGGCGCGCACCCGGTCCATGGACATGCGCATCCGGTCGTACGACGGACGCGCCCTCTCCATCGACGGCCGCCCGTGCGCCGCCGGCACGTCCAGCGACGTGCGCTGCACGGGCGCCATGTCGAGCGACGCCCGGTTGCCCGTGTAGTTGGTCGAGTCGCTGCCGTTTTGCGTCCGGTTGTGCGTCGTCGTCCGCGTCGCCGTCGACGGCGGGTAGATGGGCCGCAGGTCCTCGTCCACGCTCCCGTACGCCACGTGCTTTGGCGGCTTCTTGGAGCTGTCCGACGACTGTTGGCTCTTGGCGTCGCTGCCCTGCGCCGCCGCCCCCGTCATCTTGTCCGACGCGTCCTTGCTCATCAGGTGCGCAAACTTTCCCATCTTCTCCTGCTCCCGGATGATGTCGACGTCGTACGGCCAGTACACCTTCTGGAGCGCCTTGATGGCGAAGCGCGGGAACAGGCAGATGACGGGCACGATGAAGAAGACGGCCCAGAACGACGCCTCGCCGTACACCTGCGCCGCCGTGTGGTAGAACATGCCCGACGACGTAAACGACGTGTACACGCCCGTCCAGAAGAAGATGAACAGGTCGCTAATGGCCACGATGAGCAGCATGATCCAGTCCCACCGATACGTGTTGATCAGGATGTATCCGTTGATGGTCAACACGGCCGGGTGCGCAATGTAGGCGCCGAAGCGCAGCCTGTCCTCGACGCCCAGGCCGTTGAACGTCACCGGCCTCGAGGGGATGAAGAGCAGGTAGGGGATGAAGAAGACCATGACGGACTGGTACACGCCGTCAATCATGTAGAGCCTGTGCGACCGCGTCAGTAAATGAAAAGGTGCCCGCCCTGCGCGTCGCGGTGGGGGGGGAGAGGGGCTTACCAAAACTTGCGCTGTGTCCACTCCAGCCGCTCGATGCCGCGGCGATACAGCTCCGGCACGGCCAGCGACACCTTGTCCGACACGTCCTGGTCCAGCACGCCCATGATGCCGACGGGCACCGAGGTGAAGAAGAGGTTGAACATGAGAATGTAGGTGTAGTCGAACAGGTACGTAATGTCAAAGTCGCAAAAGATCTCGAACCAAAAGATGCTAAACGTCCAGACCATGTTCTTGTAGAAGAAGTTGCTGATGCTCTCGGCCAGCCGGCGGTACGACCACCGGCCGTGGACCAGCACCAGCCGCTGCAGGAAGCGGAACTGCGCGATGGCGTAGTCGGACGACATGGCCGCCTGGCGGCCCTCGACGCCCGCGATGCCCACGCCGACGTCGGCCTCCTGGATCATGGCCACGTCGTTGGCGCCGTCGCCGATGGACAGCGTCATGACGTCCAGGCCGTTCTTGACCATGGCGACGACGGCGGCCTTTTGCGCGGGGCTGACGCGGCAGCACAGGACCGACTTGCACTGCTTGCAGAGGATCAAAAACTTTTGCTTGAGCTGGTCGTGGAGCGCCCACCGCAGGGTGAAGCCGTCGATGACGAGGCCGTGCGTGGGGGCCGGCGGCTCGTGGCTCTTCTTGGCCGCCGCCAGGTCGTTGTCGTCGCCCGTGAGGCCAAACAGCTGCAGGTTCTGGTCGAGCAGCTGCTCCGTCGACGCGAGGAACATGTCGTCGCTCGTCTCGCCCGTCTCGTCCTCGTCCACCTTCATGTGCACCAGCTCCATGTCGTTGTTGAGCAGGTTGCACGAGAAGCCGATGTTGATGGCCGTCTCCACCTTGTCGCCCGTCAGGACCCAGAGCTTGATGCCGGCCTGGCCGAGCAGGGCGATGGTGTCGGGCACGCCGTCCTGGAGGCGATCCTCGATGGCGGTGCCGCCCAGCAGCCAGAGGTCCTGCTCGATGAGCTCGGCGACCGCCTCGAGCTTCTCCTCGCGGTTCTCGAGGGCGGCGGCGGCGTCGTCGTGCTCCTTCTTCCACTCTCGGTACTGCTGCTCCGTCAGCTCCTTCTTGGCGATGCAGAGCGTCCGCAGGCCTTCCCTGGCGAACATCTCCAGGTGCTCGGCCGTGTCCCGCCTCAGCTGCGGCTGCTCGCCGCGTTTCAGCCGCGCGTAGATGACCGAGTCGGCGCCCTTGCAGTACAGGATGATGCGCCCGTCGGGCATGCGCACAATGGAGCTCATCCTCTTCCTGCTCGAGTTGAACTCGATGGTGTTGAGGAGCGGGTAGTGCCGCTCCTCGCCGTGGATGCTGAGGTTGATGGCGTCGCTCGAGTTGCCCAGGACCACGAAGCCCATGTCGCGCGCCGTGGCGACGAGGGCCTCCTCGTCGGGCGACTGGGCCTTGAAGACCATTTTGGGCGGGTCGCCGGGGTCCCTCTCGGCAATGACCGTGTGGCACAGGGCCAGGGCCAGCATAAAGTCCTCGTTGGCCGCCTTCTGCTCCGGCCCCGACTCGCCTGCCATGTCCGACACGAAATCCGGGGCGATGAAGGTGACGTCCTCGTCGTGGAGGTACGGGTTTTCGTTGATGCTGCGGAGTCCCGCGAGTGCCTTGACCTTGGCCGCGGCAATCTCGGCGTGGATCCGCTGGCCCTCCCTTTCGACGTCGACGCCCAGCCGCTTCTGCATGCCGGCCTGCGCTTCCGTGTAGGCCTCGCCGTACGGCTGGCCGTTGATGGTCGCCTTCTTGAACTCCATGACATTCTGGGTGAGCGTGCCCGTCTTGTCGGAAAAGATGTACTCAATCTGGCCCACGTCGTCGGAAATGTTCCACGACTTGGGGATGCACGGCTGGTCAATCTTCTCGTAGTACATCTCCACGTCGCTGAAGATGAAGATGGCCTGGAGCGTGCGAACAATCTCGAGGGTAATGTACAGGGAGATGGGAACCAAGTTCTGGAAGACAATGATGGCGGCCCAAAAGGTGATGAAGCCGCTCATAGGGGCGGTGCCACCAATTGACCCAAATTCGAAAAAGGCCAACGAGGCGTCCGTCTTCGCCCAGGCCACTCCGTTGACAATCGCCGCCAGCAGACACATGATGAGGAGGATGCCAAAGTTGCAAATGACGTTGAAGTTCATCTCGCGGGCAATCCTAGACCGCTTGCTGGGCGTGATGCCGGCGTTCATCATGATCTTGGTGTCGTGGCCCGTGTACACGACCACTCCCAGGACCCACTCGGTGTTTCGCAGGTTGCATCCTCGCAGGAGCAGGTTGTCGATGGTGATGGGCTCCGTCATGTCCTCGGGGTCGTCGTCCTGGAAGCCGGGCACCAGCTGCTGCCATCGAATGGCGCCGTTGTACTTGTAGAGGTTCGGCTGCGGGGGCTCGCTCTCGATGACGAACTCAGCCCTCTCGCAGTCGCGCGCGTGTCTGAGCTTCCTGCCGCATCGGAGAGCCTGGCGGACCTTGAGGTTGGTCTCGCCGTCCAGGTTCTTGGTCTCCACGTAGCAGGCGCCGTCCGGGTCCGACGTGGCAAGGATGATGACATCGGCCGGCAGCTCGTCATCGTTGTAGATGCGGACAAAATCGCCCACCACAATGTTCTTCCAGGCGTCCTTTTTGAACTTGGCCCCCTGCGGCGCGTGCAGATAGTTGATGACATCCGACTTCATGTCCTGCAGGGCGGCCGCGCGCTTGGCGTCCTGGGCGTCGGGCAGCTCGATGCGGATGGCGCCATTGCCGGGCGTCGGAGACGGCACGGGCGTCATCTGAATGTTCTCGCGGGCAGACACGTACGAGTCGCGGTTGGTGAAGGGCGACGAGAGCGACTCGCGCACCGAGCGCCTGGTGCGGATCGTTTCGATCGACGGGCGGCCCTCGCTTTCCTCCGGGGGATGCAGCTTGCGCATCTTGCGCTCCTGCCTGGCCGTCCTCGCCTTCTTGGACCAGAGGCTCTCAATGGCGTGCCAGATGCCGCCAAAGAACTGGGAGGTGGCCTTTTTGAACTTGCGCCAGTCGGAGACGTTGTCCGTCTCGACGTTGACATTGTTCCAATTGTGAAGGCGATGGACCGGGGCGTTGTTGAGCTCAATGTCGAGGATCGTTCTCCGGTAGTCCTCGATGGCGTCCTTGATGGCCGTCACAACGATGATGAAGATCAGGGGCACGGCATTGAGGCCCGGGTTCACGCCACCAAATATGGGGAAAATCTAGCGCGGCACCGTTCAGCATCCGCAACAACTCAATTCGGAGGGGGCAGGGAGGCGAGGAATTGGCAACTTACGACCAGGATGACGAGGAACAGGAAAAAGATATTGGCCACATTGTGGAACTGAAACCACAAGTTCTTAGGCACAAAGGACAGTGGTGTGTATTTTGCCGTCCTGATCTTGTTCCGCGGATACGAGTATAAAGGATGACCCTCCTCGAGCATGTCGTCGGGGAGGGGAAGATTGAAGTAGAGCGTGCGGCTCTGGGCATCTCCGTCGTCGTCGTCCGAGTCGGAGCCGCCGCCATCGTGATGGTCCCCGTCATCAGGGTTGTGGCCGCCACCACCAAACGGCGGCTCGTTGGCGTCGTCTCCGGACGGGTGGTTCTTCTCATTGGAGGCGGTCCTGCGGTGCTGCATGCGGTTCAAGAGAGACATGCGCTTTGTACGGCCGCTCTTGACCGTCATCTTGCGGGTGGCCCATCGCGCCCGCTGCGTCTGTACCTTGTGCACATCGGCCTCGGTGCCGGGATCGGTGGCGGTCGAGGTGGCCATGGTGATGGGAAGAGGGAGAGAAAGTCGCGGGCTAGCGCCCGTTCAACCCCAAGTCGCCAGCCAGGTTGCGGTGGTGCTCTTGAACCGAGGCGAGAGGCCGCAACTTTTTTGCCGTCGGAGCGGCGCCTCGTGGGCAGAGCGTGTGTTGGTTGGAACGGCGACGGGGGGGGGGGGGGCAAAACGTGTCGTCGACGACGCGGGACAGCGAGGCGGGGAGTGCAGCAACCTGACCCGTCGAGGCAGGAGGCTCGATTCGAAGCCGCACCGGGCGAGTGTGATCGCTTCGAGGGGTGGGCGAGTGGTGGTCGCCGCGGGCGATGGGTGCGTGCGAGAAGGCAGAGAGAGTGCAGGTGGAAACGAGGGACTGGCGATGGACGGACGGACGGAGGCTTCGAGTAACGAACGGGCCCAGCTGGCGGGAAGGGGGATTGGGGGGAACACGAAAAATGCAATGCTCACCCTCCCACTCAAACCTGTCCTGTCCGGCGCTCAACGATGTAGCGTGGCATGTACCGAAGCGCGGCCAAGGGGCGGCACCGGGTACGTCGGGGTCACGCAATGCGGTACCTCGTGGCAATTGGAAAGGCCGGTAAGCCAGCAGCGCCGTGGGACGAGGGTCGGGGGTGTGTGTGGGAGCACAGGGCCACTAACGGCGCGCTGGAGAGCCCTTGGCAGGGCACCGCACCACAGTGGAGGACGGAGCCCAGCGCACCGGGGACTGGCGGGCGACCCGGCAGCACCGCAGGCTCCGAGCAACCTTGGAAACCTCCACCACTGCCTGCTGACGGGCTGCGTCTGCTGCACCCCGTCCACGGGGGGACATGATGGACAGCGCCTGGGCACCCACTGGGGGCTCACCGCGCGTTGGCTGGCGGCGGGCGGCTGGTCTGCCAGAGCCACTAGCTCCCGGCCCATCCGACCACGTTCGCTCCGCCCCCACCGGCGGCCCTGTGAGAGCAGCCGTGAAACTGTTACTATTCGCTGCCAAATGCGCCCGAGGCGCAACAGCGTATTATCGTAAGCACCAGCCGTTGCGTTGCGGTTGCGCTGGGACGCGGGAGGAAGCTGGACGATCAATTGGTCAGCCGGCCGGCCGTTGTCCGGGGGGGAAGCCGCCAGCATCATGTTCTGACTCCTACAGTCCCCCGAGAGACTATGCGGCCGATTCGTGCATGTAGAACTGCAAGCCGCCACGGTGCAGTGGTACCTACGTACAAGATGCAAACATTGAGTCGTTGACATTGGCATTCGAGCAGCGCTACCTTACCGAGCCCTCCCGTGCCGCCGAGCCTTTGGGTCCGCAGACGACGGGCTCGGGCGACGCGCACTGGTATTCCACACGCCGGCGGGATATGGACATTCACGAGCAACCGACTTGTGCCACTGGTCGAGGGGCGCGTCGCTCGGAAAAGGGTCCATCCATCTCAGTTTCTGCTGTCCTGACGAGTCGTCCCCTACCTGCCTGGCCCGCAGCGCGTGTCGCTAGGCTTGGCCGCCCCCTGGATGGGCGTGGGCGGACGGCACAGGCGCCCCCCTTGAATTCCATTCCGGTGCATGACACCCGCACCGCTTGGCAAGACATGCAAGCCGACGCGTCGTCGCGGACGAGCTGCGCGAGGAGCCTGCCTGGCGGGGGGGAACCGAACATCGCTGCCGTGCCCTGCCCTACTGTACCGTATCGTACCGTACCGGAAGTGCCTGGCGCTGCGGCGACTGCATCGCCCAACACGAGCAAACCCGTTCTGGCTCATCATGGGGGTCGTCATTGACGATGCTTCACTTGACAACCTCCGTCGTCCCCGGGGTTAGCGGCGGACTCGGACTCCATGGGCGCGCCGTGGCTCCGCCGCCACGCACGCCGCCCACAGCGCGACGGAACACTGGACTGGGCTGCGTGTGTGGGCGGGATGGGGGGGTCCCATGGATGGCAAATAGTATATACGGGCCCGCTCCGCTTTGCGCAAGTGGACGGGCGAAATGTGATGCATGAGGTATCATGAGCAAAGCACGTAGCATCGCGGGGCGTCGCATTGATGAGCGCGGCGGGCATGGACACGGCGGGGACGTGGCAATTGATGCTTCTGAGCGGCAAGATGCGCCTTGTTGATCAAGGTGCCCGCACGCTTCTGCACACTGCATGACTGCGAACTTACCTGGTGGTTTAGGTACACTCAGCTAGAGCGAGCCCTGCAACACGGGAGGTTTGGGTGTCTGCAGCCCGCCCTGCAGCTGCCCCGGTGACCACCCAGGGAGGTTAGTACTGTACGTCCTGCTGCTCCCGTAACTGTTTCTACGGCCGCTGGAAAGCCCCCCCCCCCCCCGGCCACAGCCGTCTGTGAGGTTACTTGGTGCTGCTGACGGCGGGCCCTCCAGCATCCTCTTCCATCAATCAATATCTGATCCTGGTCCGCCGGGCACCCATGGGTTCCTGCAGCATCGGACTGAGCCTCCCCCTGATGAGCCATGATGATGAGCCACCCCCCCGTCCGTCATTCCATGCCAGGCCACGCCAGGGCACGCACATACGCACGCTCACTCCGCTTGCGCCGCCGCCGCTGACGGGGCTGAAAGGAGCGCGGTGCATGGCCCAACGGCCGCAAGTAAAATTAGACAGACTTGGCTCCCGCGCCACAATCGCTGCTGGCGCCGCCGCCTTGTCGCTTGCCCATGGCCTTATTAGAGGGGACCGGCCGAGGCCCCGTGTGCGGGTGCGAGTGCGGGTGCGTATGCGTTTGCGTGTCTGTGTCTGAAGGGGGATTGGTGCCAGCCATGGCGGTGGTGGTGGCATGGCAATGACATGGACAGCCAAGGCTGGCTGCGCTCTAGGGGGGGGGAGGGGCGGGGAGGGAGGCTCAAACGTGGCATTTTCGGATTCTCGCACCGGCTGTCGTTGGGGAGCATCAATGGATTGGATTGCCCGGCGGCGCCATGACGCAACAGCAGCACGCCCCTCCGCAGATGGCTTTGTTTGGAAACCGTCACCACGGGCGCAGAGTACGGAGTAAGTTACCTTGTCCACAATCACAGCTCGCATACAATGGGCAGCGACGCGACCACCAGAGAAGCAGGACGCGCGTGTATATCGCTCCATTAATTATGTGCTTCGTAATTTAGTTAGTACATACGAAGTACGTGCTCCCAAACATCGCGGTGGCCCCCCCGGAAGACAAGCACGTCGTCATTTGGCCTTGTGGGACGGACCCCTGACCACCGCCTCCAACCTGCAGGGCCATCTCGGACTTTTGCAGGCGCTACGACTAAGTTACCTACTTGGTACCCACGGCGGGCCTCGCCAAACTCGGATCTGGCGGACTTTTTTTGTGAGTCGCCCGTCCTGTCCTGTCCTGTTGGCTTTTCAAGCAACAACAACGACGACGTCTTCTCGGGAAGGGCCCTCGTGCCCCAGGTGTCCCCCCCGCCCCCTTTCTCGTGGGTACCCGCCGCCCAAGTCATTCATCTCCACTGATGCCGCCGTCCCTTGACACAGCACGGTCCATCAATCAATCGCTGGCCTTGCCGGCCACGGCCGGGCCGCCTCGGGAGGGTGGGAGCGGCGGGCGCCCGACTCGCTGCCCTCGCGGTGCCGACGCCGACGCCGACGCCGCCACCGGCATGGCCGTTGGGCATCAAGGTATTCGCCACCGGGACCGGAGTCACGATATCGACGCCCGAGCCACGTCCGTCCTCCACGGCTGCCGTCTGCCGCCGCGATGGACCGCTCTGCCTGTTCTCGCGCGGCACCTCGACGTGCTCCTCACTCACACAAACATCGTAGCCAAGGTTGTATATCACGTGCGCCTTCTTAGGCATGCGTACGTACCCCCGGCGAGCAGCTGATGGATCCCAGAGCTCTGGCGCTTGGCCCAGCCTACCTTATTGCCTTGTCTTCACTTACGTAGTACCTTGCTTTACCACAGTGGTACGCCGTCGAGTGCCAGTGACGGCCCCCAAACGTCCGGCAACGCGAGTGAGTCGCGGTTGACCCGCAGCCGCGTGGCATCGAGGTCAAGATTGTCGACTGGAATCCGCGCCAGAACCCACCGTGACGAGCACATCGGCTCGCTGCCTCGCCGTAGCGTGCAACCCTATCCTACAAGTAAACACCTTATGATTTAACTCTACTTCTTCGTGCCGCCCGTGCCATCCCACGTCTCACCTTGTCTCGCTTTCAGCCCGAGCCATTGGGCCTAGCTGCCGAGCACAGGGACCTGTCCAACATGTACGTACTAACGTTGCTCCGTAGGTGCCGCCATGTCTAAACCGAGACTTTCGTTTAGCTCGCCGTCTTTGAGGACGCCTCGGGTGCTCATCTTCCTTTTCCGGTGGGAATACGCGCGGATCACTTACGAGGGGCTGTCAACCGTGTCACCCTACCACTCATCCACTCACTGCCTCACTTCAGCGCCTGCGCAGGGCCCGTCAAAAGATGTGACAAGTGTCCACTTGGGACGGACACGCTGGTGGCCCCATTTGGCAGGTGGATAAGCTTGAGACGCTCGCGAGATGCGTTGCATGGTGATGGGCCACTTCGTAACGAGCGTGCGAGCATCGCCGGTGCGGGCAAGCGATAACGAGCCACGACCTACAAAATCGAGACAGGTGAGCGTGCAGCCCGCCGCAGCCTTCAGAGAGCACACATTTGAAACATCATGTACATGTCTCACTGCTGCAGCCTGTTCCTGCACGGGTAAGCCAGTCACTGGGCATCGTGCCTCGTTTGGCGATGCTGTCACCCCAAATCCCGAGACCAGTTGTACTCGGACACCAAACGATGAGCTGAGAAGGGCTGGGAAGGTTTTGATACGGAGGGACCACACATGCTCCATACACCAAGTCACTAGTACATCCGCCACGGTTGAACCCGAACAGAACGTATTGCGTATAGATGTGCCTGCCGGTAACACGAAGCACCGTTTACGGCATTGGTCGTTAACAGCCACTTCGAAAACGAAACAACCGCAGGTGTAGGGTAGCCAAGATTATATAAGCCGGCGTGGTGGGGAAACGCCTCGACAGGCCGCGGTGGGACCCCGATCTATCGTCCCAAGCCCTGTGCGGCGCGACGCGGATGGCACCGAACGAAAGCGAGACCCCGGCCCCGATGACATCCCGACGCCACGGCTGTCAAAGACATCGCGTCAACTCCAACGTCGAACCCCCCTCCCCACGGGGCCTGCGGCGTCGTGTGAGCCGTGCCACCGTCGGAGCAGTTCGCGACACCCGCCGCGGCGGATAATCCGCATCATGCCGCCCCCGAAGCCCAACAAGGCGGCCGCTGCGCCGGGGAACGGCAACATCCTCAGCTTCTTCAGGCCCGTCTCGCTGTCGCAGCAGCAGCAACCCCCGCCGCAGACACCGCCGCGGGCGTCCTCCTCCTCGCACCTCCCGGCGCTGTCGTCCCCGTCTCCGCTCCCGTCACCCTCCCCGCTCGGCGTCAGGAGCCGAAGCGCCACGACGACGCCCGCCGCGCGACGGCGGCTGCAGCGTAAGGAGATTGCGGCATCCGACGACGGGAGCGAGTACGGGGCGTCCTCCTCGGACGACTCGCTGGAGGACCTGTCTGTGCTGCTTGGCGGCACCGCTCGGCGGGCCACGCCGATGCAGCAGAGGACGGGCCAGGATCCCTTCGCGACGCCTAGGGCCAAGAGGACGGCCGTGGAGTTTCACTCGAGCCCGCTTGCCATCATACCAAAGCACAAGTTCGACATCAAGGCACTGGCCAAGGACGCGCGCAAGGACAGTGCCACTATGGCGAGCTCGCTCGCGAGCAAAATGGCCGTCGAGGAGTCAAGGCAACGAGCTGCGAGGGAGGCGGCGGCGGCCAAGGCGGAGCCGTCGGAGGATGTCGTCGCCGGCGTCGTCGCGGAAGAGGGCGGCCACGACGCGCACAAAGTCCTGCGGGCTGTGCAGCGGTCGGACCCCGGCCAGGCTCAGCTGCGGTACTGCTTCTTCGACCAGGAGCCCGCCGCGCCGTCGCCCAGGCCGGTGCCCCGTGAGGGCAAGAAGGGACCCTGGCGGCTGTTGACACAGGGCAGCATCAAGGTCCGCGAGCAGCATCTCGTGTCCGGCGTGCCGCAGATGGTTGTGCGTAAGCTCAACGACCTGCCGGACGCCCTTTTCCAATGGCTCCTGGACGACATGTGCACCCAACAGTCTGTAATTATCCGACAGGAATGCCTCCACATGATATCGGACTGTCGCGAGCAGATTGAGCGGCTGCTCACGCCGGAGCGGTTGCAGCATCTGTTTATTCGGCTGGGCGCGGCCGAAGACATCACCAGCGAGGACGCCGAGTTTCCAGTGTCCAACCCGGCCAACGAACCATATCAGGACCGCGACTGGTCGTGTCTGAAGACGTTTCTTCAACTACTGTGGGGCGTAGCCACTCACCTATCCGTCCCGGCTGTCCAATATGCAGCCAAGACGCTGCTGCGAATGTCCATGGACAGGCTCCTGATTTGCAGCATCGACTTGTTGGATGCGTACCAGTGCGCGGTCCAGGCTCTTGTCAATGCCATCCCAAGATCGTCGTGGGATTCCTTCGTACGTGCTCTTAACCCCCCCGCCCCCACCGGCCCAACCTCGTGCAACGCTGACTGGTACAGTGCTCGGAAGCAAGCTCGGTCCTATCCGCCGGCATCAAGGCCCAGAGCATACGGGCGGACTCGCTTCTGTGCCTACCCATCAGCGATCGCAGGACGCACGACTTGAGGAGGCGGCTAGCAGTCGCGTTCCTCTTCCAAGACGAGACCCTCGGCCGGCACAGCGCCGAGGATGTCGTCACCCTCCGGACCATGATCGATCTCGTCGGCGGGCCCGACTTTGCCATCACCCCCAAGACCGACTTTGCCGAGCTCAAGGCCAAAATCGTCCTCCTGGATGTGGCCGTCGACGACGGGTCCGTCGGCACCTGGGATGACCGCGAGGACGAAAAGAGGTTCAACGACGACGTCGACGAGCTGGCTGCCAAGCTGCGGGAGATTTGGCGCAAGATCAACGACTCGGGCATGAAGCTGGCGCGCACCGAGACCAAGAGCGTCGTCGAGTGGGTGCAGCAGCGGCTGCTGACCACAGTCCGCACCAAGAGAAAGGCCAAGAAGAGCGTCTTCGACCTGCCGGGCGAGTCTGACGCCGCGGACCTGCCGCGGCAGCAGGACTACATGAAGAAGTTTCTACAGAGATAGGGCGAGCTCCCTGTGCGAGGGCGGATGCATTACCTTTGCGGATTGATCTAGAGTAGCGGCCGATACCCATATCATTCTCACGAACACATTGGCGACGGACGACGACGGACGGGCGGGCGGGCGCAATTGGGGCTCGGCGTTTGAGGCTGGTAAAAGGTCATGTTTTATGGTACAGCATCTAGCGTAGTAGGTACGGGTGGCGCGATTCGAATAGAAACATTGCAAGGGTCCTGTGGATGCATACAACGCACACGCGCAGCCTCGTCTGGTGCCCCTCCTCTTCGCGTCTCCCACGGAGCAGTCTCAACACTTGGCCATGCCCCATGCGACGACATGTCTAGTCGAAGAACTTGCGGTTCGGGTTCTTTCCAAACAGCGACTGGCGCACCGCGGGGGCGGCCGAGTCCTTGAGCAGCTCCAGCCGCGTCTCGAACGTGTTGTCAATGTCAATCTTGCCATTGCCGCCAATGATGACGACGCCTCCGGCCCTGTGTAAGCGATTGTGTGTCAGCATGTCTGTCAGCGGCGCGGCGCGGCGCGCCACCTCGGGGATGGAGAGGGGAGCGGCTGGAAGACGTCACGTACGAGCCTTCGGGTAGGGGATGCGCCTCGTGGATGGCGCCCTCGACATCCTTGCCCGTCTCCTTCTTGTACTCCTGGGCCGCCTGCTCGGATGCCTTCTTGACCACGTCGTAGTCCTTCTTGCGGGCGCGCAGCTCCAGCTTGGGCTCGTTCATGGCGTAGAAGCCCTCGAGGATGAGGCCCTTGAGAACCTTTTGGTACTTGGCCTTGTCCTTGGCGCCGTCGGCGAGCTGCTTCTCGGCGGCCTCGAATATGTTGTCGAGCAGCTCCTGGCGGGCGCCGAGCACCTTGAGCCGCGTCTTGTTGGCGACGGTGGAGCGCGTGATTTGCTGCGACATGGTGGCCTGCTTGAACTTCTTCTCGTACTGCGAGTCGATGGCGTCCGTCTCCTGGCGCACGAGCTTCGACTTTTCAATCTCAAACTCCTCGTTGGCCTTGATCTCGATCTCGCGGGCCTTTTCCATGGCCTCCTGCTTGATGAAGGCCGTCATCTTGCGGAGCTCATTGTCGACCTATGGTGAGCGTCGAACCCCGACGGGCTGCGTTAGCGGTGTGTTATGCGCGCGGGTCAAGGCTGCGAAAGCAGCAGCGCCGAGATTGGAACCCGGCGCGGATGCATCGCGGCGGCGGCCATCATTATCGGACGTCGTGCGCCAGACGTACCTGTTGGTCGGACAATGCGTGTTGCGACATGGCTGCGGAGTTAGGGGGCGGACCGGTGCGGCTACAGGCAGGGGAGAATGATGGGCGACAGGCGGGCGGGATCCCGATCACGGGCCGAGGATAGCTGCGGCGTCGTCGTCGTCGTCGTCGTCGTCGAGGGGGAGGGATGTCGTTGCTGGGAATGGACGGACGGAGATGGAGTGTCGTCGTCGCGGGAGGAGCTGTGACGCTTTAGGGTGTCAGTTCAAGAGGCGGGAGCTGTCGTCGGTGGCCGTGCCCAGTGGCTGTGGGCGCGAATTGGAACCCGAAAGCCCCAACCATTGACGGGACCCGACTCTCCCACCAGCCACAGCGCCCCCGGCTCAGGTGATGCCCCCGCTAAAGGGACGGTGCTCACAGGACGCTCCGGCGGCTGGGATGACGTTGCGGCCCTCCCCAGGTACGAAGTACCTTGCGTCATCATGTGACCACCTGCGAGCACCAGCCACAATGGAACAGACATGGACGTGCCCGAGGGCAAGCACAGGGGCTGCTGCGGCACAGACGCGGGCCTGGTTCGGCGAGTCTCAGGGCTACGGTAGCACCCAGGTAGTGACGCTGACCCTGTCAGGTGGTCTCCTGGCATGGAAGCCAGGGACAGGCGAGCCGGCGCATGAGCTACGCCAAGCAAGCACCCCATCCCGCTCCTGCACGGCTCCGGCTTTCATTCAACCCACCGTCACGACATCGTCAATTGCGATAGCTTACCTCGCGAGCTCCCGCTTCCCAATACGCAGCCACCTTTCGACCCTTTGTTGCGCGGGTGCCGGCGCCCTTCATTATTCGATTATCCGCCCGCCTCTCGGACCATCGTGTGTGACGGGCAGCCACCGCCTGCTCCCTCACCACCCAACAGGCCCTGGGCTTGACCGACAGACGCCTGCTCCTCCTCCAGCCATCGTCGAGCCTCGCGCCCCGACCGACCGACGTGCCCGCGTGCTCCTCGCCCCCGGCGTCCACCGACTGCAAGGTGGCGCCCCCGACCTCGACGCGCCCACCAAGCTTCCGCTCCGCTCCTCATGCCTGGCCCCAGCGACCCTTCGCCCTTGTCCTTTGCCAGATGACCGTCGATCTGGCCGCCGCGCGATGGGACCATTCAGCGGCATCTCCCCCGGCGGGAGCATAGCTGTAAGCCGCACCCCTCCTTACTTCACCTGGCTGGAGGCCCGAGAAAGAGAGACAGAGAGACGGGGAGAGTACTGATGCATTGCGCGCCACTGCACAGCTGGGAATCATCGTCGGCCTGATATCGACGAGCGTCCAGAGCCTCGGCCTGACGCTCCAGCGAAAATCGCACATTCTCGAAGATGAAAAGGGCCCGCACGATGCGCGGCGCCCGCCGTATCGGAGACGCAGATGGCAGCTGGGCATGGGCATGTTCATCATCGCCAACCTGCTGGGCAGCACGGTGCAGATCTCGACGCTCCCGCTGCCGGTGCTGTCGACGCTACAGGCGGCCGGCCTGGTCTTCAACTCGATCTGCGCAACCCTGATACTGAGCGAGCCCTTCACGCGGTGGTCGCTCTGCGGCACCGTCCTCGTCACGAGCGGCGCCATCCTCATTGCGATATTCGGCGCCATCCCATCCCCGGCCCACAATCTGGACGAGCTGCTGGAGCTGCTCGCCCGCAAGCCGTTTGTCGCCTGGATGATCTTGCAGGCACTCTTCGTCGTCGGCACTGCCATTTTGATAGACGTCATAAACCGAACCTCCAGCATATCACATAATTCTCGCTTCCGCTTGGCCCGCGGCATCACGTACGGGGTCATCAGCGGCGACCTGTCGGCCCATGCCCTGCTCTTCGCCAAGTCGGCCGTCGAGCTGGTGATCAAGACGGTCGGGGGCAACAACCAGTTTTCCCACTGGGAGTCGTGGGCCATCGTCCTGGCGCTCGTCGCCCTCGCGCTGTGCCAGCTCTACTACCTACACCGCGGTCTGAAGCTCGTGTCTACCTCGGTTCTATACCCGCTCGTGTTTTGCGTTTACAACATCATCGCCATTTTGGACGGGTTGATATACTTTAACCAGACGAGCCTCATCTCGGCGCTGCGCGCCTGCCTCATCGCGCTCGGAACCGTCATCTTGCTATCGGGCGTGCTGGCGCTGTCATGGCGGCTTAGCGACGAGCAACACGCGCCCGGCGTTGGCCAGTCGACACTGGCCCCTGGGCTAGGCCTCGTTGAGGATACAGAGGGCGAAGAGGAGTCCCTCTTGGGGTCCGAGGAGGCGGCGGTCGAAGAAGAGGTCCCCACGTACCAAACGTTCCCAGACGTCAACGGCGAGACGTCGCCGCTCACGCCGACGCGCAAGAAGACTTTCCGCTGGGCAGAGCGGGCCGAGATCTGGGGCGAGCTAGAGGATCAGGAGGAGCCAACCACACCGGTGGGCAGGCTGCGCTCCATTACGCTCCCGGGGCGGACGGAGTCTACACCGCTACTCTCCTCGGCTCGGAGGTCTGTGAGCGGCGCCATTGGCGGCCGCGACGACGGCAGCGGTCCGAACAGTGAGGTGAACCCTCGCAAGCTTGGTCGCCGGCGGAGGAAAAGCACAGGCTTCCCCGGTCTCGTGGCGAGGCGCAATGTGCGGAGAAGGGACTCGTCCGGTCCGGGCTCCGGTCTCGGGCCCGGCTCCATACGAGACTTGCTCTCGCTGAGCTGGTGGACGCAACGCGGCAGCCGCGCCTCGGTGAGCAGCGCCGGCGCGCCGGGCAGTCCCTCGCAGCCGCGGCCCTCGAGCAGCGACCCAGACGACGGCCAGCCAGAGAGCGGCGGCGACAGGGGGCGCGGCGACTCGGCTGTATGAGTTGGAAAGGGATACACTCTTGTTTCTGTTTTGCGTCACTATTCACGTCGGGCGGCAAATGGCGAGGCGAATAAGGCGTCCTAGAATATCGCATACACGATACGCACATCCCGCTGAGACGGAGTCGTTCAAACAGCAGGGGTTTGGGCTGGATTGATCGGTGTACTCTGGAAGCGCGGAGCTGGCCGAGGTGCCAGACGGTCGAAGGCTCCTTGATAATATACGATTATGCCTGAATAGTTCTATTCCCACTATGCACCGAGAGCCACGAATTTTAATTACAACAAGCTAGACAGGATGTGAGGGAGGGCCGCAGAACAGTGAGCGAGATCTTTGGTTCATACCAGGAGCCAAAGAGTAGTTCGCCTTTCACGAAAAGACGAAAAGGGAGGCGACAGGCCATCTTCAACAGGCGTCCAGTGCCGTTCAACGTTCAAGGTGGATGCTCTCAACTTCCCGCGCCTATGAAGCATGCGCACGGCAAGATACCGAGCCGCTGGGCTAGAGGACGGGACGCGCTCCGCAGAAGGGGCAGCTCAAAGACCGCCGTAGCCCGCCTTCTCATCAATGTGGCGGTAGCGCTCGCGCTCCTTGCGGTCTTTGAGGAGGCAGGCGATGGCGAGGATGAGGACCGCGTCGACGCCTGGGAAGAAGAGAAGGAACGTCAGTCGAGGGGAAGAGACTCGCAGGGAAGGGAAGAAGGGTGGAGAGACATACCGACCATGCCAAAGACGGCGGTGAAGATGTTGTCGATGAAGATGTTCGCAAAGCTCGAGATGGCGGTCGCGCAGCCGCGGAGCAGGGCGGCGGCGGCGGGGCTGGGGCAAGTGTTGTCGGTGACGAAGGCGGGCGTGGTGCGGTTGAAGTAGCCGCAGCACTCAAACTGCGAGGCCGTCAGCACGTCGAGCCCAAACGCTGAGGGAGCGGGATCCCCCGCCGCGTGGGGGTCGGCCACTCACCGAATCCTGTATCAGGGACTGCACGGCGGGCGTCTGGTCGACGTAAGTCTCGAAGAAGGCATCCTTGATGCGCAAGGTCATGATCCAGAGGAAGACGCCGACGCAGAGGGTGTAGAGGCCGCAGATGGTGATGAGGTAGCCGCCGGCCTTGAGCCAGCCGCGGACGGGGGACATCATGCCGGGGA
The DNA here is from genome assembly GCF_022605165.1 of Purpureocillium takamizusanense. Taxonomy (NCBI): domain Eukaryota; kingdom Fungi; phylum Ascomycota; class Sordariomycetes; order Hypocreales; family Ophiocordycipitaceae; genus Purpureocillium; species Purpureocillium takamizusanense. The sequence goes on from NC_063078.1 coordinate 122,575, forward strand.
CGGTGAAGACGAAGGTGGCGATGATGAGGGCGGCGTTGACGATGCCGGCCGTCAGGGGGAAGCGGCGGTAGAGCAGGTTGCGGACGGCCTCGGTGCCGTCGCTCGGGACGTCGTTCATGAGGCCGCGCACGATGAGGCAGAAGCCCAGCTGGATGCAGCCCGTGGCGAGGAAGAGGACGTCGGCCGCGAGGGCGGCGAGAAAGACCTTGTTGGGCATGGCCGGCGAAGAAGAGAGAGAGAGAGAGAGAGAGAGGCCGCGGGTGGTGGACGACGGTGATGAATGATGATGACGACGATGACGACGACGGCCAGCGTCAACAGTTGCGGGTTTCGATTCAATCGAGCATTCGCATGTAGTGGAGGGCAGGGGTCAACTCGGTTCAATACTACAGGGCCGTCTACCAGGACGGTCTATTGTCGTCGGTCGGTACTAGGCGGCAGATGTAATCGAGGACGGCAGGCCAAAGAGTGACACGGCTAGCGGAGGAGGCCCTAGGGAAGAGAAGATGGACGAGGCGACTGTGGACGAGCAACGACCCTATGCAACTTGGCCCTCGGAGAAAACGAAATAATCACCACCACGCTGCCAAGAGGTGAGTGGGAGGAGAGGAAAGGAGTCGTCCTTCAACAGACAGAACCCGCTGGCCATCCATGCCTCTGCGCACGACCGACGAGCGGAACGGCGGGGAGGGCGGGCGCTTACACCTGCGTCGGCAGCGGCACGAGGTCGCGCGGGAACGCCCAGACAAGGGTCGTTTCAGGCGTGCATCAGAAACCAGTGCGTTGCGGTGACGGTGGCCCCAGTCAGTGGGTGGGCGCCTCTCGCACGGGCTCTTTTTTTTTCTCGGTGCCGGGGCCGCTCGGCCAATCAGACGCGCCCATTCGCAGGCCAAATCGCCTGATTGGGAGGGCTGTAGAGTCTGTGACTGGCGGCCGCCGGGGGGGGGGGGGCCTTGATTTTCGCGGGGCCCACTGGACGACGAGTGTTGCATCTTGCAAGACCTGCTGCTGGGTTGTTGCGCACACGAAAGAGGGCATGCCTGGGGCCCGCGGCTGCAATACTCTCTATCAACCAATGCGAGGACGAGGGATGCTTTTTATTCCTGGTGAACGATCATGGCACGGGGTCTTCTAGGAATGATTTAAAGGACGTGCAGTGCCAACGGTCCGGACCGTGCCGCCGCCATAAGGACTCGGCATCGCGCACATGCACCTGTGATACATGGTACAGGCAGGCCTCTCTGCCGGCATCACACTCTACACAATATAGTACTCGGACTCCGTGGTGCTCCCTACAGGTGGTTGCAGTGCATAGTACCTACCTGACCTCTCCCCTTCCCTGCCTTGCCCTGCCCTGTCCCCTCACTTACCACAGTGCCTAATCGGCCAGCTCCCATCCTCCATCGCCAGCTGCCGGCCGGTCAGCTTGCGCACGCCCAGCGGCGGCAGACGGGCTCTCTCGTCCAACACACATCACGCGCCTCCTCCACCGCCGTGCCGCATCGACGCGGGGCGAGCGGGCGAGTGAGCGGCGGCCCGGCAGCTGCTGGCTGCCCCCCCTCCCCTTCTCCATGCGCGGCACTCCGTGGTACAACCCCAACCCCAACGCCGCCCCCGTACGACGCGAAGGCGCGCAACATGTACAATGCGCGGCCTGTCAGTATGTCGTCAGTCGCACGCATTTGCGCGCGCGGCCGGGGGGGGGCGGGGCCAGGGAGGAGGACGCCCAAAGCCGTTAAGCCGGACAGGCAAACCGGCGGGCACAGCTGGGCGTGACAGCCGTGCCATGCGTATCGTGTCTCACGGGCGCTGCATACGCTTAGTATATGCGTGGTCCGCCGCCTATCCACGCCCGGTCGTTTTTTCGATGGGCGTGCCGGACGGACGGTGGGATGCTGGGCATTGGGCGCTGTCCTTCCCTCACTTTACCGGGCGGGAGGAGAGCACACATGCCCGACGATGAGGAGAGAGAGAGAGGGCATTCGCCAGGCCCCGCTGCCACAGTGCTCTACTCCGTACACGGAGGGACGGCAAGGCGGCATGGCGCGTCTGTTCCGGCTGCTGCAAATACGGCATCGTCCTGCCTATTTTCTTTTTATTTTGCGACGACACCACGTGGCCGGATTCCCTGAACCCGACGCTGTGTGGGAGAGTCGAAGCGTCGCAGGTTACGGGTACAGGGTGGTGGCTTGCTCGTGTCGCAGCGCACAGGCCGAGAGATCTTGGATTTCAAGAAAGTACTGATACTGTATTAGTACCTTGTACGAACCTGTACCGACTGGCAGCTAGCAGCAGAGTCTACCTTGGAAGTACCTAGCCCGTAGTGCAACTTGAAGTACGACGGACGCCCTTGCTTCGTGCCGTCACGGTGGCCGCGCACACATACATATGGACATGGACCATCACCGACCTCGTCGGGCGTCGTTGCCGCCGCGGCGCTCGCTCCAACTGTTGCATGCACGCACGCACGCACGCACGCTCTCTCGCGCGCGCGCCGTTGCCGCTGTCGACTGCCACCACCATGCCGACAACGCGGCGCTTCGCCCAACAAGTGCCAGCGAGGTGCCCGAGCACAACTCGACGTGCCCTGTGACCCCGTAATAAGCAGCGGCGCCAAACACGCGCGTTGGCCACCTGTAGCGGAGAATCCCGTCTTATGCTGCTAGCGAGGCGTCTCCCTCACGCTCTTCCTCCCTCCACAACCCTCCTTGCCTCCCATCCTCCACGAGCGGCTCCGCCTAAGTGCATACCGGCACATGGCCTCTTTCACTGCACTTCGAAAGTGCATACTAAGTTAGTAGGCTAGGTAGTATATGAGGGTACTCCGTACAGTTCAGCTGGGAACGTGCCAATCGTGCCCGCCCCATGCCAGTGGAGGCATGTGGCCAGCAGGCATGCTCTTTCGTCCCGCCCCGGGCATCAACACAAAACAACCGTTCGAGCCGCCGGCCCCTCACGAGAGGGGGGAGGGGGCCAGGGCCAAAATGCATGGCTCGGAGACGGCCCCGAACGCCTGACGCTCTGCGTCCAATGCCGCCCGCCGCCTGATGTGTTCCCTCCCTGCCATCCGTCCATCTCCTGCGCCGCCTTGCCGGCACATGCCCTCGAGGCCGTCGCCAGTCTGGCCGCCCGGGCGACCGTGCCTGCTGGCCCCGGTCGCCTGGCCTGGCCTGGGCGGGCGGATTGGACTGGACTGCTGCAAGGCGACAGGGGGGAGCCGCGGCGCCAGCGGGCCAAGCTCCCAAGCTCCGTTCTGGAACCTTTCCGGATTCACACTGTGCGCGCCCAGGTAGCTGCCTAAAGCGGCCAAGCGCGCAGGATCTCCGCCGAGCCAGCCCTTTGACAAGCCACTGGCGCTGGTGCAGCAGTGGCGACGAGGGCGTGGGCTGGGCTGCGTTGGACAAGCAAGCAAGCACGCAAGTACCAGCCCAGCACCGCACCTCAACAGCAAGCAAGGCAGCAAGGCAGCCCGCGCGCACACGAGGACGGGGCTTGACGGGGAGGGGCCGATGCTGATGGAGCTTGGAGGGTTCCTTGTGGGAACGCCAGTGCAGGTCCCTGCGGCAATCATTGGGTCAGGCCAGATCAGCACGAGTCGTCAGGTCCGGTCGTCGCCCGCAGCCAAAGGGAGACGGACCGACGGCCAAGCCGTTGGCCGTTCATGTCACGACGCCCTGGTCGAGCCGATCGCACACGCAGCCTGCTGTATTCGGCCTCGACGACATGTCGGATTGGCTGACGGCGGCGCGGCCTGTCTGTACGCATGCCAGACGGCGCGGATGACCGACGATACCTGGCTGGGCCTTGGTGCCACGATCGATGTCAAGGCATCTGCATCGGCTCCAGCAACTCTACGGAGTCGCCGCCACTCCCAGGTACCGTACCCTCCTCCTCCAACGTGCCTCGTTTATCATCTCGCACAGGCACGTCCTTCGATGCCATCAGTACGAAGTACTGCAAAGGTAGTTGGCAACACCATGGCTGCAACCTGGGCGCGAGTGACGCGGGACTGACCATCAGCCCAGGATCCTGGCTGCCTGGCACATCTGATCAGCATGCTCCAGCAATGGCGGGACAGCATGCTTATTATTACTAGCACGAGCACTTACCAGGGACTTTTGCCCCTCTCAGCTGGCAGCGCTATGGTCTCCCGTGCCATGCATCTCCGATTCCTCGACTGCGCGCGTCAAGAGACTCGAGTGCCGCACCTTGGCTTGAGCCGTCGACGTGTGTCCACGCCAAACGCGCTCCATCTCGCACCGAGGGTGTCGTGTCGAGGTACATGTCTGCCATGGGGTTACACGGGGACGGCTGGTCTCCAGCAGAGCCTGTCAAAGACGCGCTCCGTACCCCGGTGGCCTCGACCACACCAGCCGGCTGTTCCGCAAGAGCCCTCGCGGCTTGGGTTGCATCGCATCCAAGTGGAAAGGGGTCGAACCCCAACGCCAAAGGCGCAGCAAGATTACCTGATTTGATTGCGTCGATTGCTGACGGACGGAGAGGGTCGTTTCGCACGAGATCATCAGAGGCGCCGATTGCCGTGGCCCACCGTGGCCCACCGTGGCGCGGCCTCACCATCGACGCCGCCGCCGGAGTCCAGCATCTCTTGCAGCATGGGGGGCCGCATGGGGGATGTGACGGACGGACGGACGGACGGACCGTTGTTGGCCAGAGCGAGTGCCAGCCAGCCAGCCCTGCACACCAACGTCCTATCCGTCGGAGCAATGTCCCGAGTCATGGCCTGTGCTAAGCGAGGGCCGCTTCCTTCTCTTCATCTCGACGGCTGCGAGACACGCTACTGTGACGAGTCTGCTTCCTTGCCTCGCTGCATCGAGTCGTCGTCTTCATCGGTGTCTGTTGGCTGCGTCAATCTCAATCGGCAACGGCAGGGCGTTGCTCGCTCGCCCACCTCCTGAGGCGGGTGGCCAGGATGGTGTGCCATGACCCTGGATCATCAAAGGGCCCCAATGTGTGGGTGGAGCCTGACGACCGAAGGGCAAGTCGAAGCCCACAACGTGCAGAGTCCAGCCCAGGCATCCAGCCAGCATCAGCAGCCCTCGAAGACGATGCGAGGCAAGGCGAGGAAGCAAGCAGTCTGGAAAGAGGGTCGTTGATTGATTGCTGGAGTGGTGCGTGCCGTCCGTGGTGGACCAGACGTCAGTTTACCCTAAAAGACCGCCCCGTAGCGGCTGCGACTAGCGAGTGGCCCAGGCCTGGCCCTCCGGGGGGGGGGGGGCACGGCCAAGCAGGCTCTCTCCCACCTCCCCTCCATTGGAGCATGCACTTGTACCTTTTGCCTCGTGCCCTGGGCAGCAGCACGTCTCGAGGCGAGGCCCCCGTCCTGCCCCGATGCTGCCGTTGATACTCGAAGCAGCGTGCCTTTTCGTGCGTACAGTTACGTACATAGGTGCAGACCATGAGGGCGCACAAAGGGCACGGCACCAAGCGGAAGCGCATCGCTGGCGAGGATGGGACGACGCGACGTCGAGGCCAGTTCCAAGACAACTCTGTACCTGGCCTGCCTGACCTTTTGTTCCAGGGTCACTGCGAGTTAGTACTGCGAGTCGGCGCTGGCTGGGGGACGTGGAGCTTATCTGGTGGATGGCGGGATGGACAGCCACACTTGGACGGCGACGAACCATCCATGCCATGCCATGCCATGCATTGCCATGCCACCTGCGGCGCCATCATGATGGTGCACTGACGAAAGCCCACCACACAAGACAATTTCGACACGACACCCTCCTCTCCCGGTCCTTGCTGTCGGTCCTTCATCCCAAGGCTCGTCGCCCGCAGGGCAGACAGACAGACAGACAGACGGACAGGGTATTTGGTACGAGACAGGACAGGCCAGGGCAAGACAGAATGGAACAGCACGAGCTGGTGCTCCGCCGCGTCGTCTCCCCCACAGGCACAGCCCTGCGCGTTGCATTCAGCCCAGCAGCACGCTGCCCTAGCCTACCTAGTACGTAGCTCAGTCAGTGTCTTGCTTTTTTTCGCGCGCCGGGCCCGGTGGGTCCCCCGAGCCCGCTAACCTTGCCCTGGGGGCCCCCACTGCCTAGAGCCCTCCAGACACGGCTCTGTGTGGTTGGTCCCACTGGGACTTGCTGCTGTTGCTGCTGCTGCTGCTGCTGCTGCTGCTGCTGCTGAGGTGCTTGAGAAGCGCGGCAGCCCTCTCGCAGATTGCCATATTGGAACCGTAGTCGCTGTTGCGGGCGCAGCAAAGTCGCCCAAAGTACCCTGCCTTGGCTAAGGTAGGTGCTGGACAGGCCCATGGGACTGGTCCCCTCCACTGTGCTGCTCGGAGCACCAACAGTGCGCAGACAGTGCAGCAGGATGGGGCACCCATGCCAGCTGTGGATGGACCCCACACCCCTTGCCCACTCACAAGCGTCCGTTCGTTCGTCCGTCATTCCAGAGGGCCGGGGGGAGCGCTGTCCAATCAGCGTGAGGCCGTCGGCCATTCTTGTCGCTGCCCACCCACTCGCTCCTTCTGTCTCTCGTGTCTTGTCCGTTGCCAGAGGTCAGCAAGTTGCACGCGGCTCCAGTCCCGGTGCGAGCCCCAGCGCAACGCCCCTCCCCTCCTCTCCCTCTGCTCTCCGGCCCCCGTAGTTGCCCTCCTCCACCCCAGCCTCTCTGGCCGGGCGCTCCCAACGCTGGCTGGCTGGCGACTCCGTGAGGTGACGACTTAGTACTCCGTACTACCAGCACAACCACCACACGCTGCTATACCTACCTGCTAGGTACCTATCTTATTAGGTACGCAACCCGCCCGCCTGCAGGACCTGGCATGCACCTTGGGCAGGGCCGTGGGCAGCAGCCAGCGGCGCCCAGCAGCCAGTCCAGCCTACCTACCTACCTACCCACGACCTGCCTGCCCGCCGCCTGCTGTCCAGTCCAGTCCAGCCTGCCGCCAGCCAGGCAGGCTGGCTCCTCCTCTCGGCCCCGATAATCAAAAAGTCAGGTCCAATACTCTCTATCCGCTCGCCCTTCTCTCTTCCTCGCACCTCGCCTCTTTCGTCCACCAAGCGCGCCCCCCCCGTCCCGTCTCTCTCAAGCGCTATGCGTCAGGGCCGAAGCTGGCATCGCCAAACAAAGCAATAAGAACTCCGGGTCGTACCTTGGCTCGTTTCGCATACCACGCACGTACGTACCGTCGTCTACTATCCATCTGTCTACCTTCCTTTGCCTAGCACCCCAATCCAACTGCCCTCGCTTCCCCTTTCGCCCAGGGCGCCCGTGCCCCCAGCAAAGAGAGACACAGAGAGAGAGCAGCCCAGCCCAGCCCACCTGCTCCTCCCGAGTCCCGTCGCCTCACCTCACACCAGACTCAATCCAGAAGAGCGCGCGCCCAACCGGGTGTTTCTGCGACACACAAGGGCACCTCCCTCCCTCTCCGCTTCACAACTCCAGATCCAGTATAGATCCATCGGCACCACGCTCAAAGCAGTCCAACTCCACCACTTTGTTACCTTTTCCAGCGCTCGTTATCGACGCTGGCAACAACTCGTCGTCAAGGCCGACGACGAACGTGACGGAAGCCCGTCTTCGAGACGACTGTTTTGGCAGCACCGCCGCCGCCGCCTCTGCGCACGCGCGATTGACTGACTGACGGGACCCAGGCGCTGCCTCGACCCGCCAACAAGCCGCCCGCCCCCTCGCCCTCTCCCACTCTCGCTCGCACGCTCGCGCACCCCCAAACGGGCGCAGACAGCAACAAACTCGCACGTCTCGCGTCGCCGCGTCTTGCCCACGCACCGCAGCACCGCAGCCCGCCGCCCGTCCCTGCCGACGTACCAAGGTAATAAAAAGAAACAATGGCCGACATCACCGACCAGCACGACCAGACGTCGCCGACTGACCTCGACGAGTCGCACTCGGTCGGCAATGGCAACGCCGCCGGCGAGACCCGCGGCATCAAGCGACAGCGTCCCTCGGCCGCCGACGACGACGACGATGACGACGAGAAGGGTGGCCGCGAGCGCCGCAAGATTGAGATCAAGTTCATCAGCGACAAGTCTCGCCGCCACATTACCTTTTCGAAGCGCAAGGCTGGCATCATGAAAAAGGTGCGTGGCGACGTCGCCAATCCTGCCCCCCCCCAGCCCCCTCTTCCCCCTCTCCCCAGCTTTGCAGCGCGCGTGCGTGATGCATCGACTTCAGCGTTGGCCGCCGCATCGATGCATCACGCGGCGGGCGCTGTTTCAACGCGACGCCAAGCCTTCACATCATTGATCCATTGGCGCGTCAAGTCCTGTCGTCATTTTCCCCTGGTAACGCGCGTTTGCTGACCTGCGTTCTTACATTTAGGCCTACGAGCTGTCCGTCTTGACCGGCACGCAGGTCCTGCTACTGGTCGTCTCCGAGACTGGCCTTGTTTACACCTTCACGACACCCAAGCTGCAACCGCTCGTCACTAAGGCTGAGGGCAAGAACTTGATTCAGGTACGCAAGACGGACGGCCCCCTTCCCCACGCGTTTGCGTCGCATTGTATCCGCTGGCCTTTTGCTTTTTGGCTCGCTCGTTGCTTTGTATTTCGTCCAGACCCGCTCTGCGGCTTCCGCGTCAATTCTGCATCGTGGGTCGGCCACGGCCAAGACGCGGTTTGCGACGGGTCCCCTGTCGACGGCGCATAGCTTGCTCTCTTTGACGCACACGATGGGCTCTTCAGTTGCTGACTGTGGCTTTCTAGGCGTGTCTGAATGCTCCGGAGCCGTCGCAGGGCAACGAGAACGGTGTCGACGGCGGTGACCAGGTCGACTCCCCCGAGGAGTCAGCCGGACAGCACCTACCCCCGCAAGGTAGCCGGCCTGGAATGCCCCAGAACCCGCACATGCCCGGCAACTACATGCCCAGCATGCCCCTCGACCCCCAGCAAGCGCTCGCGTACCAGAATTACGTTCAGCAGCAGCGCAGCCAAGGGTACGGGTCCGGGATGCCGCCGCAGGCAGGCATGCCACCCAGCAGCCATCACCAATCATAGGGAGAGGGCGGGTCCGGGAGGGGATGCGGGTTCGGTCGTTAATACCCGGCTTTCGATGTTCCGCGGGAACGTGAAAAAACGACCATGGCCGTCCCGCTCGCGCGCGCGCTGCCACATATTCTGCGGGGCTTTGGTGATTTGGCGTTGACGACGAGTTGGTACGCTGATTCAATGTTCGGTCTATACCTGTTCCATGTTCTCTTAAACACACAAAAAATGTCTGTCGGGACTCTCTGTCTCGGCCGTGGTTATTCGTCGCATTGGTTGGGATCAGACTTTTCCGCCGTGAGGCGTCGTTCTCGATGGAGACGGGAGGATGCTCGGCTCCGACCCGACGCCGGGGCTCTGAGTACAGGGAGCCCGCCTGCCTGCTCTTGGGTCATCGGTGGGCGTGGCAGCCAGCGCGGCCACAATTGTCGCATACCGGCGCCACAGGTGACGAGCGGAGGGATGCTAGCGGAGGGATCGAGGGTTGAGGCCGGAAGGATGGAGGAGTCACGGGTGGTTTGCACAACCACAAATGTGGGACAGCGATGCTGTTGTCGTGCTCTACAAGCAGGCAAGGCAGCATAGGTGGCGATTTGGCCGAGGCGTGAGCCCTACGACGGCGCTTTCAATGGCAGGATTGTATTCTTTGGGCGGAGTTTACAAACGCGAACACGGTGACACTTTGATGCCATTAAGAGATTGAACACTACGGATGCTGTGCAAAGACGCGGGCGTCTGTCACGTTGTACGGGCCCAGCTGGCAGGTTGCCCGTGTAAGTCAAGTCAGGGCCATCTTTTACCTTTTGGGAGGACCGGAAAGACGACTTCCCCTTGCAGACAAGCGCGTGGGCCATTACCAGATCGGCGGGGGTGACGAGTCGGAATCTGATGAGATTTGCGGGTTTGGGGGGGCAAGGAGGGGGGTGGGCGCTTGTTCCCGCCTTACGGATCCAGATCACCGGGGGTGGGATGAGAGAGGGGGACAGGGGCAAGCCCGGAAAAGAAAAAGAAAAAAGAAATGGATGAATGAATGGGATGAACGGGAGGTCACAAAAAGGGGCGTTGGCGAGCAAGCGAGGGCGGGCCATGCCTGAAGGAGTAAAGCGACGGCCTCGTTCGTCCCCTGGGGGAGGGGCGGGGGGAGCTACCTTACACGGGAACGGCATCGCGCGCGGGAGCAGGCGAGACATGACGAGGCGATGCGGTTTTAAAGCTGCTCAATAGCAGTAGTAATTTTCCTCTTTAGGTGGTGGGGAGCTTGGGGGGACGGTGGACGGTGGGTTGAAGTGCGAGGGGAGGAGGTTTGTGCGATACTGGACTTGTCTGTTAGACTACTAATGTACCAACTACGTTAATTATTACCAGCCAGCCAGCCAGACAGCAGGGTGCAAAAAGAAAGGCTCCTTCGACACCAGGCATATCTCGATGGGGGAGGGGTCACGTAGGTACCCAGGTAGTCCACCGGACCTCACGTCGTCGTCGTCAACTTTTGCCTCGTGTGCATGTGTGGCTTACCTGTAGCCATGTAGACTGCAGGTAGGTAGTTACGTACGTGCCCGCCGAGCGAGACACGTGCAAGGTTACGGTTACGGGCGGCGGTGGCGGCAATAAAACGTCCTTTGTTGGAGCGCCTGGTCCAGCGGTCGGTCGCCTATCACTGCTTTCGTGCATACTCGATGACGTTTGGACCGCACGAGTGTTGCTGCTGGCTTCCCATTACAAAGTCAGGTCAGATCAGTCAGTCAGTCCCCTGCCGGCAAGCCCACTTGGCTGTGGTCTCGGTCCAGTGAGTGACGTTGGGCTTCGGTCTCTGAGCTTCATCGGGTCAACAATGGCTGACGATGCTGGCGTGGTGGAGATGCCGCCGGCCTTGTCGAGAGCTTGCGCGTGAGGATGCGCTGATGGGCAAAATCGTTTCATTTATTGATCTAGCTTTCGGGGGCGTGGCGGGGGAGGCGCGCGCGATGGAGAAGCCACGTAGTACCTACCTACTTACTACATTTCGTACGACGTAGGGAGGGAGGATGAATGACGTCTCGCGGTGTCCAGGATGGTCAGTCACACACGCGCCTTGCCGCTACTCTCGTCACCTCGATGCTCGATACCAGGTTGCGTGTGAACCCATGTGACCCCACTGGCCGCTGCACGAGAAAGCCGTCCGCACTCGAGCGATAGAGAGGGTGAGGCATGGGCCCAAGCCAGACATAGACACCTTGGCCGGGCGAGAACGGCACGGAGCGGTAAGCTTTCCTCGATCGCCCGCCCAGCCATGACTTGCTTTGTGTGTTCCACGTGGCCCCGGGGTGCTGATCGCACGCACATGGCATTACTCTCCGACGTGGGCAACCACCTCCACCTCGTCTATGACCTGGATACGCGGGCGTGGACGTGTCCCGCACATGCGAGGCCACAGCGAGGAGAAACAAACACACCGCCCCATCCACACGTGCCGAGAGAGCTTCGACCCCGGGAAGGATCCTTCATCATCATTGCCTCATTGAACCTTGTTTCGCCCGATATGCAGACGCGCCCGTGTGCTCGTCAGCGAATGCTGCTGCAGCTGCTTTCAAGCGTCACGGCGTCCCTTCTCAATCTCTGTCGGGGGCGTCGGTCCGCGCGAGGTTCGTATGTATGTGGAGTGGCCTCTTTTGACGACGTGGATCGGCCTCAGCTCATCATGCTCCCCCGCCCGCGCCGCCATGCATGATCAATTCTGTGCCGGGTGTCTCTGACATGGCAGAGCGGCCTGCTCCTGGTACTCGCGAAGGTGAAGGACCAAATCGACGTGTCGTTGTCATGCGGCGTACGAGACAAGACTCGTGAGGTTGTCATTGTGTGGTTGGCGGATCAAGGTTGGTTTAGTACCTGTAGTCCAAGTGTGAAGTGACAAGGTACGTACTTCGTACACGCTGACAGCTGGCGGAGCTCTCGGGCCGGCATGGGCGAGTTCCCGTCGTCGCCCCCGCGCTAGTGCCTGCCCCGTCCGTCGTCGCTGAGCAGATAAGAGCAAGTTTCCCGCCCCAGAGGTACCTGTACCGACGGTACTTGGACTCCCAGTGGAGCTGGGCGACAACAATGGGAAGCGCGAGCGACTTGGTGCTTTGTCGTGTCGACAAGAGACAAGACAGGCAGACACGTGCGACATTCCGACGACACGGCAGCAGAAGAGACAAGACGCAGAGATGCGTCTAATGATCCACATTGCGCGCTCCTCCGTACGGTTCTAAACTGCTACGAAGCATTACTGGCTACTATGTAGATGACTCGCTGCGGGGCGCATTCGCCTGCGCGACTCTTCTGTAGAATGATGATGCTCCCCCGACTGCATTGACTGCCCTGAACGCCGCCTGCTGAATGGATAACAACAATGTGTGGACAAAAAGGAAAGTCGTCTGATGTGTGCTGTGCCGAACCAGACACGATGCGCTGCCGCCGTCGAATGAAGGGTGCACGTTGTCGTCGTCTAGTGCTCGCCCACGCCGCTGTAGCGACCGACGGCGAGACTGCCGATGAAGACGCCCGCCAGGACGGACATGAAGTAGCCGACGTTCATGGTCATGACAGCCAGCATGCTATTGGAGAAGAGGGTCAGTTCAGTTCAGCGAGCCATACATAGTCGGAGGGGCCTTTGAGCTCGGAGGGGAAGCCAGCAAGGGATGATGATGATGATGATGGAGGTTCTTGAAGGGGGGGGGGAAGCAAGGACGCACAGCAGGTATCCGACGCCGACAATGACCGTGTCCATGACGGCGCGGACGGGGTCGACGCTGAAGCGCCAGGGACGGGCGGCGTGGCCCCTGCGCTCGACGACGCAGACCTCCTCCTCGACGCCGTTGACGGAGAGGGCGGCGTGCTGCTTGGCGTCGGGGTCGCGGGCGAGCGTCTCGGCGAGCGAGCCCCTGCCGGGCGCGGCGACGTAGCGGCGGCCGAGGTCGCGGTCCAGCCAGCGGGCCTCCTGGAGGGCGCGCGCCGCGAGCAGCAGGCGGGCCACGATGGCGAGCACCACCAGGAAGATGCAGGTGCCGGCGTAGGCGCCCGCGTTCTTGGGCGTCCACGCGTTGGAGTAGAGCGGCGTCGCCGTCTGCGTCTGGAACACCATGGCCATCATCATGGACCCCATGGACCCGTCGTGCCCGCCCGCGGCGGTGCCGTGCCCGTCGCCCATGCCGTCCATGCCTTCCATGCCGTCCATGCCGTGGCCCGCGTGGCGGGGGAAAGACGCCGTCGATGCCATGATGGTGTCTTTGTGCGTGTTGTGCGGGTGTGTTGTGCGTGCGATTACGTGGTCGGGTTCGAGAGAAGGGCGTGCTGCTCGCCGAGAGATCAAACGTATATAAGTAATGTGTAGCAATCGACACTTTCGTTGTTGTTGGTGGCTGCCGGCGCTCGCTCAATGTCTTGTCGTCGATTCCAGGGGAGAGGACCTCGCAGGCGCGCCGGCCCGCAGTTATAAATCCGATTTTCTTCTCCTCCTGCTGCTGCTGCCGCTGCCGCTGCTGATGAGACACGCCGAGGCCGCGCACGAGAAAGCAATCCCCGTGTGTCTGCGTGTGTGTGTGTGTGTGTGTGTGTGTGTGTGTGTGTCTGTGTGGTGCGCAAGTTTCCCCTCCCCGTCCGCCAGCCAGTGTCTGAGCCAAAAGACGGAAAGAAGCCAGATGCGAAACGGGCTCACGACCCGAGACGAAGGCGTTTCCTTGCTGCTGCTGCTGGTGGTTTTTGCCGGCGGTGAAAGTTGGTTGTTGAGTTGCCTTGTTGATGATGATGCGACACCGACACCACACGCACAGCACCCCTGGGGGAGGGGAGGGGCGACCCTGCTGGCCTTTTTGTTTCAACTGCTGGCTGGCTGGTGACGATGCTTGACGATACGTGCGTGGCACCGTTTTCTTTTACTTGCTCGTCGAGGTGGGGGGAAGGGGGGGGCTTGCATGCTTTCAAACCCACCCACTATCGTCTGCGCACGCATTTTTCGCGGTGCGCTGTTAGCGATGAGGCGCTCGACCCCTGGCCTTGTGGTGGGCGACGGTCGGCGTACCGGTACCTGCTCGAGGTACCTACCTGCCTGCATGACTGCGTTCCTTGTCATGCCGCCTTTCAGTCAGCACAGCACAGCACAGCACAGCACAGCACAGCACAGCACAGCACAGCATGGCATGACACAGCGCAGTAGTCCGTAGCAGCACCAGCGACATCGACGACGACGACGAAGCAGCCTGCCTGCATTCGCGACGCCAGTCAACCCCCAGCACCGACTCGTTTCGCAGCCCGTGAAACACCCTCGCCTCGCGTCTCAAAAAAACACCCTCGGGGAGGGGCTTGGCTTCCAACCGACCGGGGGGAGTCATAAAGAGCACGTTGTTTGCAACCTACCCTACCTAGCGGCTGCGGCTGCTGCACCGCACTCACCAGCGCCTCCTCCTTGTCCATGGTCGACGGCGGCGACTTTTTGCCCCCCTCCCGAACCGAACCGAACCGCCAACCGGATGAATCACGGCGGGTAACGATTGCCTCCCCTCCCTGCCCTGGAGGTTTGCTTCCGTCGCGGCTCTCCATCTTGCCGACCGGCCGGCCAGCCAGCCATGCAATATGCGAAAGTGACCGGTCCCCTGCCAAGACGTTCCGCGCTCGGCTCGTCGTCGGTCCGGACGCCATCCCGTCGTGAAGCCGGGCGGATCGCGGGCAAACGCCACGGATCCATGGTGCGGGGGGGAGGGCCGGGGGCCGTGTGTGATGTGCCCTGATGTGCGGCAAGCCTCGCGGGGCCTGGCATGACGCACGCAGCTGGGCTACGCGCGAGGCCAAGGCAGTCGTCAGTAAGCGTGGCATGACCTCTACTTACTTTCCCGCAGAGCGTAGATTCACTGGCGGCACCGAAGCGGCAGCATCTGGCTGCGCACTAGGGCGGGCAAAACGATTTGCATTTCATACGTAAACACTGAGTACGACTACGGTGTGAGAGAGGGCCCCTTCGGCTACGTCTTGGACCCAACTACTTCGTACTGGCTTGCCTGCCCGAGCCTACATGCGAGGCGATGCCCCCCGTGCTTCTGTTAGTAGTCTCCGGGCACACTCGTCTGTCTCCTCGGGCCTGTTTGCCCAACGTGTAATGATGATGGGGAGCTCTACACACAGCGCGCTTGCGTATGATGACGCTGATAAGAGCCCTACTACATACATCACGCTCGCGTAGCATGCGTCTGCCCATGGCAGCGTAGGCCAGATCCCTCGGCGTGCTGCGCTAGGTGCGTAGACACCGCCGCCGAAGCGTCCGCCTTTTGCGTGGAGTTGGCCGGCAGCTCCCACAGGCGATAGCACATGACGCTCAGCGTGATGCCCACCTCCGCCCCGAGTTCGCCTGCATCGTGTTACCCTCCCTATTAGCGCGCGTCCGGCACAGGCAGAGTCGTAAAGAAGCCGGCTACCCATATACCAGGAGGGGGGAATAGAGAGCTCAACGAGGTCGCGGACAGAGAGAGAGAGAGAGAGAGCGCCATTCACGTACACCAGTTGGACTTGTCGCAGCGGTCCTCGGCGCAGCCCTCCATGCCGGACCCCATCTTGCCGATGCTGCCGCAGATGCAGGTGATATTGTCCGCCGTCGCGCACGGCGTCGCCGAGACGCCCCGGGGCCAGCACGACCAGCCGCACGCGGGCATGTGGTCGAGGACCTTGGCGACCGTCCGCTCGTAGAGGATGCCCAGGGAGAGGGCCGCTCCGGGGAAGAGCGCGAGGAGGATGCTGCTGCTGATCTGCGGCTTCATGTCTGCGTGGCTGTCGTCAGTGCAGGGAGCCAGCTGGTGGTCCGTAAAGAGAGAGAAACGAGTAAGGGTGGCTGGGGTAGGTTCTCGTGGGAAGTATATACGTTCGCCGGGAAAGCCTCTGCCGCATGACGTGAATCACGGCGAGGATGATGCTCGGGTTCCGTCTCGTGGACGGGGAGCGAAGGCCGCCACCATGCACGACAGCGATGCCAAGGTTGAAGACCGTGGTAGGCATCCTCCCTAGGACGGCGCATCTCCAGCTGTCGTATCAAGTCAGTACAGTTGAGATGGTGCCTACGAACGGACGTTTGCGTTTCGTTTGCACCCGCGCTGTTTCCGCGTCAGCTTTCCTCCGGGATACTCACTCACCGCACTGAACATGGCAAGGGCACGTAAGAAGTCATCATATCGTCTGCTGTATTCCGTGTCAGCCCTCCGTGGCGCTACAGGCTCTAATAAGCCGTCCATCGACATGATACCTCTCTGAATACAGCAACGACATGATCTCTTTCCGTCCGGGGGGGAACCGTGGGGTTGAGGGGAGAGCCGTTATCCGACGCCATAACAAAAGAAAACCGAAACGTCTCTGGCCAAACCCATCATCAGCAAACACGAGTCAACGAGGGGAAAGAGAACAGGAAACAAAAAGAGCAAAACGAAAACCCCGAGGTTCATTTACCTCCCTCCCCTCCAACCCTTCCCCCCTCCCATCGCTGTCGCAACACTAGGCACCGAGTTAGCTAGGAACCGCGGGTGGCCAGCCTAGGCAATGACCTCCATGTCCTTGAGCATGTCCCAGGTGGGCTTGGGCTGAGTGGCGAGCTCGACGCTCTCGAAGCGTCCCTCGGCGGCCTTGCGGGCGGCGTACAGGCGCGCCATGTCCTCGACGTCACGCCAGTCGGTGACGGCGGTGCCGATGGAGAGCAGCGCGCCAGCGCGGCCGTTGACCTCGAGCTGCTCGCGCGAGTCGGCGTGCAGGCGCTCGAAGACGTCGGCGACCCAGGTGCGGCAGCGGAAGCCGTCGGAGCTGGAGTTGGCGTTCGCGTTAGCGCTGACGCGGGCGCTGCTGCCGGTGCTGCCCGGCATGTAGCTGTGGTGAACGACGCTGCCAGGGGCGGGAGGAGGCGACGCCGAGGACGCGATGCCGGTGAGCGTGGTGGAGCGGATGAGGGTGCGAAGGCGGCCCTCATTCTCGACCTTGGCGATGAGCACGCGCACAAGCAGGTTGGCCGAGGAGCGCGCGTCGGGGAGCGGCTGCTCCTCGTAGATCCAGCCCGAGCCGGGAGGATTCTTGACGTGGAAGCGCGTGCCTTCGGCGGGATGGCCATCCTTTTCCTCAATCTTGGGCGAGAGGATCAGGGCCCAGTGGTAACTGCAGAGGGGCACATTTTGGTTAGCGATGCACTGATCAAATTCTCACGAGGAGCGAACAAAGGGGAAGAAGAAGAAAACACACGTACCGACGCTCTTCATTGCCAACGACGCCACTGGGGTACAGGGCCACGTAGAGGCGCTTCTTGTTGCTCTTCTTGCAGCCGAGTCCGGCGGCGGGGATGCATCCGACGGGAGCCATGCCGTCCAAGTTGTTGTCGACGCGTTTGCGTTGGCTATTGTCGTGCGTCGTGGTGTTTGCGGTGGTTGTGTTTGCACTGTAGAGGCAGAGAGGTTGAGAAACCGCCGTGCCCTTGGGGGTGCGTGCCTTTTCTGCAAACGCAGAGGGGGGACGTGAATACTCACTCGTGACGACTAGAAGGAATAACACCAGAGCTGCAAAAGCCCGTGCTTGAGTGTCGTCTCGCGTTGCGTTGCGTTGTGTTGTGTAGACCAGGCGGGGAGCGTGGCTGGTGTTTGTGTAGGAGGAGGTGCGCGAGAATGTGACGGGGGGGACGCGTGCGGAGGTGAGAGGTGAGCGTGTTTAGGAAGGGTTCAAAAGACGGGGGACGGCCGCAGGGGCGGCTTTATATACCTCTGCGGGTGCGAGCCGTGAATGGGCCGTGGGCTCGTTGCTGTGGCCGCGCGGGAGCTGGCGACAGCTGGCGGCCAGCTGTGCGGGCTGACGGCCCACAGCATGCCATGACCTGCTCCCGGCTTTGGTTCTGTGCGGCAGCTGTTCAGGCGTCGTCACCCCGGAGATGCGGCCGGGCAGACGTTTGGGGTTCCATCCATGCCCCCCCGAACCGCCCACCATGCCATGAAGGGGTTGCGCTCCATCTCTTAACCAGTTCAGCTCACCACCAGCCAGGCGCGTGAGCTTCCAAACCACCCACGCCTTTGGGATTGCGGAGCTTTGGGTCGGTGCCTCCAGCGTCATTGTAAACCACGTCAAATAATCAATTATAAACAGTAGTATGCCATAAAGGCCATCTAACAAGGGTCAAGGGGTGATGTATGATTTCACGGCTTCATAGTATGGCTTTGTTTGCCTCAACCAAGTAGCGAGGCGTGTGCTGCGGCCCCAACCTTCTCTGTGCCCTTCACTCGCACTCGCGAGAAACGACATGTCCCAACCGCTCAGGCAAAGTCGACTTTCAACAGGGCACATTACAAGCCATGTCTCGGAGAGCCCGACTTGTTCACGTCGTGTCGGGAGGCAGACCTTCATAACACCGCGACTGTTCATGGCGGGCTCGAGGCAAAGTCACTTCCTAATAGTCGCGCCAAAGGAGGAAGCCCGTAATCAAAGCACACGCCATCAGCAGCTCGCCCGTGCCTCCGAAACCAAAACCATAACCATTAGGCACACCTATAGCATTTCAGCATGCAGATTGACTCGGCCAACAGCTCAAGATCGACCTCAGGCTGATAAATGGTCGTGTATGGTCTTTCGGGAGGGCCCGAATCTCGCCGCACCATCATGGACTTGCATACTTGCTCTGCGCGCCGTGCTGTCCGGCTTCGGGGCAGTAGGAACATGTCATCGTAAGCGATCGCCTAATAGCGCTGCATATTTGCACGAAGCGTCCGTGGGCCTGCTTGCTGTCAGTCTTGTATCGAGCGACACGAGCATACCCGCCTTCAGTCGCTGGACTCGTTGATACGCTCGCCGCACTAGACGGCCTCGGCGCCCTTTGCGAGCTCTAGGACCACCGCAGTGGTTACGACTCGTTCACCAGCATGTGCAATGCATGACTGAGGCCCAGTCCGCGGGCCTCTCACTGACTCGTTCCCTACCGAGCTCGATGGCCGAACACGGCCGCGTGCTTAGGTGCCCCCCTCGATGGCGCCCGCTGGAGTCCAGTCCATCTTCAACGAAGCGTTGTCTTGCCAGACGGATCCTCAGAGCCGAGAGAAAAGCACCAAATATAGAATATGCACAAGGCTAGCAGGTCCGTTGGCTGCAGCGTTTGTGTGACGTCCCGCGACGCAAGCCTACTGCTGCGTAATTCAAGGCCCCTCGCACACCAGCAGAGAACACTGGCCGCATGTTGACGAATCTCGACTCTCAAGAAGACACCAGCCTCTGCCTCGTCCGGTGGAATTCCCGGGCCGTCTAGATTTGCGTGACCGTGAGCGACATGCACGCGATGGCGCGAGAACCCTTCAAACGTGCCGTCCTCGCGACGTCGGGATGAACCGATGGCCAGGGGTGGCTCGTCCGTTTGCCAGAAACGTCTGCGCCGAAAGCCGTGTCATGCACGCACCCGTGAAGATCCTTGACGGACCTCCATCTGTGTTGGTGTGTCCTCGGCTCATGGCTCCATGCTCCGCTTCCTGCTATGTGCGAGGGCGCATGGCCTACGACCAACGCCCAGGGACTGAAGATTCTTCACAAGTTACTGTAGCACTGGCGCAACTGCAGGAGATCAAAGCAACTAGAGAAAGACCAGGGTCGCCGGCCGGCATGTCCACACGGGATGCGAGTATCCGCGCAAGAGCCTATTTCGACGACGAGAGAACCCCCAAATCCCAACCCTGTCCCCGCACAGTTCTGTACTGGGTGGGAGGCCGTTTGTCCCACGTCGACTGCAATGTTGGTCCATTGCAGAAGGGGGGATGCCCCGATGGAGACGTCGGAGCCGCTGGTCGCATCAAGAACAAGGAGGGCAACTGGAGTGTGTTGCTCCACACCGTGTCGATTCGGGTTGCACGGGTCGGGCAGGGGCCGCGCGAGTTACTGAGCTTGGGTAGCATAAAGAATTCTTCAAGGGGGTATAATGCGCTGTCCTGGAGAGGTCGGCGTGTACACGAGGACGGGCTGGCGGCCTTTGCATCGCGACGCGCACAAACAGACTCTCGCGCGTGCGTGTCGGAGCTGCCCAGATGCACCGGATCGAATGCGAACTCACTTGGGCCTCACCGGCTGTCGCCATCGCTGCAGGTACGGAAAACCCCAGGGGGAAGAGGGGCCAGTGGCTGCCGCTCTCCCGTGGTCGCGCGTCCTCGTGGGCATCGCGAATCTACAAGGCGAGGACGCATCTGCCCTAGACGTCACGTCCCGCCCCTCTGTCAGATCTCGCGGGCAGACGAGTTCATGCCAAGGAGGGGGGCAATTACCGTAAGGCGACGTTGCACGAGGAAGATGAAGGCTGCTGCGCGCCCCGGGGGGGGGTGTTGGTGGTGCACTGCCGGGTTGACCAATATTTGGGTACGTGAAGGGGGAGGAGGCCCACGTCGCACCACGAAGCACCCCATCCATGCCCCTCGTCCAAAGTGCCTGGTATAACACACACGGCGATGAGGAAAGACAAGGTGCAAGGCGACGAGTCCGGTCGAACGGGCGCGCACAGGGCTCGCGCAGAGTCCAAGTAAGGGGTCACGGCGTCGGAAGCCCGTGCCGAGGCGAGGTACCGTTTGGTCGGCTGCAGCGCGTCGACGCGGGAAAGCGTTGTTGGTTCTCTTTGCACCAACACCCCGGAAGAGGGCGTGTGATGATCAGGACGGGCGCACAAAGAATCGTCGTGTGCAGGTGTGTGTGTAGACAGGTGTGCATGCGTGCGTGTACGAAGTACGTAGGCACAACGTACGGACCTCCTCTGTGAGAGTCGCCGCCGACGGCCCATGTCTCGAAATGCTTCCGAGTCGTTAAGCGAGTCCGCATGCGCATACGAGGAAAGCAAAGGACAGAGGATATTGAGGGAACGAAGAGCTTCTCTCTGACCCTGGTTGTTCTTCATGGGGAGGGGGACGTGCGTCATGCTTTCTCGTGTTTGCTGCCCGTGCTGCTACCGAAGCCGTTGCTGCTGATGCTTGTTAGCAACAGACCCTGTCGATGCCGCGGCACCGAACTGACATCCAGCATGGACATGAAGCGATGCCGGCGGGCTCTCGTGCAGTCACTCATGGCCGACGAGTCTATCCAAGGGCTGCACGGACAACAGGGGCGGGCCTCCCACGGCGAGCTGGGTAGGGGTTTCGCGGCCGGGGCACACGCAGGCAGCCATGGACGCGATTGAAGGCTGTGGAAGCGCCCGCGGACGCATTGCTGGGCGCGCGCGGGGGGTAGCAAGCAGGCATGCCGCCAGGGATGCCGGACTGACGGGTCGACGAGCTGATGGATGAAAGGATTCGCGATGGACAAGGGGGCCCTGTGCAACAGCAAACCGGCGGGAGAGAGTAGAAGAGAGAAGGGGAAGTACGCGACGGAGGAGGGGAGAAGGGCGGGGGGGAGAGGCAGCCCCGACAAAAGCGATGCAAGATGCAGCCGCGGAGCTTACGGTGTGGATCATGACGAACACAACCTGGGAACGACAAGGCTTTTGTCTCCAGCGAGGCGCGATATACAGTACTTGGAGGTACGAGGCACGTGTGGATATTGCAGTACCTCGAGGTACTGACGGTCTTGGTGGTGCTCTGTGGCAGCGACAGTGCCAAGCACGAGCAAACAGCAGGTGCGACCAAGGCCAGCAGGCAACTAACTACCTACCTTGCCTCATCCGAGTTTGTTGTCATCATCCATCCGCCCGTCCGTCGTTCACGAGGGCGCCCATCAGGGCCTCGAGGTGCGCAAGCACGCAGAACATTTACATTACATACCTACATACTACAGAACCGCGCAGCGCAGTCCTCTGCCGTGCCGTGTACGATATGCATGCCCGTCTTTATGCAGCATCATCGGTCGAATGCGCCGCCATCGAAGCCCAGCCCGGGTCGGCCCTTAGTCAAACATATCCCGGCTACATGGATCGTGGACTGGACAGTCAGTGCACCTCGATGACCATCCGGCAGTCGTCGCATCACCATATGCCTCGCCCCATGTAGCAAGCAGCCCTGTTATGGCCAGTGCCCCATGGGCATCATTGTCGTCGCCGCCGCCGTCGTCGTCGTCGACGTCTCAAGTAGGCACACGCACTCGCCATGAATGGAAAACATGGCTTACTAGCATCGATCCGCCATTCCCTCCCCTCCCCCCACCTGAATCCAAGCCGCAGGTCGTGCCGCCGCCGCAGCCGCCGCCGCCCACCTGCCACCCGCCAGCCAGCCGCAAAAGGCCAACGCCATCTCGTCCATGCTGCCCTATCCCATGCCACTTGTCAAAGGACCTCGTCCATCCTTCCACAATTCAAGCTTTTGGCCGCTGCCTCTTGGGGTGGCCACCCATCCACCCCCCCGACTCATCATTACTCCCCGCCCCACAGCGCCCAACTGCGGCACACACAGACACACACACACGCCCCCCCCCTTTTCCCCCCGAATCTTCAATGCAACCCCCCCCCCCAGAGAGACACCCGGCCCAGCCAACCAGCCGGACGGAAACTGGACCCTCCCCGCCTCGCACCACCAGCGGCCCCCTCGACCGCATGCATCACGAAGCAGACGAGCAGCCCCGCCGCCGGCGAACGACCTGTCAGCGCTGACAAGAAACGCACCGCACCGCACCGCACTGCCGCAAAAAGGACACGAACCCGTCCCAACTGCCAATCCATCCATCCGCCTTGCACGGCGCTATAGCGCAGTAGGTACGCGCAATCCCGCACAATTGGCAAGGTTCGCCAGCATACTTTGTAGGTAGCAGTCCGTTATCCCCACTCCGCGACCTATCGACCGTGAGCAGCTTCCTACCTGCCTTGGTACCTTTCGTCCCCAGGACATGGAATGCGACCTGCTACATACAATGACTTCGCACAGCTCGCGCCCGACCCAAACTCACAGGCAGGAGCTCCCGTCGTCGCCGGCGGATCGGACGACGGGGCCATGTTTGAGCTTGGCATCGCAGCCGACAGACTGACATGACGCCGTCACTGTGAACTGATGGGGACGTGCGTGGACCCCTCCCCCCCCCCCCAAAAAAACAACCTTGGCTCGCTGCTACGGTACGTCCAGTACCTACTAACGTACAGTACGTGCGCACGTAGCGCCCACCCCCCGTCCCCGTCCCTTCCCCACGCGCGACGCAGCCGCCAAGGCCACAAACCAAGCGCCACGATCGCGCACCTTCACAACCACCACGCACGCATGCCTACTTGCACCCTCCGCGCAGCAGGGCTCAGCGTGAACCTTTGATGCGAACCCATTGAATATCCCGCCCGAGATGCGATGCCGCCCGGGCTGGATGCGCAGCCGAGGGGCAGACCCAAAACGGAACTTCCGTCTAGTCGGCGTTCCCCTTCACCCGTCCGCCTCGATTCTCCCTCGACCCGATGATGAGACATCACCCGTCCTTTAGACGCACCGGCAGCTTCTGCCCGTCATCGACCGCATCCGTCGAGCCTTCAGGCGTCCCTCGGCATCGTCGCACTCCCGCCTGCCTCGGCCTGCCGCGCTGCAATTTCAACCCAATTACGCGCGCAGCATGCACAATATACATGCGTGCTATCGCTACCTATACAGTGTACTTTGCTGGCCTCACCGTGCTGTGCTCTCCGCCCACGCCCACGCCCACGCCCACGCTCACGCTCAAGCTCGCTGCTTCCCCACGGGCACGCGACGCCGCCAAAGGCCAACCGGTGACATGCTTTTGCAGCCTGGTGCATTCGCCCTCCTCCTGGGCCAAACGAAAGAAGAAGAAGAAAAAAACTAGTACAACATAGCCTCTACAAAGGATACAATCGTGCTTCACCGTCGGGCCGTGGCGACAGCCGAGCGCCACCTCTCTCTCGTCCGACATGGAGCCCTGCCCACGTCGAGCCAAAAAGAAAATCACATGCGTCGACCGACTCCGACGCTCCCCGTCCCGGCTGCGTCACGTCCCGGCCGCGTTTCCCCCATGGTGGTATCGAGATTCATCCAGCCCACAGCCGTAGCCGATGCCCCCTTGCGACCCGGTCTCGCCAGACCCCCGGAATGCCTTGCCCACCGTCGACCCATCACACGTAGAACAAACAAGGCGCTCCTAGACGCCCCCCTCCCTCACCTCAGAACACCAAAAAGAGACGGGGCAGCAAAAGGGGGAGAAATTTCACGCCGTTCACCTAGTACGCCAATCTCCAGATAAACCAATTCCCCAAGGTCCGAGTTCGCCGAAGCTGTCCCAAAACGTCATCCATGATCATTGCCATATGCAGGCGGTCCGCCACGCTGTCCAACTGTGCTGTGCGGTCCTGTCGGGCCTGCGGACATGCTTCTTCTCGCCGCCTCTCTCGCCGGGAGCTTCAAGCATCCTTGCCTACCGGAGATCGATCATCGTCGTCCCCGTTTCGGTCCGGGTCCATTCTGTCGCCGCCGGCGTTTTCGTTGGACTTGGTTTCGCAGCCCTTGACGAGTCGATGCCTCTGTTTTCTCGTGGTTAGAAATGGATGAGCCCAAAAAGAGTGGCGCAAACAGATGGCTACAACGTACCTTGAGGGCGTCCTTGCGGGAGAAGCTCTTACTGCAGTAGTTGCAGGGAAACGGCTTCACCGCCAGGTGGATTCTCTTGTGCCGCTTGAGGTCGTGATTCCGGCTGAAAGACTGCGTGCACTGGTCGCACTTGAATGGCCGTTCGGACTGTGCCTGCGGCTGGTTATGATGACCGTACATCATGGGATGTGTTCCGTAGCCCGCCGGTATCCCCATGGCCGGAATCACCGACATCTGCCCGCCGGGCTGGTGTATGTTGGACATGACGGGGCCGTTCATGGACGGGGCCATGGGCTGATAGCCGTAGGGCGCCCTGCCATATGACGCTGGGGGCGGCGCCATGCTGTGATGCGGACCCGAGATGGAGCCCATGCGCGACCCGACGGTGCTCGTCGGCGAGGTGCCGTGCGGTGCGTACGAGGAAAAGCTTGACTGCTGGGGCGTCGACGAGGCGGCATAGTAGCTCGAGGTGCTCGGGGGGCGCGAGTACGAATAGGGGTCGACGGCTGCCGAGGCGCCAGAGGCGGCGGGAGGCTGCGTCGAGCTGTGCGCCGCCATCATGGCGTTGCTCTGAGGCCCGCCCTGACCCGGCGAGAGGTTGTGGTGGCCGTCCTGTCCGCCACCGCCGCCACCGCCTCCACTGGGGATCGGGGTGCTAAACGTCTGGTGGACGCCGTCGTAGGGTGGCGCGGGGAGCTCGTCTCCGCCCGTCGCGGGAGACTGGGAGCTGCGCTGAGCGCCGTAGCCGCCCATGCCTTGCGGCTGGCCGTACAGCGAGGCCCGCCCACCATACGGGGACTGTCCCAGTGGCTGCTGACCTTGCTGATGCTGCGAGGCGGAACTGACGCTGTAGGACGAGTTGCCTGGCGTCGGCCAGCTGCCCTGGGAGTGGCCATACGTGTACTGAAGGTTGCTCGAGTGAGCCTGGGATCCTTGCGAGCTCCCCGTGTTGACGCTTGACAGGCCTGGGCTCAGGCCGTCGCTGGCTCCTGGAGAAGACGATGTCAGAGAGCCGCCAGATGTGAAATCAAGCGGGGACTGGGGGCGGAGGGGTTCACGGTCTGAGAAGAGGCGAGCCATACGGGGAACATCTGAGGTTTGCGTCGGCGGCGGTAGGGAAAACGTGGGCAGCGTACCCGCCGCGGGACGCCGCGACGAAAAGCTCGTCATGTCCATCATGCCCGAATCTATACAGGAGTAGATGGAAATGCCACTCTTGTCGCTGCCTAGAAAGGGGGGGGGAAGGGGCGTCGCTAGCCGGACGGAGAGCGTTCTTTGTGTGTCCGGCGGCTCGTTTCGACGGGGAATAAGAGGAAACTTGTGACGGCCTGCACTCCGAGTCGTCGGGTCGACGAGACTGGGCCCTTTGAGAGGCAGGGAGCAGGTTCGGCGCCGGGAGAGGAGATGGGCTAGCTCGATGCTGTGTAGCACTGGCTGGAGGACAGCTGCTGTTTTTGGGGTCGAGGAAGCCGGCCGGGGGAGTGGAGGGGAGGCAGGTGCAGACAGACGTGAAAGGGGTCAGTCGGTCGGTCCTGGTCGCCTCTGGGATCTGAGGCGTCGCTGAGTGGTTGATAACGGCGGCTCGCCCCGGTTCGTGGTGCACCCTTGCCCTGGGTGTTTCTTTCTGTCACTTTCGTGCTCGTGCTGCACTGATGCCGCGCTCCAGGCGAGCTGAGCAGACACGTTCGCTAAGGGGGATGACGCCCGCCGTCGTGCAGGAAGTCTGGCGTTGAAGTCGCGGAAAGGTGGTCGCGACGCAGAGGGGGGAAATTATTCAGAAAAAATACTAAGTGGTTGACGTCTGAAGTCTAAGAGAAGAAGAGAAGGGAGTGGGGGAGAAATCGACCAGGCCGTTCGCGGTAGGTTGCTGTGCGTCCTGGTTTTGGGTATGGAGGCTTGCAGTATGTCTGCCGAGCGTTGTGGCTGCTCCGGAGTAGATGGGTTGCGGACGATGCCTCTTCCGGGAACGGCGTTTTGGGAGAAATTCCGCCGCGGTCGTGTCGCTCCCGGGTCTAAACGCCGCGGAACCCAGGAAAGAGAAAAAGGGTTCAAAAAGAGGTAGCAGACGGAAATGGAGGAAGAGGATGGAATGGGTTCAATGAACCAAATCCAAAAGAAGTATAAGGACGTACGTGGGCGTGCGTGCAGGAGGGGGGAAAACGCAGCCTAGACAGGCTCTTGGGCTTCCTCTCAACGCTGGTCCGGCCCAGTCCTGTCACCGGGCTCGACTCTGTCTCTAAACACAGCTCAGGCGACGGCTCGCGTCACTGGGCTACCGATGGGTTGGAGGGTACAGTAGTGTACCTCTTGTCGGGCTGGCCGTAGGTAGAGAAGGTCTCGAGTCGTCCAAAGTTTAAACACCGCGCGTCCACATTCACATCTGGCGCAGCTGATGCCCAAGCTGAATTGGCACGGTGTCCCGTCTGCTCGAGTCCGCCTGGCGATTCTCGTCGTCCTTGAGCCTTGCTTGCTCTGTTCGCCGGATTGTCGCGATGTCGGCGAGATGAATCAGTACGATGCGTGACTCAAGAGGATAAACGGCGCTTAAAGTTTGCTTTCGTCTGGAGTTGTAGGTTGTTGGGTGCTCCGCGCCAGAGTTGTAAGCTTCTGGCCGTCCGACGTCTTGTCTCTGTGTCTCGCCTCTGCGCGCGTCTGGCTTGCTGACGCCCGCGGTGTCCAAGACGGCTGTCTGACGACGAGAGGGGGGAAGGGGGGGGGGGCCACGGGGCGCGTTATGGGTGCAGGTGTGCGTGCGTGTGAAGCCTCTCGACATGTCTGTCGACCGGCAAGCAGCAAGACGCAATGTATATATCTTGTCCCCGTCACTTCCCACTTTTCGTGGCCCTCCCGGGGTCCTGGTCTCTGTCCCCTCTGGGGCACGACAATCCACGGCTAGCCTGCGCGCGACTTGGCAGCAAGTCAAGGTCAAGCTCTGCTCTACTCTGCACTTGCTGCCGCTGCTGGGGGGTGCAGCGTGCCCTTTGAGTTTAGCGTCCTGGATGGGGCATGGCAGGTTGGCAGGCGCAGGCAGGCAGGCAGGCAGGCAGGGCATGGGCTTGCGACGGCATCGCGCTCCCTCGCTCGCTGGGTGCGTGCGTGTGTGGGCTCTTGCTCGCCTGCCATCTCGTCATTGCTGCCATTCTGTTCGCCAAACGCACACCCGCCTGCTTCGCGAGGTACTCGTGCACTGTGCGCGGCCGGCTCCAGGCCCCGTCTGCGAGTACAGTGTACCGTCCGGCTCGAGGGCCTCGACATCCATCGCCCATCCATGACAGCCTGCGCCGGCCGGACTAGCAGCTTCAACAAGCTGCTAGCTCGGAAGGGCTGAAGAGGGACCCAGCGATGGGGCGACTCGACCGGGCCAGGGGTGTGGGTGTGTGTCTGTTGGCTCCAGGCCTGCCTGGCCTGGAACCAGGAGCTGGGACGACCGACGCCAGGCCCTCGTGCTGGGGATGGGACGGCATGACTGGGGGCCTGGATCGGACTGCCTCTGCTGCTTGTCAGAAGGCGTGCCACTCTCTCTGCAGGCACGAGAAGCGCCGCCAGCATGCCTCGAGATGCGGGCGTTCGCCTGATCGACCCTCGTGCTCTTTGCAGAGTTGCCAAGCCTTTGGTCTTTGCACTCTGCCTGCCGGTCTCCTGCTCCTCTCCCTCTCTCACTCTCTCTCTCTCTCACTATCTCTGCCTCTCTCGCCCTCCACCCCCCATCCTCACCTCTCTAGGCTCGGAGCCATGGAGCCTACCCTCCCCTCCTCCCGGAAGAAGCACACAAGCAAGAACGCACGCACCACGGACGGCGGCACCCTCCACAAACCGGTGACCCTCTCGAGTCTCGACGGGGCCAAGGGGTGTGCGCGTGTGTGTGGGCTGCCTGGGAAAAAGGGGGGGCGTCAACTAAAGGACGGGGGTGGATGGGTGGATGGATGTCGTTTTTAGCCCGGGGTGTGTGGAGCTGCGTGCGTGCGTTTCCTCTGCTGGGCCCGTTCTGGGGTGGTGGTTGGAATCAGCGATGGGCGAGGGGCTCTCACTGACAGGCGGCAGAGAGCGGCGCGTGCTCTGCGCTCCCTAGCCCGCGATTGCTGGTGTCGCCGCTGAGATTTCGAGATGCGTAGGCGGTGGGGAGGAATGCGTTGCTGCGCGCGCGCAAAAAAAAAATGTCTTCCCTTTGCTTTGCAGCGACGACGCAACCATTTCGCACCCACCCCTCCCTCAACTCACATTGTGCAGGCTTGCCATGCCCTGCCGCGCAAGCACGAATCTCTCGTTGGCCCTGGTGCCCTCGTAAAGCTCCTCGACTTGGTCGCAGGGCCCCCGTGCCAGGGGTGCCAAGATGAGCCAGACGAGGCATTGCTAGCTAGTTCGTGCATGTGCCGTAGTCGGTTTGAATTGCTGCAAGTCCTCGATACACCAGATGGATGGCCCATGGATCTTGCTCGTCGTCCCTGCCGTCTTTGTTGCAAGGGGCGGCGGCAAAATAATCTGCCAGCTATGAAAATGCGAGAATGCGAGAATGCGGCCAGGATTCGTCAACCAGCTCGTTGCACCGCCCAAGGCCAGCCAGACTCGGTCTCATATGCGCCTGTCCCGACCCCCGTCTTCACGCCTCATTGACATGCCTACCTATTCTCCAGCGGCACGACCATCAGACTCGATATCACAGTGCGGCCTGGGCCTGTGCAGCGTGGACAATTCGGAGAGTCTCAGACCCGCAAAGGGCTAGTCCGGCGCATATCAAAAATGGTCCATGGTTGTTGGGAGCTGGTATTAGTAGAGACCGCCAAATTGAAGCGCGCCTCGCTGCCGAATTACAAGCCACCGAGTCAGCTCACGAAGCTGCAGGTCATGGCTTATGTCAATAGCGGACCAGAGAGACACCTGATTGATGCTGATTGTCTTGATCCCGGACAAGCTCGTGCTTCGCCGCCGTCAGATTGGTCTTCGGTGAATGGCCTATTTCGGCTTTCCATAATCATTTACCTGGTAGCGTCCACAGCTGCGCTGCGGCCGCCCACCCCGAGTGCTCCATGCCTTAAGGCGAGCTTCTCGTTGAGCGGTTGACCTTACTATCCGACAACATCCCGGGGCTGCTGGCGGGACACCTGTATGAGGTGCAGGAGGAGCCCTCGAGACCTATACGGGTGCTCTCGTACATACGTATGTGCGAAGTGCTTCGTGCGTTCCGATCCCAACGACGGCCGGCCAACGGCCTCTCGTTTCCTCAGCCGCACCATGTGCGTCTTTTCCAGGGCCGGATCCGCGCCCGCCAGAGGGAGCCCGGGCCAGCGACTGGCACTTCCGCTGTGCTCGAGTGCCGGTGCCGGTGATGTGCGTGGGCTGGCGAGTATTATTTTTGTCCCTGCAATGGTGCCTGTATTGCTACTCCCCCTGGTCGGTGTGCAGTTGATCGCAGATCTGGGCGAGCCTGATACATCATGTTGTCCCGGGTCCGCCCACTCGTAGATTTTCAGCGTTACTACTGTCTCCCTTTGTGTGACCGCTGAGCGGTTCTCGGGACCGTAATCCCGGTTCGAGCGCCCAGCGCCGACAGCCTGGGAAGGCTTTGGACCCCAGAAAATCAACAGCCCAGCGAAGCCTCCCGTCAGCCGGGTCGCCGCCGCACTGTCAGTGACAGATCCTGGGCGCCCCCCGAACGCCAGGCCGGGTCCCGGTGACGGTCTTTGGGTAGAAGGTGACCCAGCGCCATCAGCCGCCGCCATCGACGGATAAGCTCAGCCATGCCGACCCAACACTTGGGGACGTTGGCGCGAGGCGTTTCCAGCCTCAGCCGCATGTGAACGTCCTCTGGCCGGGGGTGGGGTTGACCTGGCCATCCTTGAGGCCCCTCAACCCTGACCATGTTTGGCCGCATTCTTTCTTCACGTTGCGCGGCGTGCTCGAGACGAGGATGATAGGACGCTGCGAAAGCCCGGTGCGAGGTCGGCTCTCGCTGTCGGTCCTCCATGGCTGATATTGTCTGGACATTTGCCCTCACACCTCCTCAATAGCTTCCATATCCCTGGACCGATCCGGCTAGCGAGCTCATCTCTGCCAATGAGACGAGTGTCAAATGATCGGCTCCAGGGGGATGCCCTGTTTGCAGCGCACAGAGCGCGTCCCCGGCACCAGCGCTGTCTCTGGCGGTTGGTGCCCCCGGGCCCGTTATGAAAGCCGCGTCACAGGCATGCTGGCATCGCGCACAAACTTGTTCAGGGCACGGTGCAGTGGTGTCAAGATCTTGCGTTAAGTGGAGGTTTGGCGTGCGCGGTCCGAAGCACAGGCATGGTTTAGGGAGAGCCGAAGGAGAGGAATGGAGAGTGCTGTGGTAAACGACTCTG
The DNA here is from genome assembly GCF_022605165.1 of Purpureocillium takamizusanense. Lineage (NCBI taxonomy): Eukaryota > Fungi > Ascomycota > Sordariomycetes > Hypocreales > Ophiocordycipitaceae > Purpureocillium > Purpureocillium takamizusanense. Next base: position 153,358 of record NC_063078.1, read on the forward strand.
CCACCCAGACAGCGATGTCTTGGAGGCAGCAAACAAGCGAGCAGGGGTACCGACCACTGCCGCTTGGATCAGACGGCCCGGAGAAAGTCGAAACGTTGTCTTCGAGGCACTTGTGCATGGCACTCCGCACAGGATCGGGTACAATGCACATGGGACGCACAGGGCTTGCCGCTGATGATCACTCGCACAACGACGCCAGCGTGTCAGGCAGCCCAAGGACGGACTCGAACGGCGATCTTGCCTCACGCGACGGTGCCTCGGATGAGCGCAGTCGCCAGCGGCGCGCGCTAGATGTCCGCTCCCGCCAAGGGGCCGTGTCTGGATGCGCCTTCGGTGTCGTGCCATGCAGAGACCACGCGGGATCATCTCCAGCGCACGTTTGTGAATGGAGGGATCGCCTTGTGGCTGTCCTCAGCGTTTCGTGTCTCTGGCTCCCGACAGAGGGCCTCTTACCCACACCGGCACGTTCAAAGTGACTTGTCAATCTGCAGCCATAGCGGGCGACAACTTCTCAGACTTGAGGGTCGGTAACTGAGCCCAGGCACCGCCGTGCTGGTCCCAACATGATAAGTCTCAGGGGTGGAGACCGATTCCGGTGGACCTCCGGGCATGCCTTCGGGCAACACCAAATACTCGTCCGGATAAGGCACGGCCGCGCAGGGCAGCAGCATGCAGTGCTCGCCAAACCAGGCAGCTTCGACATCTTCAGGCATTTCGGGTTTCGTTGTTGAGCAGGCCTGGCTCCGCATGCTCCCGAACCCTCCAATGCACGCAGTAGGGACCAACGGCGACCCTCGCCGGGCCGGCTTGCAGTGCACACATGGCCCAGCCCAGCAGAGCGACGAGTACAAGCGACGGGTACTTGCCAAAGGTTGCGAATCAGCTTCGAGCAGGCCCGGACCAGGATAGGCAGAATGCCTTCCAAGGAATTGGCTCAAAAAGCAATTGTCTCGCCATGGTAGCACATGCATCCGGTCAACGGGCTTCGAAAGAGACGCCAATGGCGCTCCGCTCCGTTGTCTGGGGTGTGGTGTGCTCGCTCTGCAGGGTGGTGCGGAGCCCTTGTGGTTGGAGCTTGGAGGTGGCAAGGGGGTGTGTCTCATGGAGGCCCTGGGCCCGGAAGTGAAAAATAGCTAACTCGTCCAGCTCGTGCGTGGATGCTTCGACAAAGAGCCGTTTTCCCGCGCAAACGCGGCTACTGCCACTCAGAACGTCGAGCCCACTCAGAGCGGCAAGACCGGCCGAGCTGCAGCGGATGCTGCTCAATGTCGGCACCTTGTGCCGCTCTGCTTCCGCTGCCCGTTCGAGCCCGGGACTCTCTCAATGTTTGTTGAGAAGGGCGGTGGTGTCAAAGGCGAGTGGCTTGCCCCCAGCAGGGGCAGCTCGAAAGCCCCAAGCCCAGCCAGACCCTGGTTCTCCTTGCTGCACCACGAGTGGTAGATTGCCGACATGCGCGTCCCCCACAGTCAAGAGGGTTCGTCGTCTTGGAACAGCCACCGCGCTTGTGTTGGCCTGCCTCCTCATGGGCGGGCTGGGCTACGGTTGAGCGCTACGCCGCATCCAGCGGGATGGTGTGCGGGCGACAAGCGCTGGCAGCGTGACCATGCGACGGTGGCTGCTCGCACCACAGCGGTATCTTCCGCTTTGCGGCTGTCGAGAATGCACGCCTCCGCCGGCCACCAGCCTCACCCGTGGCCGGCTGGCAGCTAATCGAAATGGGGACTAACCTGGAGCGGAGGGGGGCTACTTGTGTCGCGCGGGGAACAGAGTTGACAAGCCGGGGGAGCGTTTGGAGACAAGCGCAGGCAGTGTCTCGAGTCAGCTTGTGGGGAGTCCCCTACTTCTGACGGCCTAGCCAACAACACTGCGGACCAAGGTGGTCCTTAGCATCTGGTCTAGAGACCGCCTTCTATTGTCTCCCAAGTCCACTTAGTTGCGAATGTCATTGACGAGGTTTGATTGACGCCACTCCTGCAGGTCGACACCGCTACCGTCCGACATCAGCCGTGAGCTCGGAATAGTCGCGGATGAAGAGACGACGAGTATATTGAAGCCCCGGCCGGGCCAGCTTACCTCGACTGTCAGGTCGCACAACGTCCTTATGCCGATGCCAAAGGCAAGTCAGCGATTCGCCTTGGTTCCCAAGTCCCCATACATTGCCGCACATTGGGCTCCAAAGGATTGTAGCAGCAGACGGAGTCGAAGCAACATCGATGCCCCTGGTCGGAGACGACAACCTCGTGAGGAAGACGTATGGTTTCAAAGGGGAAAGGAACCGGCGCCGCAAGAAGCGACGCTGGAGCAGCTGGCGTTTGTTCGCAGCACCTTCTATCTTGATGTGCTGCACCTTCGGGAGCAGGTCGCGAGGCCACCCGTGTCTGCTCGCCATGGCCTATCGTGAAGGGTTGCGTATTCTATCTGTTGCAGTGTCATCCCCTCCCTCGACCTGGCCAAAAGGGAAATGCAACAGTGAACTCGGGGGGCGCAAAGCCACACTGCGGAGGTGGAGGCCAGGGTTGAAGCAGGGAGTGAAATGGCGTTGGGGAACCCGCATGTTGGGGTTGGCTTGGGAAGCAGCCACGGCGATCGCCACCAGCCATCCAGGGCGAGAGCCGCGCTGGGGTCCCGCTCCGGGCGTCAGAGACGTCTGGTGTGCTTCGAATGGTCGTCATCGTACAGGAAGAGTGACTGTGGGCGTCTGCGGCACCTGTTCTCGATGAGCAAGGCTGCGAAGGAGATGCATGTACTGTACTTCGTGCATGTTGCTGGTAGACAGGCCAGCGCCTGCCGCACAACCGGCCCCGATGCGAAGGAGGGGCTGGGTTCAGGCCACGGCTCGACGTGCCTGATGCCGCTGATCCTTTGGTTCGTTCCGTGCCTCAGCATCGGCAGACGAAGTGCGCGGTGCACAGTAGCATTCGGGGTCTGGGTGGGAATCAAGGTCCTGACGAACGAGGCATGTGTGAATGTACTGCACTGGCGTGGCCAGCCCGTCGCAAGCGTTGCATCGCGCATCAGACCGGGATGGGGGTTGTTGGGTATTGCAGCAACCCCGCCAATCTCAGTTGCAGTGGTGTAACGCCCCCCCCCCCCCCAAACGGTCTTGCCGGGCCCAGGAAGCGGGGGCTGTCAGACACAGGACGAGCAGGAGCCGAGTCGGAGCAGTGAGGATCTTGGTTTTGAAGGAGCACGCCAGATTGCCAGCCCGAGGCGGCAGATCTCGTGCGCATCGATGGAGGTGCGGACAAGCAAGGTTCCAAGTAAAAAAAACTGGCGACCAACGCCGCGACGGATCCGAAGCTGCCCCCTCTCGAGCCAGGGAGGCAGGCGCCAATGCACTGCCAACCAGGTACTTCGGAGGTTCGATTCGATGGGTGCTTTTCGACTGCATGCATATCGCAAGTGGTCGCTCCTGACGCATGTTGCAGTGCAGTCATGGGGGGCAGGAGCGACTGGAAAGACTTGCCTGCGTCAAGGCAGGAGCACGGCCAATCCAACTCCATGCGGCGGCAACCACGAGCCAAGTCTTGACTCTCAGGAAGGTGCGTGACGTCGATAGCACACCACCCAGCACATGCCATACTGTCCAGTGCTTCGTATACTCCTGCCACCTCCGGCGCTCCTTCCCCGGACCCAGGCCATGGTAGCTGGATGGCGGCCTGGCCTCGCTCCTCTGCCTGTTCCATCCTGTTCACACCTTCTCAGCTTCCAAAAATTGACCCGGCCTCCGGCCCCGGGTCGAGACAGCAGCACTTTACCTTGTACGGGCAGCCCGGACCACGGCTGGGCCTGGCCTGTGAGGCGGTCAGTGCACGAGCAGCGGGCTCTATCGGGATTTGACTCTGGCACGACGTGCATTGCCATCTATGCCCTACGTGCAATCTACCTGCCTTCCAGGTTGCTGACCTATGGGCTCGCACCGCTCGGCACACGACAATAGGAGGCCCTGCATTGAAGGCGCAAAAACGCCAACACGTGCTGTCTCTGCTGAAGATGCAAAAGTCTGGGCATGCACCATCTCAAGCCCCCTCATCAGTGTTGCTCATCATTGCACCCAACCGTCTTCCTGACACGCCTGGCCCCCTGGCCCTTGACGAGATGACCTGCTGACGGACATTGAATGCCGACTCCCTGCAGCAACCGCATTGCTGCTGCTCATCGCGCGGCTTTCGATCGCGGCGGCTCCCAGCCCCAGGTCCAACAAATCTCTGCCTGCATGAGCTTGGGCCCGTTTCTGCTGCAGGACGCCTGCTAGCATGGCATCACACACACGCTGAACGATGCAACATTCAGCCCCGATTCCGAAGAAGGCAAGGTGTCATTTACCGCCTTCGTTAGGGCAATCGCCTGCGGGCGCGGTTGAAAGCGATGGAAAGCCCAGATCGCCCGGCGCTCGAGCCAAGTCAGTCCCCTCGACCACGCCAGCCGCAGCTCCGAAAGGGAAGCCCCCAAAGGGGTGTGTCGTGTCCACCCGGCTGGGGACGATTAAGCGTCCTGTCCTGCCTGCACCGTCCGAGGCTAACACGGCGAACGATCTCGCCAACCTTATTAGATGAGTAGATGGAGAACCTGGCGGGTCCCTCGATGCATCCCCTCGCGCACGACACGCAATGCCCCATCCCTGCCAGGCCAAGCCACTGGGCCCCACGGTGGGACAGTGTTGCACAAGCGATCCCCGGTGGCCCATCTGAGCGAGAAATGGATAATATCTTGGGCATTTGATTGGGCTGGGCCGTGGATGGCGATTCCGCCCTCTCGGGACCAGTGCTACAGTACCTTGCTTGGTCGTCCTAATCGACGTTGTGCGCAGCGACCGACACCCGCTGCGACAGGATCAGAACCGGCTACTCGACCGCGTGACTACAAGTCCAAATTGCCGTCTATGCTCCCTCCGTACTGTTTGTGCGGCCGTCCCGCGCTTGACTCGCTCTGGCCCAGACGGAGTAGCATGCAAATTCGGCATGTTGTGCGACGACCCCCCCAGAGCGGAATCGCTCGCCTCCCCACAGACCCTGCGTGCCATCTCATGTCAGCTGTCTGGCGGGCCCCCCTCCGTCACTGAACACAGAACCCCATGATGCCGAGCCTGCCGGATCAGTGCTGCCGTCGGCGGGCTTCTCGTTGAATGTACGAGGTACAGGTCCCGCGTGAATACGGGCGTCTTTCCCCAAAGCACGACACAAGAATTGATTCGCCCGCTCCGACGTTCCTCGCCGTCACACACACACACACACACACACCGACGCCAACACGCGCGACGCGCGACGTCCACGCCTCATGGGACACCACCAGGTGCAGCAGAGACGCCCCCAGAGCGGGCTAGCCTGGGGCGAAGGGGGAGGGCTGGAGCCAGACCGCCGTCATTCAAGGGCGTCCCCTAGCACAATGCAGCCAGCGGCACCTCGGGGCCAGCTCAATTGCGCCAAACGGCACTGAGAGGACCAGAGGATGGCCCCTCCGCGCACGTGGAGTGGCGTCTTGGCTCCTGGTGCGGTACAAGGTAGTAAAAAGAGGGGTGTGGGCGTGGGCCCAAAGCTGGATGGCGGGCGGCAGAGCTGACGAGGGGAGCGGAGCATGGCATGGTACTGTCTGGCCGCTGGCATGGGATGGTTTGCGCCTTGGAGGCTTTCGAAGTTGTTTGCCCAACACGACCCACTTTCAACGGGCCGGCAGCCAGGCGAACCCGAGCACGTCCAAGGGGCGTCTTGTGCCAACTTCAAAGACACGGTTTATTAGCCGCGGCGAGGGCATGTGTGTAAGTGCTGTGCTCACACTCCACTGTTGCCCATGCTTGCCCTCTGCGGACTGGAGCTGATGTGACGGCCATGCGAGACGGAGCGCTGCGGGCGCTCTATTCGCTCACTCGAAACACGGCGGCAGTCTGAACGACGATCCCCTCCTACTGCCGGCGGAGGATACCGCACTTGACCACTTCTCGTCGCCACTGTGATAGGTAGCTCCACACGAAGCGCACAACATGCAGCCGTCAACCATGGGCAGGTCTGGGAGACTCCGGGCACGACCGGCTACCGTGCCGTGCTGAGGCGGCAAGTCTCCATCCCGAGCGGGAAGGCTAAATACAAGCACCAAAGACATAGGGTACTAGTATTCTGCAGAGCATCTGGACTGTTCAGAGCCGGCCGCGTCAAAGGGGTCTTACATGCATGCTCTCTCCCTAGCCCAAAGGAAGGCAAATGACGCCCTCGTGGTAACTACGACCCGTTGGCATGCTTCTCTGCGGGACGTTCAAGTACTGCACTATTGCATCATAACAAGACGGACGTGTGCATACGCCAACAAGACCAGTCACTCACATGCTGTGAGTCTATACATATGGTCTGTGCTAATGTCCAGCTCAAGTGATCTATCCACATTATGCGACCGCCCGACCACAGCCAAGGTGGACCAAAATCGGCTTGCATCACCCGCCTTCATTTCAATCTGGGGTCCGCGCGGATCCCGGGCGGCTGGTAGGCTTCTCGAGCTGCGGCGCCCTCGGCTCCCGGGCCAGGGGACGGCCCAGGGTTGACGGGCAACGGCTCACTTCGACCCTGTGCACTCATACATGCAGGTCCTCCTCAACTTCATATCATGATTTACTCGACTTCACTGCTTCATATCCCGTGAGCAGCATGTCACTTATGGGTGTGATGGCCGCACGCGCACCAGAGACGCAGGGATCAGCATCGCATGGCCCAGGCAGGAGTCGCGCCTAGACGGCACGGGGCGACACGTCCAGGGCTATTCAAGGTGGATGAAGGCATCAGCACTGCGGTGTGAGGGGCCCTTGTTTGTTTGAATTCGGATGGCCAAAATATGTGCTGGTTGCGCATGGCAGACGCATGCTGCTTTGCTTTTTGTTCAACGGCAGTCTCTGACACTAATACCGTGGCCCCCGTCGACCTGTTGCTTTTGCATTGCCGCCACGGCCGACCATGCCGCGACGCACTAAGACTCTGACAGAACTTTTCATACAAGCGCTTGGGCTGCCTCGTGGCAGGGTCTTGGGCGCCTTACAAACACCCTGTCGCTGCCAGTTCAATGGGACGCGACAGCCACTTTGAGTCCAGCCGTTGGGGAAGGCGTTCTTTAGTGCGGCGCCGAGACAGCCGTCGCCGCCGCCCACCCGCTGCCGCAGCAGCATTGAATCAGCGGGAAGCGGTCTTGCTCGGGGCTAGCGTTCCGCCATTCTTCCTCGTTTGCCAGGTAATCACTTGCTGGGAAGAGCTTGACAGTCGATGATGTGGACGCGGATGGGCAGCCTCTCGTTGGTGGGATAAGCCCAACCCAGCCTCTTTGATTTTGGCAGAGCGCCCTGAGCCGGTGGCACTCTTTCAACCTGGTCGTGGCGTATGGACAGTTTACCGGGTCACCGATCGTGGCGCCTGCGTCTTTTTACGGCCAGTTCCAGTGGCAACAATGGTGGTCGTGGAGAGAAGGGGTTGTGTCAACGTGCGTTCTTGAGCTTATGGAAGGGTTGAACACGGCCAAGTCAAAGCAGCGCGCCCGCCTACGGGACCCGGTCTCAAGGCAGATAGATGCCAATACGGGCTTTTCCGGGGCCGCGAGGCAAGACCACGCGAGCCACCATTGTGCCCGAGCGCCACGAAGCCCGAAGCCCCTCCAGTACCTGGACGGGACGGCTTCCGGTTGAGCGCCTGGCTTTGCGAGTGAAAGCTCTGACTCGAGCGCACATGCGTACACACGAAACCTGCAACGACTCCGCTCACCCATTCGCGAGCATGAGTCCGGGTGCCGGCCAGCCGCGGGTTGAGTGCCTGACTGTGGTCCGAGTGGCCCGGGAGGGGGGCCGAAGCCCGAAGTCCCTGTGTCGCACATGGTCGTCGCTGGAGGCCAGACATTGATGGCCAGCTTGGCGAGGCGCGAGGCGAGGGCTCTCGTCCTACACTGTGCTGTAAGCTCGTGTCGAGCGTCTTGCACTCGCGACTGACGACACTATGCTCTATGGCGGGCCTGGTATATGAGACAAGGGTATTTGGCCATACAGAGCACGTCAAACACGGAACCGCAAGATATCAACACAACGTGTCAGTAGTGGTTGTCCCGTGTCGTTGTTACAGTGTCGCAGCATGGGCCCATGCGGACACTGGATCTGAGTTCGAAGCCTAGGAGCTTACGCTTGAGGCATACCCGCGGATTAGATATGGGAGAGGCAGTCTTTCTCTTTTGTGTCGGGCCAGTGTTATATGCCAGAGGCGGTGGGAAGCGGGACGGCCAGACGGTGGCAGCCTAACCCCCTTACTATCCTAGCGCGTTTAACTCTGGCGGCTCCCTTGGCGGTAGGTAGAGACCATGGCAGACCATGTTTCAACTTGTGATGTCCAGTGAAGTGGTGGTGTTCAGTGTGGTCTGGGGCGCACCAGCTCACTGTGAGGATGAAAGGGGTAAACGAGGAGTCCATCGCTCTGCGGATGCAGGACTGAACAAGTGTGAAGAGAGCGCTCGTCGTCTGCGATCGAGGTACGCATTCCCGTCGTACCGACAGATACCTGGTCGATTCGGAGTTACCTGGCGTTCGCCAGTCTGGCTGCGATCCCTCCTCGACTCTCAGACGGCAAGGGCGACCACACCGCCGAGGTAGAGCCACGCTCGCTGCTCCCAAAAAAGGGGGCGAGGCTCCCCGGTCGATTTTCTTCATGTGAGCCCAAAGACGAGCTCCTTTCTGAGTTCTGTTCTGGTACCTGTGCCGCGCGGGGGGCCGGCCTCGACGTCGGCCCCCTCTTGCACCAACAAAGCGTCGTCGTCGTCACGCCCTCGCCCTTTATCTCTCGTTGGGCGTGCTTGGCGGACCCGTGGGCAGAGGTCGGTCGATTCATGTCGCCGCGCGCGCGCAGCCTTGGGCTCCGGCAGCCGGGGGCAGCAGGGAGACGAGGGAGAGCCGCGTCATGGAGGATGTGGTTGCGTTGTGGAAAGGTTATATAGGGTATTTGAGCGTAGAGTGTTGACTTTGGTGAGAATCGCGAAGGGAAAGCCGGTACGCGGCGGTGATTTAACGAGGTCGTATCGGGGCCTGGCTGGGTAGGAAGGGGGGGGGGGGGGGGTCTGAAGCGTGTCGAGATACCCCGATGGCCTCCTGATCCACTGACATATAGGACAACAGGGCCTGGGCCTTTTCCCATCTCACTACATACATTTCCATCTATTCGTAGCCGCGGAATGGTCCGGACATATGGAGAAGCCCCTTGGCTACCCCGACTATGATGGCAAAGACGACGTGTAGTCAAAAGGCTCGCGATACACCATCAGGTGACATACGTGGACTGCAGCGGTACTGTTTGAGTCTTGTTACAAGGAACGCGATTGGGTGGCATGGCATACCCTGCAACCCGTCGTCTGCACTGCATATCTACAGAAAAACCATACACACGCATTCTCCCTCTTGTCTCTCACACACATCCACAGACCCAGCCCGGCGGGCTCGGCCTACGCCCCCCCTTTTGTTAATGAACCAAGTGTTGCGTTGTTATTCTCCGATCGGAGTGATGGGGGAGGGGGACAAAAAGCTGACACAAATACACCAGGATTTGCCGAAACCATGACACGGGCAGAAACACGCAACGAGCGGCCTCATGCTTGCCTTTGTTCCTCCGCGACTACAACTCTCTTGCGCCTATCGAGCACGAGTCTCCGCGCCTACAGCTTGGACGCCGGGCTGGGGGAGCCAGGGGCAGTAATTTCGTCGTACAGGAGGCTGTCGAAGGGGGGGAGGTGCACGTGTCAGTATAACGGGCGTGATCTTGCCGTGAGGGGAAACGGGACTACTCACGTCGTCAAAAAGTCGGCGTAGTCCTCGCCGGTGACCTGGCCGGCAAAGTACTGGGCGGCGAGGTGGTACTTGTTGCCCTTGCCGGCCTTGGCGGACAGGGCGTCGGCCGACTCCTTGAGGAGCTTGAGGGCGTAGGCCTTGTCGACGCGCTTGCCCTCGGCGGTGTAGACGCCGTGCTTGACCCACTGCCAGAGCTGGCTGCGGGAGACCTCTGCGGTGGCGGCGTCCTCCCTGTGTGGTTGATTAGCCGGGGGGGGGCGGATACAGACTGGATGGATTTGAGAGCAAGAGAGAGACATGGGGGAGAAAGACGCACATGAGAAAGTTGATGGGGACGCAGCCGACGCCGCGGATCCAGGCCTCCATGTAGCCGAGGCCAATGTTGAGGTTCTTGCGGATGCCCTCCTCGGTGATGCTGCCGGGGACGTTCATGTTGAGCAGGTCGTTTTGGCCAATCTTGACGTCCTCGCGGCGGACAAAGTGCTGGTTGGGGGTGGGCATGTGCTTGTTGAAGACGTCGAGGGCGATGGAGGCGAGGGCGGGGTGGGCGACCCAGGTGCCGTCGTGGCCGGCGCGGACCTCGCGGAGCTTGTCGGCGCGGACGTTGTCCATGGCCTTGTCGTTGGCCTGCTTGTCGTCCTTGATGGGGATCTGCGCGGCCATTCCGCCCATGGCGTGGACGCCGCGCTTGTGGCAGGTCTGGATGAGCAGCTTGACGTAGGCGTCCATGAAGGGGACCGTCATGGTGACGCAGGAGCGGTCGGGCAGGACAAAGTTGGGGTTGTTGCGGAACTTCTTGATGGTGCTGAAGATGTAGTCCCAGCGGCCGCAGTTGAGGCCCGACGAGTGGTCGCGCAGCTCGTAGATGATCTCGTCCATCTCAAAGGCGGCGAGGATGGTCTCGATGAGGACGGTGCCGCGGATGGTGCCGCGCGGCATGCCGATGTAGTCCTGGGCGAGGTTGAAGGCCTCGTTCCACAGGCGGGCCTCGAGGTGGCTCTCCATCTTGGGCAGGTAAAAGTAGGGGCCGAAGCCGCGGCGCTGCGTCTCGAAGGCGTTGTGGAAGAAGTAGAGGCCAAAGTCGAAGAGGCTGCCCGAGATGGGCTCGCCGTCGACGATGAGGTGCTTCTCCTCGAGGTGCCAGCCGCGGGGGCGGACGATGAGCGTCGGCAGGCGCTGGTCGGTGCGCAGCTTGTACTCCTTTTGGCCCTGCTTGAAGTCGACCTGGCGGCGGTTGGCGTCGTAGAGGTTGACCTGGCCGTTGATCATGTTCTCCCAGGTGGGGGCGGAGGAGTCTTGGGGCGGCGGGGGGTTAGCAGGTGTGATCAACGTGTGTGGAGGGGGAGTGCGGGGGGCATGATTGGTTTGGTGAGTTGTTGTGGTGGTGAATGTAGACTGGGTGTGTGCGTGCATGTGTGTGGTGAAGTGCGGTGAGTGTGGTGGTGAGGCATCATCACATCATCACCCTCGAGACAGTGAGCGAGTGAGTGAGAGTCTCATCTTGATGACAGCCACGACAACAACGCTCATCGGGCTTTTTCCACACGCACACTCCCCACTCGCAAACCACCAAAGGGGTTAAAACAAAAAATAGAAAACGGCTCACCCTCAAAGTCGGCCATGTAGGTAAAGACATCCGAGTTGAGCGCGTTGACCACCATCTTGCGGTCGGTCGGGCCCGTGATCTCGACGCGGCGGTCGACCAGGCCCGGGGCGGGGACGGCGCCCCTCCAGGTGGGGTTCTCGCGGACATGGCGCGTCTCGGGGAGGAAGTCGGGGAGGACGCCGCGGTCGAGCTCGGCCTGGCGCAGCTTGCGGCGCTCGAGCAGGTTCTTGCGGGTGGCGTTGAAGGAGCGGTGCAGCAGGGCGAGGAAGGCGAGGGCCTGCGGGGTCAGGATCTTGCGGTGCGCCTCGTCGACCTTGCCGAGGACGGTGACGCCCTGGAGGATGGAGTCTGTGGTGGCCATTCTGGCGGGGGAGGAGATGAAGCTGGTGATGGGTGGCGATGGTGGGTTGGCGTTTGTCTGGTGCGCGATGCCGAGGTTGTGGGCCGGCACGAGTACACGATTTCGGGGACCCTCAAAACCAACTGGCGGAAAAAATTGTTGGAGATGGAGGAGAGGGATGTAAGAGTGAAAAGACGAAGCTCGGACGAAAAAGGAGCCTCGTTCGAGCCCTGATGGTTTGTGGTGTGTCGTGGAGCGCTTCTGCTTTCACGTGTCAGTTGGCATATCCGAGCCGGGCAGCTGCTGAGCCGTGTATATACAAGGTGACGGCTGCAGAGACGTACCGGCTTCTATTCCCGAGAGCGACAATCGGGCACGGATGGTATCACGGGAACGGATGATTTGAGGAAGAGGGTATTTAAAGGATGGGAATGGCGACGATCGAGGATGATGATGGTGATGAGGAAGAGGAGGAGTCCAACGTGAACTTTCTCGGGACGAGCGAGGGGGAGAAGCCCGGCATAGATAAACGGGCGCCACTACGTCAGAAGCGTCACTGCCAGTGCGCCAGCTGCGGGCTCCAGCAGCACCACCAGCACCACCATCTCCTCCACCTCCGCCACTGTAACGACCCGGGCTAAGCGGAAGCTCTTTCAGCGCGGCACGCGGCCCCTCGGCGGTTTCCCAGTGCCTCCATGTATCGGCATTCGTTTCATATCACCCCGTGTGCCTTTGCTGCACGACCGCCCAGGCACTCAAGGCAGAACAGCATAATACAGCACAAGCACCGAAATGGCCCCTTTCCGCGTAAATACTCGCAGCGCAAACAGCCCTCTATTTCACCAGCCGTTGCCATCGCCATCGCCCATGGACAATCATCGCCAGGCCCCGGGTCCCACCCCGTCCGTTCTTCGGCACCCATCGGCCTTGCTCGGGTGTACGGATGAGTATGTACCTTGACTACTTGCACACACGCACGACGCCCAGCTGGGTTGATGGCTGGAGCGCCGGCGCAGGCAGCCCGGCCCCCTCTCTCCCAAAGCATGTGCGCACCACCAGCAAGCCGCCGCCCGTCTGCCCGGCACACGGATGGGCGAAACGAATTGGTGAGCGAGGTGGGGATTTGGCGGGGACGAAGGGGACGGGGGAGGGCGGTCATCGGAGGCTGCGGGGTAGCACTCTGGCACTGACCTAGTACTACTAGGTAGGTAATGACCGCTGGTGAGATTGACTTGCAACGCGCTGTAAAGAACGGAAGGCACTGGGGTGCAGTGGGAGACTGGGATGGGAGCTTTCAGCGCTGCGCAGCCCCCCTGCAGGGACCGCTGTCAGTGGCACGACGGGCTGTAAGCACCCAGTAGCAACAGCACCCAAAGTCAACGGGCACCCGCGAAATGGGCCCTGGGAGACAGCGTCGGCAGCCAGCGCCCGCCACCGGCCGTTTCGCTGCACGGAGCGGCCGCTACCGAGGGGCGCTCGCCGTCTCCGCCACCGACCTCGCCCTCGCGTCCCATCGCTGCTGCTGCCGCCGCGGTCAGCGACACACCCCGAGCCCCCAACAGCCCTTTTTGGTCTTATTGATTGTGTCTGGTAGTAATAGTAGTAGTGGTAGTAGTAGTAGTAGCATCGTGAACCCATGGGGAAGCCGCTGCTGGCCATGTCCACATCCCATCCACTGCCCTTCAAAGGAAAGAGACAACGGGGGTGGTGCCAGCAATCCTCCTACTATTCTTCAGTCTCCCCTGTCTCTCCCTCTCCTCCCCCTTTCAGCGCCGATGAGGCAACAAACGCAAACAGTGTCACAGGAATGAAGCATCTCTTCCCCCATGCCATGCATCCAGACAAGCTCCATGCCTTCCTTCCCCACGACCGAACAGCCGAGGCTGCTGGCGCCCCACCATCGAGGTACGTACTGACGCTGCTGCTGCTGCTCCTCCTCCCCTTCTTCCACTGGCTCACAAGAGGCGTCTCCACTCCATCCGGGGTCCGTCCGTCCAAAGCTCCACCCAAGACCGCGGCTCCCCTTCTCCGGTTCCCGACCGGAAACTCCCGGGCCTTTCGGGCTTCCGTCACCACCACCATAACCGCCACAACCTCACTGACCGTCCGCTCTACGGTGCCACAGACGGAGAGACAGACAAGCTTTGTCCAACAACTCCAGCCCTTGATCAGCCCGTCGGTCGGTCGAGACGCTCGACGTAAAAGACACTGCGTGTGCAAGGGCGGTGGGTAGGATGAGAGGCGTCACAGCACACCATGAACCAGGTAGTAACTGAGTTAGTATCAGTGTCTGGTAGTGCAAGTACATAATACCAAGTATCTAGCTACGTAATAGACGTGACCGCGAGAAAGACGGCCGGCTCGAGCCGTGTATGTGCTTGAACGTGACAGGGCGGGCGGCATAAGGGAGGGTCGCAGCCGACCGACTGCCCGCGGTAGCTTGATCATAAGCTACCTACCTTTGCAACCGACTCCTCGACAGACGTCCTGCGTCTGCCGACAGCCGCCCGCTAGCTAAAGAGTGCACGCCTCGCCTGCCTCTGAGTGCTGACTCCTACAATGCGCGCTGTCTTTTATTTTGTCTGGCTCCGGTAAATGCTGCTCTGCCGTAGGTTCAAAAAAACAAATCTAGTATGTGGTACACCACGGCGAGACATCCCCCTCAACCCGGACCAGCGTGGGTGTGTCTGTCCATCTTCCGCTTGGCGGCTCGATCCGACTGAGCCCGCCTCGCCGCGCCTCTCAAAAAGTCCTGCATCCCCGCGTCGCATTCTGATCCTTTTCAACGCTCCTTGCCGCACCTGCTAGTCCTGCCCGTCCATGCAGACGACCCGGGGGGAGGGGGGGGGACTACGGGGAACGGCCGCGTGGTGGCTACCGCCGGCTCACGCACGCATGCTACCCGCTCACTGCTTGAACTGGCTGGGGCCGACCATGAGCTCCGGCTTGACCAGCGTGTCAAACTCGTCCTCGGTCAGCGCCTGCATCTCCAGCGCGCTCTGCTTGAGCGTCAGGCCCTTCTTGTGTGCGTTCTTGGCCACCTTGCTGGCCATGTCGTAGCCGATCTTGGGGTTGAGGCAGGTGACGAGCATGAGTCTGTTTACATGGCCCGTTGTGTCAGCGTCACGTCAAACCGGGGGTGAAAGGGGCGAGGTTGGCAAGAGAGGAGGAAAACATACGACTCCTTCATGATGCTGGCAATCTTCTCCTCGTTGGCCTGCAGCCCGGCCACCAGGTTCTTCTCAAAGGACCGCATGCCGTCGGCCAAGAGGCGCGAGCTGTGCAGCAGGTTGCGGATCACGAGGGGCTTGTACACGTTGAGCTCGAACTGGCCGTTCATGCCGCCAATCGTCGTCGCCACGTTGTTGCCCATGACCTGGGCGCACACCATGGTCAGGGCCTCGCACTGCGTCGGGTTCACCTTGCCCGGCATGATGCTGCTGCCCGGCTCGTTCTCGGGCAGGATCAGCTCGCCCAGGCCGCACCGGGGCCCGCTGCCCAGGTAGCGGACATCCTGGGCGATCTTGGTCAGCGACGTGGCCAGCGTGTTGAGGCTGCCGTGCGCCTGCACCACGGCGTCGTGCGCCGCCAGCGCCTCGAACTTGTTGGGGGCCGTCTTGAACTCGGTGCCCGTCATGCGCGTCACCTCCTCGGCGATGGCCTCGGCGAAGCCCTCAAAGGTGTTGATGCCGGTGCCGACGGCGGTGCCGCCCTGGGCCAGCAGCCGCAGGTCCGGCAGCGACGACTCGACGCGCTTGATGCCAAAGTCGAGCTGGGCGACGTAGCCCGAGAACTCCTGCGCCAGCGTCAGGGGCGTGGCGTCCTGCAGGTGGGTGCGGCCAATCTTGATGATGTTCTTGGCCTCGAAGTCGTCCACCTTGGCCTGCAGGGCGGCGCGCAGGGAGCGCAGCGCGGGCAGCAGGTCGCCCTCGAGCTCGAGCACGGCGGCGATGTGCATGACGGTGGGGAAGGTGTCGTTGGACGAGGCGCTGCGGTTGACGTGGTCGTTGGGGTGGACGGGCTTCTTGCTGCCCATCTGGCCGCCGAGGATCTCGATGGCCCGGTTGGAGATGACCTCGTTGGCGTTCATGTTGGACTGCGTGCCCGACCCCGTCTGCCACACGACGAGGGGGAAGTGGTCGAGCAGCTTGCCGTCGGCCACCTCCTTGGCGGCCTGCTGGATGGCCTGGCCGATCTTGGGGTCTGCATGGTCAAGTCAGTCGTGGGAACCCGGCGCCAACAAAGCAAAACAAAGCAAAGGCAAGGTCACGCACCGAGGCCGTAGCGCATGTTGACCGTCGCGGCCGCGCCCTTGAGGATGCCAAACGCCTTGACAATGGGCGGCGGCATGCGGTCCTGCGGCTGGTTGATGCGAAAGTTCTCGAGCGAGCGCTCCGTCTGGGCGCCCCAGTACTTGTCGCCGGGGACCTGGATCTCGCCAAAGGCATCGCTCTCGGTTCGTGTCGTCGCGGACGCCATGATGCGTGCTGTGCTGTGGAAGCCCCTGCCGGTGACGATGCTGAATGGGGATGCGGAGGATGAGGACGACAGACCGAGGAGGAGGCGCTGCGGGGTCCGGCGGCATGTGGCCGGCGCCCGCGATGACGACCAAGCAGCAGAAGCTCTGCTAGCCGCCGCCGCCCTCGGCATGCACGTTGTCGTCGCAGCACCACCACCACCACCACCCACCGCCGCCCTGCTGCTCGCCATCACTGTTCGCAACATCCTGGCTGGCTCCCGTGCGCTGTGCTCGCTCTGTCGTTGGGCCTGTCTGGCGATCTGCTCGCGGGCGGCCAATTGGCGTCTTTTGCTGTCGTGGAGAGAAAAAAGGTGCAGCGCAAGCGGGCTGTCTTCTTCTCACCCGTGTTATTTTTTTTTTTCTCTCACACACGTCCCTGGCTTCTCCGACCGGCTGCTCAATTCCCGCCCGCCTCAACGGAAACGCGTTGGGACCTCAAAATAGCCTGGCAACCTGGGTCCCTGGACCCGGTTATTTTTCGGGTCTCCGCCGCTGCCCGTCCCTTCTGCCGGCCATGGCATCGGAAAACGACGGATTTCACGGGGTAAACTCCGGAGTGCCCAGCTGGTACACCACGCAACTCATCACTCACCGTTGCAAGCTGAAACTCGAAGGCGCTTTCGTGGCCCCCCTGCAGCATCAAGTACATGACGACGTGCTTCCCATTTGACTGAACAGCTAACAATACAGTCAAGTCCTGTTGAAGCGAGCCACTCCCACTACTTTGTAGTCGCAGGTGCGAGCTCCCCCAGCCTCATCCCAAGCTATCTAGACGCCCAACATCAACAAAAGACCCGGACCGCACCACCCATGTCTTATGAACATGTCTTTTCGATCCCAAGGAGCCGAGCCTTCCCAACTAGCAACTGGATGATCCAACCAAGCACCCTCAGCCTATCGAGAAAACACCAATCCGTTCCTCGCACCAATTACTCCCCTGCGCCAAGAAACAAAGCAGTCCGCCTCCTGGCTATCGATCCGGCCGTATGTCCGCGAGTGCGCACCACTCTCTCTGGCCCGGCTTCCACCGTGGGTTGTATCTCCAAGCAAATATTTTCATACACAAACTCATACCGGGCATCAACACAGCTCACGAGTTGAGCGTCTTGATCATCATCTTCTGCTTGTCCTTGTCCGTAACCAGCAGATGACGGCTGTCAAACATGATGCGCATCGTGTCGACGATTCTGTGAAGGCTGCTCGCGGCACCCCGCTCCTGCGTGAAGCGCACAATGCTCAGCGGCTGCTTCTTGCCGTGCTCGATGACCGTCATGACCTCGGCAGCAAACTCCACTTCCTTGAGGTTCAAATCTGCGCCTCTGGTCAGCAAACGTGCCCAGGCTCAAAAAAGGTCGTCGTGCACTTACAGTTCTTAGCCCCGAGCCGTGCAAAGACAATGTTGCGCTGCTTGTCCACCTGGACTCCCTTCATGCCATAACGTCGCCACTCCCGCAAAAGGATGCCCACTTCCTGGCGGGCCCGCTTGCGCGAAAGCGTCATGCAGATGTAGGTCGTGGCGGGCTTCACGCGGAACAGGCGCGTCAGCCAGTTCTGTTTCACCGCCACGTTCCGTATACTGCCCGACCCGGAGTCACGCAGTGCCTGCTGCCGAGTCTGCCTCGCCGCCATCTTGTCCTCGGTAGCACGGACCGGTCCTGTCTCGGCAGTCAGTCTGCAGTCCGTAGGTCGGGGGACTTCGGTCCTGTCCCGCTCACCTTCGACAATCATACCCGTCTCTCTCTCCTTGTTGCTCTTCCAAAAGGGAAAAGTAAAGGCCTTCTTCTTCGCAGCGGGGGCGAGTCCATCCGCATCCGACGATTGCTTCGACGCAATGGAGGTCCGAGCCGTCTTGGGTTCGCTAGCGGCCGATGCCGACTCCGCCTTGGACACCCGTCTGAACCACGACGTCTTCTTCTTCTTCGTATCGGCGCCCGTGTCGGCTGCCGGACGCTCGACCGCATCGTCATCGTACTTTTCCGCATTGTATGCGAGACGCCGATGCAATTTGTGTCCAAAGTCCTCCGTCGCCGACTTCTTTTGCACGTTCAGCGGCTCGGGCATCTTGACGGGACTCGTCGATCCAGGAGAGTGAACGACTCGGATAGTGTTCTCCACCTTGCTGAGATACTCGAGGCTCCTGTCCATATCGTCGGACCTCTTGCCACTGCCATGCGGAGGAGCTGAGACGACTCTCGTCCCGTCACTGTCCACGGCGGACGTCGTGTTTTCGTGAATAGACGGAAGAGTCGTCAGCTTCCGGCTTGGCTGGTGGTTATGCGCGGGGGCCGAAACAACCCGGCGGTCAGCGTGCTTCGACAGCATGACCGGAACGGCCAGGTGAGGGCCATCGTGCGACACAGTCGCCGCGTCGTTGTTCTCCTCACCGCCAAAGTCAAGCTCGGACTCGACGTCACGCAGGCTCGGGGTGAGAAACTGCTTCGAGGGCTCCTCGGGGGGCAGCGGGGGCAGCGGCCGGCTTTGCCACGAGGCAGCGCTCGATCTGTCCGTAGCAGGGGTGGTGACCGTCGGGCTGTCCACGGTTATGGAGAAGGGGGTTGAGCCGCGGCCTTTCTTCTCCGCGTCGGTCCATGAGCCGCCAGCCGATTCGGCCTCAGCCAGCGTGCCCTTGAAAGCCTCATCGCAATCCTTAGCACAGCTGTTGCTGAAGTGGCGAAGTTCTTCGTTAAAGATCATGGAGGCGCCATTCTTCGGAGCGCCCTTGGCTTTGGGATGCGTGCCATCGGCTTGTCGGCGGAGCTCTGGAGAGGGAGACCGCGCAGCCTCCTTCTGGTACATTGATCCGTCTCCGGCCACCGACGCCGTCGTGCGCAGACGAGTAGGTTGCCGCTTTGCATAACCAGCAGAGGTCGACCGCCTCCTAATATGCGAAAAGTCGACTCCCCGCTTGTGCCGCAAAGCAGGAATCGCCACGTGGGGCGTCCCCTGTCTGTTGCTGCGCAAGGACAGCAGTGAGCCTCGCGACGGCTGTTTAGCCATGATGGACGCCGCCCTGGCAGAGTTGGCGCGCGCTCGTCGAGCGGTGGTGGAACCGCTTCGAGCTCTCGTTGTGCTCCTGACGCTGACCGTCTCGGCATCCCTGTGAATGACAATCTTGGCGTGGCTGGCCTCCGGCTCGCATCCTTGTAGCATACGGCTGCCTCTGTACGGGTCGTAGCTCTTTTCGGTTCCGGACTCGGTCTCGGCGGCGTTGGAGATGACGGTGAAGCGGGAGACGGATCGACCGTGGCCTTTGCCGCGAGGCTGCGCAAACTCGCACGTCGACACCTTCTTCTTCCATATGGTCGGCTTGAGATGGTGGTAATCGCTCATAGAGTGTGCCAGCTCGGGTTTGAAGTCCTCTAGCTGCTTATCCCGATAGTTGTAAAGCAGCCAGTAAAAGGCCTTCTGGTCATTGGGTCTACCTTGGCGTTAGCATCATCGCAAGCATCGAAATTCCGTGGTACAACTTACTCGTCACAGGAGAGTTTAAGCACAAGGTCCTGCTCGCTGAACATGTGCCACATGGAACGCAACTGCCTGAGAAGCTGCGGGTCGATCTCACTACGCTGAACAGGAGTATATTGGAAGCCTTTTCGCGTATCTGGCAGCTGGCCCGTGATGTCCCCAAAGGAGTCGAGAGAATTATACTTTTGAACGAGGGGGTGGCGCCAGATCTCCTTGAGGGTGATTCGGCGGTCAGGGTTGACTTGAAGCATGCGTCGGATAAGATCGGCGGCTTCGGGGCTGACGCATCTCGGCATCTGGTAGTGGCCCTTCTTGGTCTTGGCCATCATGACGCGCAGGTCGGGATCGTCAAAGGGGAGCGTGGCAGAGAGCATTGCGTATAGGATGACACCCAGGCTCCAGATGTCAGCGCGGTCTCCACGATATTGTCTGTTCTTAAGGAGCTCCGGGGCGGCGTAGTGAGGGCTGCCGCATGCCGTCGCAAGATGATGGGTGTCTGTCTGGTGAAGTGCCGCCATGCCGAAGTCGGCAATCTTGATCTGAAGGTCGCCCGTGATTAGAATGTTTTCGGGCTTGAGGTCCCGGTGGCAGACGTTGAATGAGTGGCAGTAGGCGATGGCGCTGATCATTTGGCGGAAAAAGAAAACGGACGTATCTTCCGAGAGGCGCCCGTAGGTGTTGATAAAGGTGAAGAGATCGCCACGGTCAATGTACTCGAGGATCAGGTATCTGTCTCGCGGTAAGATACAGCGCCGTAAAAGCCAGCAACGACAAGCAGCAACTCACATTTCGGAGCGATTTTCCCAAATGTCGTACAGTCTCATAATGTTTGGATGCTCGATAAGCTTGAGGATGGCCACCTCGCGCTCGATGGCCATGGGGACGCGCATCTCGCCGTTGATCTGCTCTGGGAGACTGCTGTCCCACTTGCTCAGAGCGGCCAAGCTGCTATCTTGGACGAGATACGCCATCCGCCTGTTGACGATCTTGACGGCGGCGAGCTGTTTGGTGACATTGTGGCGACACAGGCGGACGCGAGCCGATGAGCCCTTGCCCAGCGTTCTTCCAAGCTGCCACGGACCGACGTGCGTCTTGTAGCTCCTCTTGCTGCGACTGCTCGACGACGACGCGTATGAAGCTTGGGAGAAGCGCTTGTCCTCGTCAGCCTGTTTGGGCGGGCTCAGGACTGCAGGCGCGTGAGCGTTGGTGGCGCCATGTGAAGTTGACGGCCGGGAGTTCTCAGCCATGGGGTTGGGCACGGTACGACGAGCTTGTGCCTGGGTCTGCACGTGAGCTTGAGCGTGAGCTGGGCGTGCCTCGGCGTGATCGGGACGCGGTTTTCCTCGAGGCTGCGGCTCCAGGAGCGGGAACGGGGAGTTGATGCGGTTCGTCGTCTCGGCCAGCGGCGAGCGGACTTTGGCGCCTCCAACCTCGGCCATGGTGTAGCTTGGCGACCCTTACCGGCGACGAGGGCACATACTATTCGGGAGAAGCGGCCTGCAGGCAAGAGACGGCAATGACGCGGCGCAGGTAGAACACGAGACGAAGCTGCAACGGCGGATAATGAGTAAATGTAGCGTCCAAACGGGGGAGCGAAGGCAGTACTGGTGGAAACAACAACAACAAATGTCGCGATAGTCGAGACGAGATGAGACGAATGCAAGAAGGAAACAAGAGAGGAACCCCGATGAGATGATGGCGATAGAGGCAGACAAGAGAGACAGACACCACTCGCGCGGCTACACGGACGAGGTTGGAAGCAGACGAGACGTGCGGGGGGGGAACGAGCGAGAGGGGACGCGGTCGAGTTGGGGGACGGGAGAAGAAGGAGGACGGGAGGAACGAACGACTGCACGTCTCGTCCTGCCCGGGAAGGAATGCAATGACTTGGTGGTGCTCGGCGCTGTGTCCAAGGTAGGTGGCGCGTGTAGGCGAGGTACAGGGCACTGCAAGAGAGCTGGCGCTGGCGGGCTGGGGGCTGCCAGCGCACCTCAGTGGTTGGGTTGAGGTCGCAAGGGAGGCCGGGTCGCGCACCTCACTGGAACTGCCTGGGACACGCAGTGACCGATCGCTGGCATCCGGGCACTGGGCACTGCGGGTCTGGTGTGCCTCGGGCGCTAGAACCGCCGAGGCGAGTGAGTGAGGAGGCGCGCCCTCACACGGGACGAATTGGCAGCACATCTACATCTACGTAGTAGTGCCTCTAAGTGCTCTACTACTGCCTCCCATACCTTGCGTGGTATTCACCTCAGCTTGCACTGGCCCAGCCTGCCGCCCAGCCTGCCCGGCCGTGTCGGACATGCAACCCCGGAGCAAGGCACGCTACCTCAATGCCAGCCGCGGTGCCGCCCGTGGCGGGGCGTCGCGCGAAGTGGAAGTGATGCGAGATTGTTCCATCACGACGCATTCCAGCCGCGCAGCAGCCACACCGACGGCCGCGCAGATTGAAGGGGCCCCAGCCTCGCTGCCCGCTACCCGTGTCAAATGAAACAATGCCAGTCCGCGATGATCCGGGCCGATGGGCAGCGGTCGCTCGGCACTACTATGCCAGAGCTCGTGTCTTTGTCTCGAGGGTGCATCACGCGGCGCGCCGCAACGCCCGCGGCCGCACCCAGCCCCCGATGCAGAGCGAGTGAGCCCGCGTGGTCTATTGTGCAGAGTCCTGATCACGCGCTTCAGAGCTCGCCACGGCCTCGCGGCGTCTCGCTGCTTGCTCGGCGGGGGATGCGGCGTGTCGTTCGCGCATCGCGGTGTGATGGTTGCCGCGCAACGCCGCCGCGGGCGCGCCTATTGGTTCGCAGGATATGTACGAGGTACTGAACACGACTTGCCCCCCATCCGACCGGCCATTCTGGAGGGCCGCTGCACCCGAAAACGACTCGCGAGGCGGGAAGCGAGGGCAGCTCAAGCAGAGTCTCACTGGAATTCAAGGGATGTCGTCGCCTGGCTTGGCGAGCAGGGATGTCGCGTGACTAAGCCGATTTTCAGCCCGCGCCTCGACACCATCGGTTGGTTGGTTTGGTGGCGTGATGATTGATCGATTAATTGCAGCTTCCCGCCCCGCCTTACCGCCCCGCCATCGTCAAACGTTGCGTGCCGTCGACGCGGATAACGAACCCCATCAAAGTTCCGGCCGGATTTAGAAATGATACAAACATACTCTGAGACCCAGCCTGCCGATCTCTCTCGACAATCGAGACGTCTTGCGATGCCCCCTCGCTCTCCGTTTCGTTCCCGCACTGCAGATAACTTGCCCGCGCGAAAGAGAAATTATTTCAGGCTAACGGAGCAATCGCGTTGGCACAGGTGTAGGCTTCACCTATATACTAATACCTTGGACTGATCGGTGGACTCTGAATCCGCGTCAGGAGATGATATGAGGCTTCACGAGCAAGTCGTCGTCCAAAATCTGGTTCTATAGGGTAGGTATCCCTGCTCGCCGCCATTCCTTTGGCATGCATGGAGCAATTGTGCTGCGACCCATCGCCTGCCAAGTCTCTCAAAAGTCAGAACCCATTAGCGATGGTCAGTAGTGTGTTCTAGAACTGTCGTGCTCATCGATAATCGACGAGCTAGCCAGCAGCTTGCACCGTCTCTACGCCCCTCTCGACCACAATCTACGAGCAAGATGTGCACACCCCCACATGTACTGTACACCGTCAACCTACGAGCCCGCCTATCATTAACCTCCAGCCCCGGCCTCGAGTCCCCGTGACTGCTCTTCCAGGCGGTTCTTGTGGTAGTCTGTTAAAAGATCCGGGATCCGTTCCATGACCTGCTGCACCTGGTACAACAAGTGCTCTCGAGGATTACACTGTCGGTGGTCTTCAGAGGGCGTCCCCTTGATATCGCCTATGTCGTGGATGATCAAGCTGGCCAGCTTCTTATACAATCCGGCGACACTGTACCGCACATCGGAGGGGTCCGGCAGCGGCCACAGCTCCGCCCGAGTTAGGCAAAAGGTCATGGAGCCTAAGATCATGGACTCGCATCTGTGATGCCCCATCCACGTCGCGTGACGGCACCACCTGGGCTTCTCGTCCACGACCGTGAGAGTCTCGACCATGTCGTGGAAAATGTCTAGCAGATTTCGAATAGTCGTGGACCGGATCGATACCATCCTCTCTTCTTCGCCGTAAGCCTCCTGTCCCAACAAAGGCAGCTCCAGCTTCGTCGCTCACCGATGATATAAGGCGGAGTCTGGATCTCCTCGAGATTGCCGGCATCATTGAACCAGGTGCCGTCAAATTCCAACAGCATTTGTTGGGAAATCGCGGTGAGGTCCTCTTTCCGGCCAAACTCCCACGATATCCAGAGCAGCTTCGGCATGTCGCTGGGCGGTGTTTGCTGCTCGCTGCCGAGAGACGACATCCACATCTCAACCCAAGGGGTCAGCAAGCGGGTCGAGTCGTAGTAATGTGTCAAGACCACCAGGTCGTAAAGGTCTCCAACCGCTAGTGCTTTGGGAATGGCCGAGAAATGGTCGTGTGCTATGTCGAGGAAGATTTTCATGGCGTCGGGGTTGTCGTCCCCGAGGCTGATCGTCCAGTCGTCAGGAGCGTCTTGGTTATCTTTCGCCTCGGCAAAAGTCCCGTAGAGCATGCGGTCGAAGACGGGAGACACGCGAGCCAAGGTCCGGGAGCAGGTGACGAAAGTCGCACTGTTTTCCTCGTCTGGCTCTCCGACCTGCAGCTTGAGATCCCCATGCTAGTCAAGTATGATGTGCGTATGCAGGCTGTTCATGTCGGCAGCGTCCCTGGCGGTTCAAATGTGGCGAGAGCAACGGGGATTCGTAGATACTCGGAATGGAGCTCCATGATCGAGCTTTATCCCAGAGCTTGAGCAGGCTAGACAAATATAATCGAATCAGTACAAGGACTCGCACTTGGGGTGAAGAGCTTTGCGAATGAGGCTTGGTGGAGCCCTGGGGAGGCCAACCCTCGTATCCAATTTGGGGCGTGGCTGTAGCCGGCCCATAGCCACTCGGCTCCTCGAGGACCAAGGCGTGATATCGATCGATATAGTGTTTCTCGGCCGCAAATAGAAGCATCTGCTGATGCCCACGGGCCGCTGAGTGCGATCGTGAGAGCCAAAGTCTTGGCGAATGACAACGCCATGGAAGGCTGCCAATGCTGTCCCTGAATAGGTGCTCGCTCGTGCTAACAGTATTGCCAATGAGCGCCACTGTGATCATAGCACTGAGTAGCGGCTGCTCTGCTGAGATCAGCCTGAATGGGTTACTGTTTCGTGCATCGTGGATGGCGGGAGCAACTGGAGCCACCGCAAGGTAGCTTAGCGGAATCTAGGCCCATATATAATTAGATAAGCTGACAGATACCATCAAGCAACAAGCGTGATTGGTTTAGTGGTAAAATTCTCCGTTGCCATTCGAGCAACGTCGGGGAGCCCTGGGTTCGATTCCCAGATCACGCATTTCTTTTTTGTCTTTTGACAGTTTCGCTCGTCCGTCCGCTTTCCTAGCATTGTCAGACGTCTTTTGCTCCTTTCTCCTGCCTTTTTGCCCCCTTGTAGTCGTAGCATCAAAATACCAGCTTGTTCAGCTATTTTATAATGGTGGGTGCCTAGTGTGAGCTGGAGCGGCGCCTCCAAGCGCTTTGGGCTTGTGGTGGGGCTGAGGCGCCTCGTCTACTTTGTACTTCACGCGTGAGCACGCGTCTCCGCGCAGCGTTGGTTAATTGCTTGGCTTCTTCTGACACCACCTTCACGACCTCAACGCCGCATCGACCGCTCAACACCCACGCGGCGCCCTGTTTGCCGACCATCGCCGTGACGACCAGGCAGTGCAGGCGCCATGGCGCGCCCTACAGCTCGTCGTCGACCGCGCGACGAGTCTGAGGACGGAGACGAAAGCGACGACCCGCGCTACGGATCTCAAGCCTCCGACACGCCCAAGCGACGCCGCGTCGAGCCCGAATCCGAGTCAAACGATGACGACGATGATAGCGACAACGCATCCCCCGCTACGGCCCCTGCGCGCCGCGTCAACGGGGTTGCAAATGGAGACACCATGAAGGACTTCTATCCAGGCTCCATCGTGCGCGTCAAAGTCCAAAACTTCGTGACATACGAAGAGGCGGAGTTCTTTCCGGGGCCCAATCTGAACATGGTCATCGGGCCAAATGGCACCGGGAAGAGCTCCCTGGTCTGCGCCATATGTCTGGGTCTCGGATACGGGCCAAGGCACCTGGGGCGAGCCGGCTCGGTCAAAGAGTTTGTCAAGCATGGGAAGGACACGGCAACCATCGAGATCGAGCTGCAAAAGAAGCCAAAGGACCGGTTCAACTACGTCATTCGAGTTCAGATCCGCCGCGAACAAAACAGCCAAAAGTGGTGGCTGAATGGTAAGGAGACGACGCACAAGGCCATCCAAGCACTCATGCAGTCGCTCAAGATCCAGGTGGACAACCTCTGCCAGTTTCTCCCGCAGGACAGGGTGGTCGAATTCGCCGCCTGCACTCCCGTTGACCTGCTCCATGAGACGCTGCGTGCTGCGGCGCCCGAGGAGATGCTGGAATGGCAGACGCAGCTTCGGAAGCTCCATAAGGACAAGAAGGACCTCGCCGAGACGGTCCACGCCGACAACGAATCCCTCCAGAACCTCGAGAATCGACAGCAGGGGTTGCAAGCAGACGTGGATAGGATCCGGGAACGCCAGGAGATCCAGGAGCGGGTCAGCAATCTTCAATCCGCCCTCGTCTTCTCCAAGTACACCGAGGCCCGGACGAGATACTCACAAGCCCGGGAGCGGAAGAAGGAGGCCGAGAGATCCCTTCGGCGTCTCGAACAGGAGTGCGGACCTTCACTCGAAGCAGTAAACGCAAAGCAGGAGTACGCGCAGCTGATCGAAAACGCCATACCCGGCAAGGAGAAGGCGCTGAAGGATGCCGAGCACGCTGCTCAGACCATGGCCCGCGAGGTTGCCTCGGCAGCTGAGGACGTCAATGAGATGGACAACAGGCTCGAGGCCGAGCGCAAGGGCTTCGACTCCAAGAAGAGAGATCTTGCCAACTCCAAGACGAAGCTTACGGCCTACCAGGCGGACCTCAGGAACCGACCATCGGAGTTCAACGCCGCCGAGTGGAACCAGAAGATTGTAAGTCGACTCGCCTTGTGAAGACCGGTTCATTCTCTAACCAGGCCTGATGAAGCGCGCCGAAGAGCATTCTTTGCGTGAGCTTGACGCAGAGTACAGGCAGCTGTCAGCACAGATCAGCGACGTCAGAGACAAAGGCAAGGCCGTTGTCAACGATATGCGCAGGATACAAGAGAACCTCGACGGGCTCGACACCCAAGAAGGCCAACAACTCAACTTCATGAAGAAGCATTTCCCAGAAATCGCCCAGGGCTGGGAGTGGGTTCAACAGCATCAAGATGGCTTCGAGAAGGAGATTTTTGGCCCTCCGATGATAAGCTGCTCGATCAAGGACGAGCGCTACTCGGATCAAGTGCAGTCGCTTCTTCAAGCAGACGACTTCATGTGCTTCACCGCCCAGACGAAAAGCGACTACAAGAAGCTGTCGGACCAGCTCTACCGAGTCATGAGTCTGTCTGTCGTCATTCGAACCTGCGCAACACCCCTGGAATCCTTCAGGCCCCCTGTTGATGCCGAGGAAGCCCGGAATTTGGGACTTGATGGGTTTGCAATTGACTATCTCGATGGGCCCGCGCCCGTCCTGGCGATGCTTTGTGCCGAGAAGAGAGTCCATCAGTCTGGCGTTTCTCTCCAGGACCACAACGATGCAGCATACGAGCGGCTGATCCACAGCGGCAAGGTCAACAGCTGGGCCGCCGGCAAGCACTCGTACAT
This sequence comes from Purpureocillium takamizusanense, assembly GCF_022605165.1. Taxonomy (NCBI): domain Eukaryota; kingdom Fungi; phylum Ascomycota; class Sordariomycetes; order Hypocreales; family Ophiocordycipitaceae; genus Purpureocillium; species Purpureocillium takamizusanense. The sequence continues at coordinate 180,903 of NC_063078.1, forward strand.
GGTTCGACGGCGCAGGGAGTACGGCCCGCAGGCCATGACGACCATCAGCAAGAACATACAGCCTGGCAGGTTCTGGACATCGCAACCGATCGACGCGCAAGAGAAGGTGGAGCTCAATCGGCAGCTCGCCGAAAAGAGAGGGGAGAGGGACGCTCTAAAGATGGAGCATAGCGAGCTCAAGGCGAAGCAGAGCGGCATCGACGAGAGGAAGGATGACATCAACAACAAGATTGTGAGTCTCAGCCCACGTCTTGCCTTCTGGTAGCCATACTGACCGTGATTGCAGACGACGTTGAAGAACGAAAAGAGCGCGCTGCAGCGCGAGTACCAGAAGTGGCAGTCATTGCCCGAGAAGATAGAGTCGGAAGAACGGGTCAAGGCATCGCACGAGCAAGCCATGCGCGACGCGAGGAAGAGCATGCAGGAGCTTCAGTATGACTGGGACAAGGCGGCGCTGAAGAGGGCCAAGCTGGTGGTGCGGCAAAAGGCCCTCATCGACAAAATCCGCGAGGCGCACCACGCGCTGCTGGACGCCAAGATCAGGCTCATAGAGGCGCGGTCCGACATTCTCGGCCTCAGGGACCGCAACGCGGGCCTCATGACGCGCCTCGAGCTCGAGAAGCAGAACGTGCAGACCGCTGCGGAGGAAGCCAACATCGCCAGGGACCAGGGCCGGCGCCTGGGCGAAGAAGTCCAGGAGGTGTGCGCCCGGGACGAGGCCAAGAAGGAGCTCTTCACCCAGCTCTCCACCGGCAAGGAGCCCCAGGAGCTGGAGATGGAAATCTCGGCCGAGGAGGCCAAGCTCGAGCTGATCCACGCCGCCAACCCTAACGTGCTGCGTGAGTTTGAGCGCCGCGCCCAGGAGATCGCCAAGCTCAAGGACAAGATGGAGGGCTTCAACGAGCGCCTCGGCTCGCTCAACCGCAAGGTGGACGAGCTGATGGGCAAGTGGGAACCCAAGCTGGAAGAGCTCGTGTCGCAGATCAACGACGCGTTTGCCTACAACTTTGAGCAGATTAGCTGCGCGGGCGAGGTGCGCGTCCACAAGGACGACGACTTTGACCTGTGGGCCCTGGACATCATGGTTCGCTTTCGGTGAGCATTTCTCTGCCTCTGCCTCTGTCTTCTCCTCTCTCTTCCTCCCTCTCTGCCTCCCCTACTTCCGCTCCCTCCTTTGTCCCCCCTTTTCTGCGCCACTGCAAACTAACCACCGCCCTCGTCACAGCGAAAACGAGACGCTCCAGCAGCTCAACGCCCACCGGCAGTCGGGCGGCGAGCGCGCCGTCTCGACCATCTTCTACCTCATGGCGCTGCAGTCGATGGCGCAGTCGCCCTTCCGCGTCGTCGACGAGATCAACCAGGGCATGGACCCGCGCAACGAGCGCATGGTGCACGAGCGCATGGTGGAGATTGCCTGCCGCGAGCACACGTCGCAGTACTTCCTCATCACGCCCAAGCTGCTCACCGGCCTGCGCTACGACCCCAAGATGCGCGTCCTCTGCATCGCCAGCGGCGAGTACATGCCCAGGGAGGGGAGGAAGCTCGACTTTGGCCGCTGCCTCGCCGTGCAGCGCAGGCTCATGGCTGCCTCGTGAGGGGAACGAAGCGGCGGACCTTCTTCCTTTTGTTCCGTCCTCTTCTCCTGTTTCGCGACAAGGGTTTCCGCGACGGCACGGTAGATCCTTTGGACGCATGCATGCATGCATGAATGCGCGGTATGGCGATGCCCGAGAGCAGCGGCAGGCCGGAGAAAGTTCATGGCGAGCAAAAGGCACAACTAGATAGCGTTGCAGCAGCACGGGACAGCGATCGACGTCTTTTTACACGTAAATACATTCGAGAGCCGAACTGCGCACATACAAAGAAGCCCTTCACTTCCCATCGCGAAGCACGCAATGTACCAACCGTTGTCAACCTTCACATGCCCGTCCGTCCGAGGCGAGCAAAGAACCGCCACCGCAGTCATCATCCACACCCAGCGCAACGCGACGCCCCGTACATGATACAGAAACCAATCAAGCCCCCATCGTCATCTCAAGATAACTTCATTTCATCATTCAAGCAGAGCCCTAGCTAGCCAGAGCCGTCCATCCCATTTTTGCGCGTGCGTAGTAAGTAGACGGAGGGGGAAACCGAAAGACACAAGAGCCGCACGAAAAAGGCGCCGCACCCTCCCCGAACCTCTCGCCCTTCGTCTTCGCACAAGACCAATAGGCGCCCAGTCCCGCCCCCGCCACCACAGAAGGCGAGGTTCCCGGTAGCGTCTGTAAATGCTCAGACGCAGATAAAGAGTGCCCTTTCCGCTGCTCACGGCACTGGGCACACAGAGAGGGGACAGGCGCGGGAGAGACAGACAGACAGATACAGGTACAGGGCAGCGAGTGATAGATAGATAAAAGCTCGCATGCTTGCATATGCGCCCGCGGACCGCGCGCAAAGCCAACGTGACAGCCCTGCCCCTCGCCATGCAGGGAGGGTAACCCGTGAAAGAGGAAAGGCGTCGATATAATGTTGCTTCAAACCGACAAATTTAGACTTAGACATTGAAGCGAGAGCTGTATGCGTCACTCGCAATGAGAAGAGGAACAAGGGGTAACGAGAATAAAACGGCCGGCAAAGGGGAACGGAACGAGGCAAGAAACAAGTCAACTCATTTCCCCCCAAACTCCGAGGCCCTGCCTCAGCCCCCCTTCCGGGACCCGGAGGAGACGGCAAGGGCTGAAAGCAGCAGCAGGCTGATGGAATGTACAAGACGTCGCCAAACTCGTATATGCGCTGGACGACGGCGGGAAAGGAGGAAAATAAGAACAAAAAGGTCCGCGGGGTATATCGTTGGAATGCATGGTCATGAATGCACGTAGCAGGGAAATCCCGGAATTAGTTTTGGTGTGGCTTGTCGGCGCCCGTCTGGTGGTCATCGGTATCGAGCCGCTTCCTCCAGTCGGCGAGGCTCTCGCTCAGACCCAGCGCAGCCCCGGGAAGGGCATCGTCTTCCTTCTTGCTAACGGGCGTCGGCTGGTCAAAGTCGAAGTTGGTGCTCAGCCGGTAGTTCTTGTTAGTCGCCTCCCAATGGCTGCGCAGCGTCTCCAGTTCGCTCGCGAGGTTGTCCAGGGCCGCGCTGTCCCTATTGTCGAGACCGTTGCCACCGTACGCGCTCTCCGTCCCGGAGCTCTCGCTGCGGGCATGGCCGCCGCCCAGGCCGTTGGCATTGGAGGCGGCCTCGGCGACAGCCTCGGCAGGCAGCTGGCGGCTGCGGCGGCGATAGCTGTCCACCGAGTGCTCGACTTGGTCGAGAAGGAGCGACACCTTTTGCTCCGCGTCGGTGGCGCGCTGTTCGAGAAGAGCATTCTCCGACTGGAGCTGCTCGAGATCCTTGCGATGCGACGTGACCGCCTTGGCGGCCTCGTCTCGCTGCCGGTTGCTCTCGGCCAGCTCTGTCCTCAGAGACTGGAGGCCCTTGTCCAGCTGCGCGCTCGAGTTCCGCAGCTCCGCCTCAAGACCCTCGATCCTCTTATGGAGAGCGTCGCGCTCGTTCTCCCAGTCGCCAGGTGGCACCGACCTGTCACCGCCGCCCTCTTGCGCCCGGCTCTCGAGCTCCTCGATCTCGGCCTTGAGACGGCCGTTGTCAGTCTTGTAGCGAGAGAGCTGGTCCTTGAGCTGCTTAAGCATCTTTTCGGTCCCCTTGACGTAGTGCACGGCCGACTGATAGTCGCTCTCGAGCTGTGAGAGCTTCTCACGGTACGCAAGCTCCGACTCTTGCGCTTGCGCCGCAAAGGCCTGCTTGACCTCCTCATGAGCCGCCGTGGCGCTGGCGAGCTGCATCTCGAGGTCCCGCATCCGAGTCTGCTCGGGGGATGTATCTCGCGGGCTCGTGAGGCCGCGGCCGCGAACGGCGCTCGTCGGGCTGATGCCTCGCTCGTTGAGGATATCCTTGAGCGCGTTGTGCTGCACCGTCATGGCGTTTGTCTCCAGCTGCTGGGCTGCCAGTCGATTTTTGACGTCCGAGTGCGCAGCCTGCAGGGACTGCACCTCTCGCAGAGACGACTGCAGCTGTCTCCTGATGGTCACGCCCTCGCGGCTGGCTTGCTCTTGATACTGCTCCAGACCCGCGATGCGTTCCTCAGCGCTTCGGAGTTTGGCGGCGGCGGTGTCTGCCTCCTGCTGGTACTTCTTGACCAGTGCGTTTGCGGCGGCGACCTGGTTCTGCAGCGCGGTAAGGCGCTCCGTGTCTGCCTTGCCGACGGCGCTGACATCTCTCGTCGAGATCTTGTCGAGACCCGCAAGCACGGCTTGACGATGCGTCTTGGCCTCGTGGGCATGTCGTTTGGCGAGCTCTTCAGCATCTTGTAGGCGCTGCGTGGTCGAGACGAGTTCTGTTGTGCGTGCTTCGTGCTCTGCCTTCAGCTGGCTCAACTTGGCCTCGATGTCCTGCTTCTGTGCACGCTCCTCCTCGAGCTTTTGCTCCAGGTGGGTCCTGGCATCTTCGGATGCAGCGATGGCGTCTCGCAGTGACTGGAAACTCTCGTCGTGGTCCTTGGCGTTGCCAACGGCCTCGTCGTACTTGGTCGCAAAGTCCTCCTTTTCGATCTTGAGAAGCTCGAGGGCCGCGACTGCCTCTGCGCAAGCGACCGACTGGTCGCGGGCCTCGCGCTGCATGAGATGGAGCTCAGCCTTGAGTCGCTCCACTTCGGTCGAGGTCTGCTGCTTGTACGTCTCGAGGTCCCCCATGCGCCTTTGCGCCGCGCCGGCCGTGTCATCGGCGAGTTTTCGAGCCTTCTTCTCCGCCTCCAGCTCGCTCCTGGCGGTTTCTACCTGCGACTGCAGGCTTCTCTGAACGTGCAGTGCCGAAGCGAGCTTTTTGCTCAGCTCGCTCTCCCGATAGGTGCCGTCGTCTCGGTCGCGGTCGAGTTGCGGAGTGCTGCTGGCGGATCCTCCCTGATGGGCAGCCAGCCTGGCTTTGGCGTATACGGCCTCCTGTATCGCGGCGTCGCGTTGCTTCTCGGCCTCGGCAATCTGCTTCGCAGAGAGAACGGCCTGCTTGTCCACGGCGCTCTGGACATTGGCCAGTTCGGTCCTCATGGCTAGGAGGGCCTCGATCAAGGGCCGATCCTCGTCGTCAAAGGTTTCGGCAGCCTTGGCATCGAGAGTCGGGCTAAAGGTCGCGGTCGAAACGTAGCCAGACTTGCGGGCGAGCTCGAGCTCTGATGCGTACCAAGCATTCCTGTTCCGTGACGCGTCCAGCTCCTTGAGGAGGGCGACTGTCTGGGAATTGCGACCGGACGACCGTCTGGACAACGGGTTGCTCGGCTGTCGCGTTGGCGGCGGGGGCGAGGACGGTCTCACGGCCCTTGCTGCGGCTTCCGTCGAGCTATCGACGGAGCCCGATGATTGCCCATGACGGGTCTGTTTGGTCTTTGTGGGCTCGATGGCAGCCAGCTCTTGCTTTGCAGGTCCACGGGCGGCATGCGTGGGCGTCCGGCGACCGTTGACGCCCGCGGCCGCGTTCTCGGCGCCCGCATCACGCGAGGCGGGGGGTTGGGCGGGGGGTGTCGCGCCAGCGCGGTCGGCGGAAAGCCCACGGACTCGTCCGACGCTTGACGGCGGATCGCCTGTAGGTTTCGCGGGTGTCGGCCCTTGCGGTGGGGGTCCAGCAGGGCTCGAGGTCAGGGCAGCTCGAGACTTGACCGCCGCCGCCGGGCCCGCTGCCGCCGAGTTCGGGGAGGCGCGGGCATCGACTCCCGGCGTGGGGGACTTGTGTCCGTTCGTAGGAGTGACCATGGGCGCAATTGCGCCGCCGCTGCCCTTTCTAGAGTCTGACGGGCCGATAGAGCCTTCTCGAGCGGGCATCGCGCGGGGAGGATTTTGCACGTCGCTCGCGCTCGGTCGACGGCCCTGGGTTATCTTTTGCGCGCCTTGTTGACTGTCGTTGGGATAGCGAATCTTGCTCGTGTCTAGAACATAGAGGATGCCGAGATCGTTGATGGCCGACGCCGCGGAGCTCGGTTCGCCGCCAAGAACCACAATCGACTTGCCAACCGTCGTCATGCTATGGCCAGAACGGGACGACGGAGATGGGCCCATGTTTTGGAATGTGTACCACCTTCGCGTGGATATCCTGAAGGCGGCAAGGTCTCCCAAATCGCTGCCCTCCTCCGTGCGACCACCAAAGACGTACATGACATCGTCCACGAGGGACGCAGCGTGGCCCTCTCGAGGGGCAGGGATGTAGCCTATGCAATCCAGCTGCGCCCACGTGTTGACGGCCGGGTCGTAGCACCATACGTCATTGAACCATTGGTAGCCGTTTGTGCCACCAAACCTGCGACAGTGTGAGCAGCTGAATCGCGATCAGGCAACGAGGTGTGAAGGCGGACTTACAGGTACATCTTGTCATTGAACGTGACCATTGAGTGGTTCGTGCGAGCGGCCGGAGCCTTGGGCGACGACTCGCCTTGTAGGAGAATTTCCCAACGGTTGTTGGGCATTTGCAGCTGGTTCAAGTCGAAAGCTGAGAGATCATTCATGAAGTGGCCCTCGACCTGACCACCGAAAATGTAGATTTTGGAACCGAGAATGTTCAGGGAATGCCCATAGCGTCCGGACGGGCGAGGGCCGGCGGGCAGGGCGCGTGACCAATGTCGAGTTGCTGCCACCGATCGTGTTAGCCAAGCGTATGGCAGGGGACCGGCGTGAGTTGGGGATTCAACACTTACAGGTATTTAGGAGATAAAGCGTCTCGTCCAGCGCGTCCGACTCCTCAATCTTGGTGTCGCCGCCGTAGACAATGAATGCGTTGCCGACGAGCAAACTGGCGTGACCGACCCTGGGCCCTGGGCCCTCTGCAGTCGTGGCAAGGGGATAACAAGCCATGTTGCCGCCGGCCTCAATCATCCAGAGATCGCCCTTGACGGTCGAGCTGTTGATGAGGCCGCCCATCATGTATATGTCGCCCTCCTTGGACGACGTCGCATTCACGGCGGCGCCATAGCGGGGGAAGGGACTCGGGTGTGACGTGGTATAGGTTAACCGACGCTGCGACCAGGGGTAGAGCGACGCATTTGGGTTTGTTGGTTGTGGTCCGTTGCGAAGCTGGGAAAGGGTCATTAGGGACTGCGCTCTTCTCAAGGGCGGTGGGAGCCGCGACGGCCGGCGACGGCTCCAAAAGGGTGGTTCGTCGATACTCACAGGCAGATCACTGGGTTGCGTATTGTCAACGCTGCCTCCGCGGCGACCATGGCCACGGTCTGGGCTCCCGACGCTGCCATCGTTGTCTAGAGAGGTGAGGCTGCCCGTGGGCGTGGAGCGCTGTGCCAGGGCGCCCTTCTCGTCGCGGGCCATGCGAGAGCTGGCGCTCTGGATAGAGCCCTGGGAGCCGGAGTTGCCATCGCGACTCGACAACGCGCGGTCCTGGCTCTTCTTGGACTTGAAGAGGAAAGCCATGTTCGGCGAGGTGGGAGAGAGGAGGACCGCTCGGCGGCGGTTGGATTGAAGCCGCGGCGCTCAAGGCTGGGTGTGCGATGGCTTCGAAATGCTATGCTTTCGTCTCGGGTTCGAGGGGGATGCGCCGACGATGCGAGAGCAGCCGCTGGATGGTTTGCGACCCGAATGCGTGGTCCGGACGTCGTCGTGGCTCGAACGGGGGGGCGGGCGTCGAAGCCGGTGGATGAGGATAGGGAGCTAGAGAGCCAGCTGGAGAGGTGCAAGCCCAGGCGGACAGGCTCTGTGGCAGCGCGACGGCGCGGGTTAGTGCGATGGCGGTGGTGGGCGCGGCGTCAGGTCAGCAAGTGACGGGAGCCAACGGCCGACGATGCGAGGAAGGACGGGTGAACCGCAGCTCGAGTCTAAGGATGGCTGGTTGAGCATCGGTGAACCAGCCCGCGAAACGTTGGCAACCCGAAATTTTGGCCAGCCGCCGACTTTTTCGGGAGGTGGGATTCCAGAGGGGGGTTTTCGGTTCAGGGGAGAGGAGGAGAAAGGGAGCACGCATGCACGTTAGTGTCGTTTGTTAGTGCTAAGGCAGTGGCGGCTTTGGGGAAAGGCCGGTTCGTGGATGGAAGGCGGGCACAGACAGGCACGCCGCCTTGGCCTCAGCGGGTGGAGGTGGAGGGATAGACAGCCGAGTGACAGCGACGGCCCAGCAGCGCTGCAGCTGCACGTTAGCAGGTCCTGGCCAGGGCAGTGGTGGACTGGGGGAGGCTGAAGCGCCGCCAACGGTGGATGCAGGTGGACGCGGGTGGGCTGGGCTGGGGCGATCGCCCCCCGTAACAGCAGGCTCAGTCCACTAATGTGCCAGGGACGGCGTCCCACTACCACGCGGTTCGCGGCTGGTGTGAGGCGGCAAGGTGAGTTGAGTGGTTGAGTGGTTCCCATACCTCACCTACAAGTCGGTGGCCTTGGTGGCTTCGACGGCGCTGTGGCAGGCGGGCGGACAGGCTGGGGCGCGCGAGCTAGCCTGCCCTGCCTGTCCCTCTGTGTGCGTGCGTGCGTGCGTGCGTGCGTGTGTGTCATGTCAAACGCATTGAGCCCACCTCTGTCCTTTCTTCTGCCCTTGCCTTCTCGATGCCTTGCTTGTTCCTTGGCGCTGCTTGCCCTGACAGCATTGTACATCGTCGGGCCTGGTGAGTGGGGGGGTTGGGGAGGGCCGCCGTTATGGGCAACCACCAGTCCACCTCTGGCCGCATGGACGGCGACCCAACGATGACGAAACACATTGTGCGGTACTTACCTATCCCGGAGAGCACCTCACTCCGGACTGACTGCTGATACTACCTGAAGGTGCCTATCAAGGCATGGCAGAGGGCAAATGACGGGGGCTCAGCGCACGTCCGTCCGCGACCTCAACAACCCGCGACGTCCTTCCGTTGCACCAAGTACTAAGGTGCGGGCGAATGACACTCGCCGTAGCCGCCATCAGTTTCGCTCGTCACGGGCACTCTCCCGTCAATCCAGCCTGTCGGCCTCCTGAGGTCAAATCATGGTGTCAGGGGCAGACGCACCAGAGCGGAGGGGGTAAGCAGGGTCCCCAGAAACGCCAGGGGCCAATTGCAGGCGCCGACTGGCTCGCGGAGGGCTTCCTGGGGGCCCACGCGCGTGCGCTAACACCTGGACAGTGGACACACGGGCGCGCATGCAACAGCATGAGTGCCTTGTGGGGACCAGGTCGCCCCTTTTTCGCGGAGGGAGGACCGGCCAGGTACCAGCCGCGGGGCTGGATCCGTCATGCAAGGGCAGGTCACTGTGCCGTATTCTGCGTCACAACCACCGGGCAGGGGCCCCAACGAAGCCGCGCGCCCGTCGAGAAATTAAGGGTAAAGCAGCAACGCCAGGCTATGTCATCCATCCGACAGGCCGGTTCGCGCGTCGTGATGCAGAGATGATGTGCGTGCGGACCTGCGTGTGTATATACTACGTATCTGCGTGCTGTATACGAGTGTCGACCGAGTCGGTATCCTCGTCCGATCCTACTTCTTACCTACCCAGGAAGTTGCCCGTGTCAGGACACGCACGTCCCGGCACGACTATGGCAGCCAGAGATGGGTGGCCGGCATGTATCGTGACATGGATTCCCACCACCACGGCCTGGCGGGCGGGCGGGCGACGGGCGGCGCTGTGCGGCGTCGCTCTCCTGGTCCTGAGCCTGGGTTGGTTGGTTGGGTGGGCGAGTGGGTGGTGACGAGATGGTGTCTTTCCATTCCAACCCCCCCGGCCACCTCTCCCATCATTCTTCTTTGTTCATTCCGCTCCTCATTTCTCTGGCCCATCGGCTGCTCCATCGGCCCTGTGGGCACAGGCCGCCGGCTGGCCTCCGGGGCCATGGCAATCCGGCCGCGGCCATCGACGGACCGGGGGGGTGCCCTGCGCTTCACCAAGAGACAACGTCCGCACCATTTTGAGTTTCGCCGTCGGGGCGGAGACTGAGGCGCGGGCCGAACCATCCATCGCTTGGCTGCCAACTCGACGGCGGCGCCACCAGCTGTGCTTCGACACCTGCCGCTTCTGGCGCAGCGAGTCGGCGAGCACACATGGGTGGCGGCTCGACGCTTATCAGATCTCGGTGGGCGATGGCCTCGTCCGTTCTTCTGACGTCTGCATCTGCGTCGGCCGAATCGTCCAACGCGCGAAGAACATCAACCGGGGCTGCGAGAGCTCTGCCTGACTGCCATGTCGATGGGTGTGCAGACGGGCCAACAGCATACTGGTCAGGTTACCCTGGAGGCTCTGTTACTGATATCCAATACAATCAGGCGCGAAGGCCGACCGCGAAACGTCAGACCGGGAGACGTAGTGTCTGCCAACGGGCTTGGGTGGCTCGGCAGGCGGGCGATTGCTTTGTCGTTTCTTCTCCCTTCGCACCACCCAGGCGACGCCGTGCAACGGCGGGCGGGCTCTCACACCCACCATTGGCTGTAGGCACTCGTCATGTACGTACTTTGTATCAAGTATATAAAGTCCCGTCTTTTGGATGAATGCCCAAAAAGAACTCGGGCGGACCGGGGACGCGGTGCCGTGGCAGAACGCATGTCTCGGTCTCCCGCCAGCTCACTCCGCAGCGGTTGCTGTTGCATGCGGGCGCGTTTGCATTAGAGACGTGGTGCGCGGGCCGTCACCACGCTGTCCAAGATGCGGTGAGCGACGCAGCCACGCTGGAATTTACACGTCCACGGTTTCCGGCCGTGAGGCAGCGTGGTGGTGGCATGGTTGCCCTGTCACGGTGAGCACCGCGAGTTGCTCACGTGGTGCTGAACGAAACGTGGGATCTGGTCCATCAACCCCGCTTACGCAGTCGGTACAGGAATAAAACGACTGAGCGGCCCAGCTACATAAGGCGAACCTAAGCCGCAGCACTCACGCAAAGGAAGATTCGGACCAGGCATAGGTATGAAGGCAAGTCGGGAGTTGTAGGGGCCTTGGGGCGTAGGGTGTCGCGTCACTCGGGCAGGTAAGCATCGGCTGCCAGCTCAATGACGCTGCCCGGAGCAGGCGCGAAGTATTTCGTATCTATTTCGTACTGGTGCTCGTCGAGTCACGGTGCCGCGTGCTGCCTCACCTTTGCATCTCGTGGACGAGTGCTTCGTAGAGTCGGGCAACAGTGAGGCGGTTTCCATGGCCATGGGCAGTTCATCATACGGAGGACTGACTTCGTGCCCTAGCAAACAGACCAACACGGGACAAAGATGAGATCCGGCCATTAAAGTGATGATGCCCGTCTTGGATGCACGACTCCTCGTGCGTACTTGGGTAGCGAGGTAGGTGTATTATTGTCCACGACGCACTGTACGAAGCACTGTCCGCCTCCCACACGTAGCAGGTACTCCCTACCTGCCTTGCTCGGACGTCAAGACCCAGCACACCGACACCCGCTTCGGGGCTGCAATCATCGCGGGGTCTCCGGCCACGGCAAAGGAGAGAAGACGGCTCAGCTTATGAATCGATGGAGGCAACAATTGACTCGTCCATGGACCTTGCGGCTGTTGCAGCGCGGCCTTGGCTGGGGCTGGGCCGGGGTTCGCTGTGCAGCACAGCTGTGGTGGGGCCCCCCATCCGATAAACCCCCCCCACCCCCCTTCCAGAGACTGGCAAGAACTGGGCCCGCGGTCGAAGCCGCCCATGTGGTGCTGCCTGCTGCAGCGCCGCTGGTCCAATCCAGCGCGCCGAAGCTGGGGTGGGAGGGGAGCCCTGCCGTCACTGTCCGACTGGGAAATAGAGGTACAAAGTACAGAGTACATGCCTTGAATGCACGAGACCTCGCACCGCAGCACTGTACGCATCGAGATGGTCAGCTCGCCGCCGCCGCTTCCTTGTGATTGCCCAAAGTCTGATCAACGTCCACCGCCGCACCGCAACCACGGCTCGCCTCAACTCCTCAACTCGACTCATCGGACGCCTGCCTCGCGACGCTCCTGCCGGGCGCATTCCACTCGAGCATGACCGCGCAGGCTTGAGCGTCTCGTTAGCGCCGCCGCCGTCACGTAACTCACCCCCGGCAGCTGCCACCGCCCTGCGAGTACCGCAAGGAGAATGACCGTCGTGGCGACCCAGCCCACGCCGCCGTCTCCACTCCAGCCTCGACACGCCTCCAGCGCTCCGAGGACGTCGACGCACCAACGTCCTCGCACGGCGGCGTCGCATGCGCACGCAGATTCCAACCTGCCCCCCCGAAGACCACGTCCGCCGCCCGGAGATGCAGCAGGAGGCATGACGTTACGATCCGATACCCACGGCTCGCTGCCCTCGGCCGCCACCGCCACCAACGGCGAGACGTCTAGGTTCCGCACCCAAGGTGACAGCAGCGGCGACAACGATGCCTCGTCTGATCACGACGATAGGCGGCCCTCGAGCGCACCGGGCCGCAAGAACGGCACCGCGCTCCCAGGCGAGGCGAGAGACGGTCTCGGCCACGATCGGCCAAAGCGCCCGATCAAACCGCAGCTGCTGCGCTCCAAGAGCGATTATCGCCCGCCGCGCCACGCAGATGACGCCGATGCCGCCGATGACGACGTCCCAGCCTGGGGGGCCAGGCACGGCTTCGAGGACCATTACCAGTCCGAACATATGATATCGCACCTCGTTAATGTAGGTGGAATGCCCCTTTCGCGCACACGCCGCGTTGCGCGAGACTGCTCCCGCGGAGACGCTCTTTGGAAGGTCCCGCGCGGGAAGGCTGGCGGGCCTCGCGCGCACCTGGTACGCAGCAAGGGTGAGCTAACGGTGACTCTTAAGAATTGGTACATGTACTTCACCGACAAGCGACATGAGACGACCGGGAAACCCAAAAAGCTCGAGTACGAGCTGCAGGACTGGCGTCAGCGGGACCGGCTCAAGACCGTGTCCGCTGCGTTGGCCGTCTGTCTCAACATCGGCGTAGAGCCTCCGGATCAGCTGAAGACGACTCCTGGCGCCAAGCTCGAGGCGTGGACGGACCCGACGGTGCCGCCCATCCAAAAGGCGCTCGAGAACATCGGCAAGGCTCTCCAGGCCCAATACGAAACGCTGGCGATCAGAGCTCGCTACAAGCAGTATCTGGACCCGTCTGTCGAGGAGACCAAGAAGTTCTGCGTCTCTCTCCGCCGCAACGCCAAGGATGAGCGCGTGCTGCTGCACTACAACGGCCACGGCGTCCCCAAGCCCACCGCCTCGGGGGAGATATGGGTGTTCAACAAGAACTACACTCAGTACATTCCCGTCAGCCTCTACGACTTGCAGCACTGGCTGCAGGCCCCCACGATCTTTGTCTGGGACTGCTCTGAGGCTGGCAACATACTTAACAACTATCACCGCTTCGTCGAGAAGCACGAGGAGGAGGAGGAGGAAGCCGCCGCGCGCGACCCTCACTACGAAAAGACGAGTTTCCGTCCGTATATTCACTTGGCGGCCTGCGCCATCAAGGAGAACCTGCCCACGAATCCCTTGTTGCCCGCCGACCTCTTCACGGCGTGTCTGACGACGCCGATTGAGATGGCGCTCTGGTTCTTCGTACTGCAGAACCCGCTAAAGACGAACCTCACGCCTGAGCGAGCCAAACAGCTTCCGGGGCGGCTCCAGGAGAGACGCACCCCTCTGGGCGAGCTCAATTGGATCTTCACGGCTATTACGGACAGCATTGCGTGGACCACGCTGCCCCGGGACCTCTTCCGTAAGTTCTTCAGGCAGGATCTGATGGTTGCGGCGCTGTTCCGCAACTTCCTCCTGGCGCAGCGCGTCATGACTGTGTACGGCTGTCACCCGCAGTCCTACCCGGCGCTGCCTGATACACATCAGCACCCGCTTTGGGAGACGTGGGACCTGGCCGTCGACATGGCACTGGCCCAACTGCCGATGCTGGAGAGGAAGGAAAGCGAGGGGATCGACTACGAATATCACAATTCGACATTCTTTACGGAGCAGCTTACGGCGTTTGACGTCTACCTGACCAGAGGCGACGCGATGGCCCAGAAGCCGCCAGACCAGCTTCCGGTCGTGTTACAAGTGCTTTTGAGCCAGCAGCATCGCGTGAGGGCGCTCATCCTTCTCGGCAGGTTCTTGGACCTCGGCCCGTGGTCGGTGCAGCTCGCACTGAGCATAGGAATCTTCCCATACGTTCTCAAGCTTCTGCAGTCGGCGGCTGCGGAGCTCAAGCCCGTCATGGTTTTCATCTGGGCACGCCTGATCGCGGTGGACATCTCGTGTCAACAGGATCTCATCAAGGACAGTGGGTATGGGTACTTTGCCCAGATCCTGAAGCCATCAGAGGGGCTCCCCGTGGTCGACGGCGACGAGCACAAGGCCATGTGTGCCTTCATCCTTGCCATGCTCTGCAAGGACTATAAGAACGGGCAGATGGTGTGCAACCAGATGGACATCATGTCCTACTGCCTCTTCCACCTGCAAAACGAAAGCAATCCTCTTCTGCGCCAGTGGGCGTGTCTCTGCATCAGTCAGCTTTGGCAAGACCTGCCTGAGGCAAAGTGGCGAGGCATCCGGGAGAACGCCTACGTCAAGCTGGCCTATCTGATTCGCGATCCGTGCTGCGAGGTTCGCGCCGCCATGGTGCATGCCATGACCACGTTCCTGGGCATCCCGGACCTCACCGACGAGGTGGCGCGCATTGAAGAGTCCATCGCATGGACCATCTTGGACATGGGCACCGACGGTAGCCCAATGGTGCGCAAGGAGTTCCTGGTATTCCTGTCGCAGTTCATCGTTCGATTTGAGAACAAGTTCCTGGTCGCGGCCTTTGACCAGCTTCAAGAGGAAAAGGACTACCTGCTGTTCCCGCCGCAGGATGACGGCCAGGAGCACAAGATGGGGCTGCACTACACGAGACCTGAGAACAGGAACAAGGATGGCACCATCAAGGCCACTTCGCATGGCCTATCGCACAACACCGTCTACATGGCATGCTGGAAGCACGCGCTTATCCTCGGCGTCGACCCGCACCCCGAGGTCCAGCGCGACGCCACCATCATCGTCGACTACGTACACAATGCCCTCATCAACTCCGCTGTCGGGGAGGCGGCGCAGGCCTTGATGCGGGAGATCCAGCTTCGTGCAAATAGGGCGGCACAGCGCCAGGTAGCCACCGCAGCCCAGAGGAACTCGCTGCGGGGAGCGCCCAGCACTGCCCCATTGCCCTCGCCGGGGATCCTGCGGCGGACAGCGAGCCTCTTCCTGCAGTCTTTCATCGGCGCGGAGGACAAGTCCCGGCCCCCGACCCCTTCGAGCCCGGTGCCGCCCAAGTCTCCGTCGGCCAAGGTGCCCGCCGATCAAGTGTCGGCGCCACCCGAGCAGAACGATGTCTATGGCACCCCCGCATCGTACAATGTCGCGCGCGAGCCGCTTTCTGGGACATACCAGGCGAGGGATCTCACGAAACCGCCCAGCCTTCCGCTGAAGAGCGGGTTCCTCGAGTGGTCGATCGAGTACTTTCGCGAGCCTCAGATGAAGGCCAGCGAGGCCGACGAGCCGGGAAGCACCAACTACAACGAACGTCTTTGGCGGAGAGCGCGGAACGAGAATATGCTCCGGGAGACGCAACCGCTGAAGGCACTTGCCGGTACGCACAAGTGGAACAACCAGCTGGGCATCGTCAACAATGGCGCGCAGCCCGCAAAGATGACCTTTCACCAGTACGAGGACCATCTCGCCGTGTCGGACGAGGGCAACACCGTATACGTGTGGGACTGGAAGAAGCAGGGCCGGCTGAGCAAGTTCAGCAACGGCAACCCCGAAGGGTCCAAAATCAGCGACATGAAGTTCATCAACGAGGACGACCAGGCGTTCCTACTGACCGGGTCGTCGGACGGCGTGATCCGCGTCTACCGGAACTACGACTCGGATAAGGAGATTGAGCTGGCCACGTCATGGCGGGCACTGACACACATGGTGCCCAGCAACGTCAACTCGGGCATGGTGTTTGATTGGCAGCAGGTTACGGGCCGGGTACTGGTCGCCGGCGACGTCAGGGTCATACGCGTGTGGTATGCGGCGCACGAGACGTGTATAATGGACATCCCGGCGCGATCGGGCTCGTGCGTGACGTCGTTGACCTCGGACCAAATGACGGGCAACATCTTTGTTGCCGGATTCGGCGACGGAGCAGTGCGCGTCTTTGACACCCGCCAGAGACCTCAAGACTCGATGGTGCGCAAGTGGAAGGACGAGTCGGACCGCCAATGGATCAAGAGCGTTCATATGCAGCGCGGAGGGCATCGGGAGCTCATCAGCGCGAGCCGCAACGGCAAGGTCAAGATCTGGGACATTCGGATGGACAAGCCGCTGCACTCGTTCCAGACGACGCGAGACACGCTGCGAACCGCCAGCACGCATGAGCACCTGCCGGTGTTTGCCGTGTAAGTCTTTCTTCTTTTTTGCCCCGTGTCTTGCCAGCGGGACGACGCTAACGATGGCACAGGGGAACGTCGCAGCATGCGGTCAAGGTGTTCAACTTGAATGGCAACGAGCTGTCGCGGCTCGAGCCGTATTCAAGCTTCCTCCAGCAGACGCGCGGGGGTCCCATCTCTGCGACGGCGTTCCACCCGCATCGCCCGATTCTGGGATGCGCGGCACGGGGCGACCACCACATTAACCTCTTTACTTGCGAAAAGGGCGAGCCGTTGCACTTTGCGTAGTGCCTCGACCTGTCGCCCCGAGGGTTTGTGCGACGCAGCAATGACGATGCTCGCGCCGGCGGGGAGGGGGGGGGGGGGGAGACAACCTTGTACACATCCCCGATGGCTTGTATACAATGCACTGGGCCCATGCTTCCGCTGATTTATGTTGGTTTGCGGGGAGCATCCGGAAAGGAGTTCAGGAACAGGAGTTGCGAGGCACGCAGCGATCGCCATGGGGGACGGTGAGGCCGCGGCGTTTCCAAACAGGGCGCCGCTTTGCTAGACTTGCTTGCCATTGACGATGGGGATTTTCAGCGTGGATGGAGTAATGGAGAAGCCGGGCTGCAGCGACCGCCGGGTTGCAGCGGCGTGACGATGGCTAGCATGGCATCCCAGCTACATACTAACATTACCTTTAGTGTTAATACGAGTCACGTTGTGTGTGATGAGTTATCTGCGTTAAAACCTGTACTACCAGTAACTACCTAGTAGCAGTCTTCCCACGTATACGAAGTCGCCCGCTGGGTAAGTTATACGTACTTCCGTTTCGGGAAGACGGTGCGGGATGCCTGCGGCCCCGCCAACCGGGAGGCTCGCGCGCGTCATGGCGGGGTTTGGGCGGGATTGCTCTGGTGCCCCGCCAGACTGAAATTTGTCCCGCCGGTCGAGTCACCCACCTCATTCGACCTCTCTCTTCTGCCCAGGGCGACATTGCCACGTTAAAGAGCAGCACCCCGAGCTCATCATCCTGCGATTGCCGAACTTGACACCATCATCTCACCATCGGCCACCAGAGCAATTGGCGTCGACACTTTAATCCGCTCCGTACCTGGCCACGGACCCCCCCTTGAACGAGAGCGATCTCCCCGCGTGACACCATGGCCGCCGATAATCCCACGCCGCCACCGTCCCAGCCCGAGGCGGCGGCGGCCGCTGCCAAACCCCTTGCCGCTGACGATGGCGCTGCAGCAGGCGAGGAGGGCGCCGGCCCGTCCAAGAAGGCGCTGAAAAAGGCCGAGGCCAAGGCCAAGAAGGAGGCGGAAAAGGCCCGCCGCGCTGCCGAGCACCAGGCCGCCCAGGCCGCCGCAAAGGCCGCCGCGGGCAACACCGAGGACCTGGCCAAGGACAACTACGGCGAGGCGACGCACCAGACCAAAGTTGACGCCGAGCGGGTCAGCCTGAAGAAGATTGGCGACGAGCACCTGGGCAAGACGATCAAGGTGCGCGGGTGGGTGCAGAACTCGCGCATGCAGGGCGCCAAGATGGCCTTTGTCGAGCTGCGCGAGGAGCGCAACTGGGCCATCCAAGGCGTCGTGGCGGCGAGCCCCGAGGGCAAGCCCGTCAGCCGCCAGATGGTCAAGTGGATCGGCGGCCTCAACCTCGAGAGCTACGTGCTCATCGAGGGCCGCGTCGAGAAGCCCCTCGAGCCCGTCAAGAGCGTTCGCGTCTCTAACTACGAGCTGCACATTTCCAAGTGCTACCTCATCGCCGCGGGGCCCGAGGTCCTGGGCATGGGCCTCGTCGTCGCCAACAAGGCCGTCACCAACTTTGACGACGAGGAAGCGCCTCAGGATGTCGCCGTCGAGGAGGCCCGCAAGGCCGTCGAAGCGACGAGCCTCGACAACGTGCCCAGCGCGAGCATGGCGACGCACCTCAGCAACCCTGCCATGCACAAGCGCGCTCCCGTCCAGCAGGCCATCGCCGACGTGCGCATGGCGACGCGGAAGCTGTTCGCCGAGTACCTCGACGCTCAGGGCTTCAACCAGTTCGAGCCGCCATGCCTCATCGGCGCCGCGTCCGAGGGCGGTGCCAACGTCTTCACCCTGCCTTACTTTGAGAAGAGCGCGTGTCTGGCGCAGTCGCCGCAGTTCTACAAGCAAATCGAGATTGCGGGCGGCCGCAAGCGCGTGTACTGCATCGGGCCCGTCTTCCGCGCCGAGAACTCTAACACGCCCAGACACATGACCGAGGTAGGGCTCACTCCTAACTAGATGGATGCATGACACCGATTGAGGGCTGTGATCGGTGGCGTGGGGCTCTTCTCTGCGAACGGCATGCTAACGGATGACAGTTCACCGGTCTCGATCTGGAAATGGAAATCGAGGACGACTACCACGAGGTGCGCGACATGCTCGAGGGCGTGCTCCTCTACATATTCCGCGGCCTTGCCGAACGGTGCGCCGAGCAAATCGCGCTGATCCGCACCATCTACCCGTCCGAGGACTTTTTGCTCCCGGAGGCGGGCAAGGAGGTGCGCCTGACGTTCGCCGAGGGCCAGGCGCTGCTGCGCGCCGAGGGCCCCGAGGAGTTCCGCAACGTCAGCGACGACGAGGACATGTCGACGCCGCAGGAAAAGGCGCTGGGGGCGATTGTGCGCAACAAGTACAAGACGGACTTTTACGTGCTCGACAAGTTCCCCGAGGGCGCGCGGCCCTTCTATGCGCTCGAGGACCCGGCGGACCCCAAGGTGACCAACGCCTTCGACTTCTTCATGCGCGGGCAGGAGATCCTGTCGGGCGGGCAGCGTATCCACGTGCCGTCGCTGCTGGAGGCGCGGATCCGCAAGAAGGGCATTGACCCGGCGAGCCCGGGCATTAAGGAGTACGTCGACGTGTTCAAGAGCGCGGGCGTGCCCCCGCACGGCGGCGGCGGCATCGGCCTCGACCGCGTCGTGGCCTGGTACCTGAACCTGCCGAGCGTGCATCTGGCGAGCTACTACCCTCGCACGCCGAAGCGGCTGCTGCCCTGAGCGGAGTGGGGGGAGGAGAGGGCGGTGGGTGACGTATTCGAGGCTCGTAAAGGTGCATGGAGGAGCGTCTGTAGATGGAATGAGTGGAGACAAAGAGGCAGAGCCCGAGAGGAGGATCTTCAAGAAAAGCAGACTAGATAAAGGGTGATAGGACGCATACAGTGACTGCATCCTCGATGGGCTTTGTGCCTGATTAAACCACACCGGCCGAGAGACACATGTACAGCGTCTTTACGGAGATGACTGTGTGGCCCGTAGTATGTAGCCCCTACTCGGCAACGTCCGTTGTTGTTCCCCAGCGCGGCAACGTGAAGCACAGGCACAACAACGTTGCGTCCCTCCTCCTCCTCCTCCTCCTCCTCCTCCTCCTCCTCCTCCATGGCCCATCCCTCCCTGAGAGATCCTAGGACGGCACGCCACGCCCCTAATCGGTGCGAAACGATACGATTACACTATGACGGGGCAGGCTCTCACTTTCCTCTCATGTCCTGCCGTTGCGTCGTCCTCACTGCTACGAGTTACTGCTTTTCTGTCCACCTTGCCCGCCCTGCCGGACTGTTCGAGGGTCCGGGAGGCAGGAGGGCGAGGGCGCGATAGATCCATGGCCGGGATATGGTTGCTCCTGGTGCGCCGCGTGCCATCATGAGGCAAGGGGGGGGGGGGTGGCTGTACCATCATGCAAGTGCCGGAAGTGGTGTATTCTACTCTCCGGGCGTCTTGCCGCGCCTTCCTTGGTACTGACTTTTTTTCGATCCCAAATTCCTTGTTTGAATTTCATTGCATTATATGGCATGCCAGGAGGTAGTCGATCCCCCCCTTCTCCTTTTCTTGGCCGTGACAAGATTTGATTTACGGTAACCAAGCCAAGCAGAAAGGGAGCGCCCTCCAACAACAGCAACAAACAGCCGTGCGCGCATCTCCGAGGCCATGTCTGGGCGACGGGCCCCCCCGTGACTTGAACCTGACCTGGAAAGCACAATCATCGCTACCGAAGAGCGAGATCTTGACTGTACATTTTTGAGGTTGACTGGCGTTGGCTCCCGCCGGCCATTTTCAAAGTCATGTTCACGTCGGTTGTGGTTGCAGCACCAGCACCAGACCGAGCTGCTCCTCAACCCCCACCCCTCTTTCCTGTGACCCAAGCCCGTCTGTCTGCTTGGCAAGGCGACTTGCCCCACGGAAGCAGCAGAAAGTTACGGCCAAGATGGACCCAACGCGGCGGACGGGAGGGCGGAGCCCCTGATGCAACGCCACGTTACCAGGTAGATGGTACCGTCACGCGCCTGCTTTCCTCAATGGGGAGTGCTAAGACGACTAGGATTATACTTTGCGCTACGTACGCACCGCGTACAAGCAGCCCCGGATCGGAGCATTTTGGTTGTGCACAAAGAAAAAGAGTGAAATCAAAAAGGGCGGCGTTTCGACTCTGGACCCTTTTGGGCTGAACCGATAATGGCCGAACGGGTTGCGCGCTTATGGTTGATGCGAGGTTGGACCATGATACCCGGCCGAAACCCTCATCATCGATCGCCTCTGCGCAGAGTGCATCATCTCCAATGACGCGCGTGCCTCGAGTCTTGAGGCTCGGGAGTCGTGCCCCGATCATTGGGCCTGTTGGTCTGCCCAGCCTCCGTACGTACACACTGCTGGCCGGGGGTTACAACGGGCGCCGTTTTCAAACAGAAACTTCTAGACTCCAGAGAAGTACGTAGCACAACGCGGCTGGACCGAGTCGAACGACGGGATTCAAGGTCCCATCCCACCCCGGGAGACGGATCCGAACACGCGCGTATCTGGCGCGCGTCGATCTCTCCCTCCTTCCCCTTGCCTTTATGCCATGACGCCAGTGTCAGTCAGTCGGGAGCTATCCCTGCCCATACGCGACGGCACCAGAGGATGCTATGCTGGGCGATGGTACGATCGACGTCGAACAGGGTGGGTGGTGGTCCAGTCTGTCATCATCAGCAGCTGCCTCGAGCCCATGGCAGTGGAGAGCCAAGAGGCGGCACCGGCAGCGGTAGCGGTAGCGACAGGTAGCCCGGTACGCAAAACGCCAAGTCGCGATCCGACGTCGGGTCGCCCGTAGCCGCAGCGCGGTCTGGAGAAGGTGTCGAGGTGAGGTTCGTTGATGTTGGACGTCGCGACATGGAACATTATAAGGTTTGGGCCCCACCGGATACCAGGCAGTCAGTGCGCGCGGCGCGCCTAGGCGGAGGGCGCGATCTGTCCCTCGAATGATGGATGGGGCCAGACAGGGCCAGACAGGCTCTTGGCCCTTGTCTTTCGGTATATCGACGTCACCACCTTGGCTTTGTGCGTGACTAGTAGTGGAGAGAGAGGGCGCGTGGTCGGCTTCGTTGCTTCTACTACCGGCTTGGCTTTAGTACCTTAGTGCCTAGTAGTGCGAAGTACTACCTCTGGGTGAACTACTAACTAAGGTACTGGCTGCTGGTAGAGGCCAGAGTACCTAGGGCAGCGCGAACGGCGGCTGGCGGATGCCGCGTGCCGACGACGGCGCGGGCATTTGTGGGTTGGGGCGGGCGGCAGACAGATGCAAAGCCGCCGCGCGGGAAGGCGATGGATGGCGTGGCTGCCGCGGTGTTTTGCGTCGTTGAATTAAGGTACTGTAGGTAGTTGGCTGGCTGCGCATGGCGGCAATTGCACAACAGCCGAAACCCAAGGACATGCGATGCGGGACTGGTGGCCCGCCGTGCAAGGTACCAACACAACTTGCAATGCAATCCATGTTAGTACCGCCCGGGTGCGCCAACAGCCGCTGTAGCCGCGCGGTCTCCCGGGCCACCATCCCCGTCCGCTCAGAGGTACTTCGTGTACTGCACAGTACGGGCAGGTACCACATCCCAACTCAAATGGGCGGTCCAGCGCGCAGGCCGCATGGAACCAAGCTCCCAACACCATGGGCTGTCCACATGGTCCGTCGACTCACTCATCATCATCATCATCACCATCAGCGGTCCGCTGAAGGCTAACAGGGTTAGACATACGAAGTACTAGTAGCAGGCTCCGTGCCCATCGGCGACGAGCCGTTCTATGTCGAGGTGCCGCGGGCCCCCGGCCCAGCTGTGCGCGATCTTGCCGCCTCCCAGATGCTCCCGCCTCCTAAGTAACTACTAAACCTAGTAAGTTCCTTAGTGCCGGCCGGTAGCCATGGTCAGGCTCGGCAGGCGGAGGAGGCTATACATACTACACCATCTCGATCTACTGGAAGCCCGGCTTCACTCGCCGCCCGCATCATACTTTAGCCAAGGGGGGGTTACCGGAGAGCACAGGATCTGGATCGGTGGCTGCACTCGACGTGCCGAGGCATCGATGATGCCTTCCAGCATCAACGCAAGGTACAGTATACGGAGGTACTGTCGAGTCGGGGGTGGCGGGCAGCCAATCTCATCAGTTGCCTTTCTGCTTGGCAACTCGGAGCCGCTACCGCCACTCACGACAGGTAAAGTACTCCACTGGATTAGGTTGGGACAGTGCGTGCGCGGAGCATGGAATGGAAAGAACGCGGCCGCTGGGCGCCCAATGCAGCGGTCACGGCGGATGGGGCCCCTATCAGTACTACCTTACCTAGTAGTAGCGACGGGAGGCGAGAGCCCGGCCGGGGTGGGGGTTTGGTCAACGGCTCCAGGGCTCCGGGGATCCGCTGCCCCTCTCGACCCTAGTGGAGGTACCCGACCTGCCTAAGGGTAGGGGGGCCACCCAACGTCCTGACTTGGCAGCGCCGCCCGGCTTCCAATGCCACCATGCCCACCCTGGCCTGCGACCATCGTGGTCTGGTCCCTTCCATTGCGTGTGCTGCTGCTGGTGCGCGCGCAACGGCTGGCCCGATTTATATTCGGCGGGCCAGGCAAGCCCCAAAGTCAAAAAGTGAGATGGAAGAGAAAGAACGGTGAATCGCAGCGTGCATACGTCTACGTGAACCAATACTTACACCGTCTTCGTATCAACAAACGTCGTGCCGTCGTCATCCCCAGACTTCCCAAGTGCTCCTCGCTCCCACCACCGTCACTGTCACACGCAGTCACCGTCATCATCGCTGTCAACATCGCCTCCGACGCCATCTCCGCCGCCGCCCGCCCGTCCGCCCGCTGCCCTCCTGCTCGTGGTGGTGGAACCCCGAGTTCCTCCATTGTTCCGCCACAGTCCTACGCACGCACGCACGTCCTTTGACACCCCCTTCCCGCCCACTCTCCTCCTCTTCTCGTCCTCCCGCCGCCGAATCGCCGTCTCGGCTCCGCGCCAAAAAAAAAGTCAAGCCGTGCCAGTTTCTCCGTTCCAACGTTAGACGCCCGCCCAAGACAGGACTGAGCTGACTTGTCCGCGTCCCACCGTTCGCCCGCCCGCCCGCCCGCCAGCGTACTGCCTCCGCGCGCGCACCCGGCACCCTACCGTGCTAGTAACAAATAACGTTAGTTGGCCAAGGTCCAAGCAAAGCACTCGCAGCGCCGCCTCTTTCTGTCGACTTCTTCCCGCGCATCGGTGCCAGCTCTCGCCGATCCATCATTACCACCACCACCACCACCACCACCATCACCACCTACTGTACCACGTCCTGTCTCCATTTCATCTCGTCCCTTTCCCCGTCCATTGCATCCATCAAGAACCGTCCATTTTCTTCCCTCTTGAACCGACCCGCCCCCGCCTACATCGTTACACACCCCGCGCATTCAGCATCTGCGGCCTAGCTCTCCATCCATCCGCTCGGTAACCAGATCCCGCCGACGCGTCATCCCCGCTGCCAGTTGGTGCCTGGAAGAAGTTTCCCGTATCGGCAGCAGCCAACGACAACAACAAACGGCAGCGGCGGCGGCGGCAGAAGCAGCAGTAGCAGCAGCAGACACAGAGCGAACCATGGATTTCACGGGGCAGTACGCCTTTGCTTCGGCGCCGCCCTACTCGTCTTTTGCGCCCATCCCGCCTCTCACGCCGGGCCAGTCGGGACCATCCGACGAGTACACTCACACAACGCCCGTCAGTACCCAGTCCCCCTCCCTCTCTCCTGAGCATCGTGCATGTCCCATCTACGCAGTTACATGCATGCACAACCGAGATCGTGGCCCAGCGAAGCGTTCGGCAGTTGCTTCTCCATCTCTCGCGGCGGGGTACTGCAGTGTGCCGCCGCAGCCGCCGCCCAACCGGCTCGCAAAACCCCGCGAGCTGGGCTTGATTCTGCTGGTGGCGGCGGCGCCGCATTCATTACCCGAGCATTACCATAGCCACGACCCCTGCTTCTCGTCCCTCGACGACGATGGCGCCTGCGCCTTGTTCGGCACGACGCAGGGCCTGACCTCGCGCGAGAGCCGTCTCCATTCATTCCCGTCCAAAAGAAAAATCCAAAAAAAATCGCATCCGCTGACGCCTCCTTCGCACAGGACTCCTTCGAGGCCATCCCCGCCGCTGAGCCCTTCCATGCCTTCAACATCCCAAACGGCTTCGCCGGCAATGGCCATCATGGCTTCGTCGGGCCCCCGACCCCGCCGAACCAGAATGGCGTCAACCCGGGCTACCCCCAGCATCAACAACACCAACAACAACACCAGCCTCTGGCCCATCAGCGCCAGCCCGCTCTCTCGAGGAGCGTCAGCTCAAACGGGACCATGCCCGGCCCCAAGAGCGACATCGGCGCCGACGACTCGGGCGGGGCGCGTGGTGGCAGCGAGGACGACGATAACCTGACGCCCGCCCAGTCGAGGAGAAAAGCCCAGAACCGAGCTGCGTACGTCCCCTTTCCAAAAAGGATCCCTGCTACGTCTACATGTTACTGACGCTTGACCCGCTCCCACCCTCCACAGCCAGCGAGCGTTCCGCGAGAGAAAGGAAAAGCACGTCAAGGACCTCGAGACCAAGCTGGCCAGCCTCGAGGCCGCCCAGCAAGAGGCCTCGGTCGAGAATGAGCGCCTCAAGCGCGACCTGCAGAAAATGTCCACAGAGAACGAGATTCTGCGCGCCACCTCGTCCATGGGGGCCGGCCACGGCGGCCAGCCGAGCTCCCACCACCACTCCCCCTCGCCGCCCATCACCACGGCCCCGATGAGGTACAACCCCACCGACTTCTACTCCAACGTGCTCCAGAACCACGCCAACAAGCACCCCTCGCACCGCATCACCACGTCGGACCAGGGCGAGCGCCTGCTCGCCGCCGGCGCGACGTGGGACTACATCATCGCCACCGACCTCTTCAAGCGCGGCCTCGTCGACGTGGGCGGCGTCAGCGAGCATCTCAAGGACTGTGCCCGCTGCGACGGCCAGGGCCCCGTCTTTGCCGAGTCGGATATCCTCCGCGCCATTGAGCATAGCGTCGCGAGCGGCTCCGACGACTTGTTATAGTCGCGCGGCTCGCCTTGACCTGGCCTCGACCCTGGCCTTGGCCTAGAACGGCAGGTGATGCGCCGTGGGGGGGGCCATGCCACCAAGGTGGGAAGAGGCAAAGTACCTAGTAAAAGGAGGCATGATTTATACAGAGGGCAGGCGCGGCAGGCGCGCGTCGGGTTTGGGATACGATTTTTGGGACGAGTTTGCATGAGCGTGCGGTGTGTGGGTGTTAAAATCGGGCAGCTTTGTTTCTTCTGGCGTTGGGATCACTCGTTTTGTCGGGACACGGGCCACCACATGAGACGGGACGGGAGCGTAGCTTACTCTGGCGTTGCCCTTTCCTTCCGTCTGGTGTTTCGTGTTCCTTCCATCGAGGCTGGTGCGAATACGGGGGGCAAATGTCACTTGGATGACTGCAATGACCCGAGCAGCAGAAGGGGGGCAAGGGGGAGAAGGGAGATGGGGCAGTGTGCCACGACTGGCTGGTTCTGGCTCATGCCTCTGGCATCTTGACGACTAGCAAGCTATTTACTCGCTCGTTGGGCCCCCCCGCGTCACCATCCGCTCGTCATCTCGTACTGACATGTAGGTCGTGTCATGTCATGTCTTTGTCCTCGTCTCTCTCGTCTTGATCCTCGTTCTCGTCTGTCGTCTTGCGTCTTGGTCCTCACCTTCGTTTTTTGGTCCCACTCTTCTTCTTCTTCGTCTTCTCCCCTTTACTCTCGCTGTGCCGTCTGCGCTCCTCCTCCTTCCTGAAGCTTGCTTGCTCGCTCGCCATACCAAAAACACACGAGACTTTGTGAGACTCGAAAATCAAACGCTCTATACCTCCCTCCCTGCTGTCAAAGCCTATTCGAACCAAGGTAAACGAAATGAAACTCTCTGCCACCCGCCCCGAAACAAAATCCGATGCAGAACCCGGCCCAGCGCATGAGAAGCCGCCGTGGAAAAAAAAAGACGGGGTGAAAGGCAGTCCTCTAAAAACTCCGTGGCCCAACCCCAGTAGACGGGGGAGAAAACGAAAGCAGTGCGCTGCCTTTTCTCGCCTGCGCCGTGATAAGGTACTGCTAAACCAACGACTGTAGTAGTAAAGATACGAGGCACCATGAAGCGTGGGGAGATTTGAGCATGCTCGTGGCAGGCCCTCGGGCTCCCTCCCCGCCCACGCCGCCGCTGCTGCTGCCGCCGCCGCATCGCTGTCAAAAATTCATCTTACATGACTGACCATTACATCCCCAGGTACTCGATCGCATCGAGTACCTCTTTTCAACAACACCTGCCATCTGTTGAGCTATTCATCTCGTCTTGCGGCCCTATGGCCCCGTATGGCGTGGTCCTGGCATCGCGTCGTGCTCCCCGGCCAGTCCGGGAGGGTCTGACGCGGTCTTTGCCTAAAACTTCTTTGTCTTGCCGTTGGAGATTGGGTTACCACTCTCGTCGTAGTGGTGCTTGATGGTGAGGCACCAGATGTCGAGGTAGTCGCAGATGGTAACGATGACGTCAACGGCGAAGCTGCCGTAGACACCGAGGGCGGTGCCAAACATGAGGAAGACAAAGCCGACCTGGTACTCGCCGTCGCCAATGGAGCTGGGCCAGCCGAAGCCGTATCGCTGCTGAAGGAAGGGGCCGAGCGCGTCGACGACGCCAAACACCAGCGGGATGCCGAGGACGTTCCAGTAGGGGAAGCGCATCTTGGTGAGGTGGGCGGTGATCATCTGGCCGACGCTGTAGGCATTGACGAGGCCGGCAAAGAGCACAAATGGGACGAGATGGTTGTGCAGGATGTCCTCGTTGAGGAACAGATACGCGACGATCAGGACCCACATGCCGAAGAAGGGGAGCAGGCCGAGCAGCGCACCGCGGGAGCGGTCGCCCTTGGCGCGGCGAGCGCGGATGACGTTGAGCGAGGACTCGACGGTGTTGAGGACGAGGACGACGGCACCCTGGACCAGGTACCAGTCGGTAAAGGACAGTTCGTAGACCATGGGCGGGATGCCGAGATCCTGGGGGACGCCGAGGGTGCGAAGCATGCTCCGCTGCCAGATGTGGGCGCCGCCAAGGAAGCCGGTGAGGGCGTAGACGGCGACGAGGATGAGAACGCCCTCGACGGGTCCGTTGACAATGCCCAGGGTCAGCGTCTTGGTATGGTATTCGTCCCAGGTCTGTACGTAAAAGGTGAGGAGCGCTATTGCGACGTGTTAGCACGGGTGAAGCCAAGCATGACACGACACGGCAGGTCACGTCGACGCCGGAGGGTGGTGGCTCACATGCGAACAGGGTCGCTACCGTCTTCCAGCCCTGACCCATATTTTGGGAGGCGGCGAAGATGAGAACCTCGAGACTGGTGTTGAGCGCGTCCACGCCATGGTCGAACAGCTCGCCGAGGGGACCGGACTGCTTGGTTCGTCGACTAGACAGGTGGGTGGGTGTCAGCAGCGAAACTGCGCGTTGCGGCCAATGCAATTTGCAGCAAAGACTCACGCCTGGGAGCCATCGACGGCGTCAAAGGTCTGGTATAAGAAAAGGCCGAGAGCCCAGCTGTAGTAGACCCAGCTGGGGCAGTCGTGGTCGAGGGTCGGGTTGTACCACAGCAGCGTCAAGACGTTGACGACGACGAACATGAAGCCGGTCAGGGTGATGAGGTTCGGCGCTATCCACATGGGGAAGCACTTGATGACGAAATTTGTGTAGAAGGGCTTCAAGATGTACTTGGACACGAGCGAACGGTCGACGGCGGAGTACTTGTACTCCCGGAGCGCCGGGAGGTTCTTTTGACGGACGTAAACCATGGCGGCGGCGGCCCCGTGTTGGGGTATTCTTCAATCGGGCGTATGACGCTGTCGCGTGGTTGTTCGTTCGTATGCGCGGCCGGCGGGCGGTCGACGAGAGCGCGCAAATAAAATACTGACGACGTGGTCGGCCACGGGTACGCGAGTGTGCACGGACAGCGCAATGGGCGTGATCTCGGGGGCACCGAGCCAGGCGCGACTTGGGGCGGCGGTGGATTCGAGGAGGGAGAAGCGGACGAGGCGACGATTGCGACGGCGATACACGCGCTTCACGTGCATGCAAGAGAATCAATTCGACGAGCCGGTCGCGTGTATTGGGCCGAGGCAGTGGTCGCTTCGCGTGGCGCGCGGAAGGGAGGGAGGGAGGAAGGGGAGGAGGGAGGAGCAGGAGGAGGGATGGTGAGGACCTAAATGGAAAGGATGCGTGTCTGCGACAGTGGAGTGAGTTCTTGCTGGCTTTTTGCTCAACCGGTTGGGGGAAAGACGCATTGGAACTCCACTGGGCAAACTTTTGGTCGGTCGGCCTCCATGTCAGGCGATGGATGCTCTGCCGGCGGGGCGCCTTGATTGGATCGTGGTGGTGCCAGGGGACGTCATTCTCGGGGCCCCGTACGAAGTAGTCGTAGGTAGGCCCGAGGGTAGAGAACAGGTTGGCGGGTTTCCTGCTGTTTGGCTACCTAGTGCGCGCGTGCCTGGTCGGGCTCGTATCACGGCGTGACGTGCGTGCGCATGTATCGCGTCCCTCCGTCTCCTGCATCCAATTTGCGCACACGTGCCGCTCGACTGGGAGCGGGGAAGGTCTCTCTTCTGGTTGGTATGCAGCCGACCACAAACATGCTTTCAGTCTTCAAGAGATTGCGAGGATGGGCGAGCATGTGCGCAAGCATCGTGCCGCAAGGTTGATGCGCAGCAGCGGAGTCGGCGCAATTTACATGCACCATCCTCTGTCCTTCAAGTTGGTGCCTTGGTAGTACCAGGTGGTTGAGGCGACCGCAGCGACTGACAGTAAAGAGTACGTACAGGTACCTAGGTACTTCACACATGGGGCATCAGGGTCTCTAACACTGCTGTTACAATGCGCCCGCCCGCCGGGGAGCCTTGCTGCAGACGATGATCCCCACTGCAGACCTTTGTCGCCCAGTACAAAGTACAGTAGACTGTACGTGCGGACATTGTCAGTTGGCAGGTGAAGAGAGACGCATGGCGAGCGGACTCAGGTGTCATGTCTGCCGACGGGATGGGGACTCTTTCGGCAATCCGTCCCGCTGCGCCGCGCGCTTCCTGCAGGGAGACAAGAAGACACATGCAGCCAATGTGGGCGGGTGGTCCCGCGTGGTGGCGTCACAGCGCGTTGGGCATCCGCTCCTTGAGTCGTGCAAGTCTAGAGGGGGTTTGATCTACGCGGGTTATTAGCGCCGCCCAGCTGTGCAGGATGGAGAGAATCCACGAAGCGTTTTGGATGGACGGACGCGCCGTACCACCTCGTGGCCCTCTGGCTAGGCAACATAAGGTACCTGCTAACAAGCCGGCGTTTGCTCGGTAATGCAGCTCCCTTCCGTTATCAGATATCCAGGTACTCACGATACTGTATTTGAACGCGGGCCATTGTTAGTGCCCCATACCCATAGACTCCTATCAAACAAGTTACACTGAACGACAGAAGACGTGGTGCACCAGCTCAACACAATGAGCCTGGCCGGAGGCGAACTTGAAATCTAGAACAGCATCAGCAGGCCACGTAGGCGTACTTGGACTCGCTCACTGTTTCAAGCCGGTACCTTGAACCCGAACGTCCCGCGCCCGTCAGTGAATCGCTCGTCTGTTCGCCCTTGCCGGTCCACCGCCGGGGTGCAAACCAGAGGGAGACCACCCGCAACATAAATAAGAACCACGAATCATGGCCATGGTCGTGAGAGACGTTTGATGGTGAATCACTGCGCTCGGACAGCCCAGCCCGAGCCTGAGCTCGACCCCGCTCCGCAGCGACTGCGCGCAGCTGGCAACAGCGAGCCCGGCCGCACCTTCCTTCCACCAGCTCACTGCGCGCAACACACGTCGCCCGCACCGGCGCCCAGAGTCCGTCGCCAGGCAAGTTACCTTACCTCTCACTTCGCACATACACAAACACTCGCTCTCATCGCACTTGCTGCACCCGAGCTCCAACGTTTGCTTCATTCTCTGCTTTCTCGCCGTATCTTCGCCCGTGCTCTCTCTCTCTCTCGCTCTCTCTCATATCTCCCTCTTTCGTCTCCGCAACCCCCTCACCTCCTCTTTACCCTTCCCTTCTACCATTTACTATCCATCCGACCTAAATGGTGGCGTGACACGAGACACTCCTACACAAAGCGATAGCGAAGTATGTACGCAGCGCAGGCTGGGCGTTGTTCCGTCTCTTTGCGAACCAAGGCACTACCCAGTTCCTCCCGTTTCCAGGCCGCTTCATTTGCTGACAGGTTGCTCACATCAACAGCTATAGAGAGCCGAGCGTCAGCGCGCACATAGCACATAGTGGCGTGGTTGAGGCCATCGGCCCCGAAATTGGGGTTTCCAGATTGACTGGTGGTGCATGATTTAGCGATCGAGCCCTTCATCGCTTCCGTCGCCCGCTGCTGCCGCCGCTATTCCGCCCTCGAGGTGCAAGACTAAACGTTCACCGCACTTGACCGGCTGCCACGATCTCGCTTCCTCTTGCGAGGGTTGCCCGTTTTGGCGTGGCCCCGTGCGAAGTACCCCGGCCCCACGCTGCCAGCGCGGACCAAATCGAGCGGCAGCTCATTCGCGGAGACGCGAAAACGCGACCAAATCGAGCGGCACCCTGGGCTAGCCAAAAAAGACCCTCTCATTGTTCAGCCATCTCTCCTGCCTACAATCCGCCGCCTCTACGTCACGGCAGCATTGAGGCGGCACTCAATCGGCAGCATACCGATAAGCTGCCAGGTTCACGTCAATCATGTCCAAGGGGGAGCCCACGCGCCGTCCCCAGAGGACTCCACGTCGGGACAGATGCTCAGCTGACGAGCACAAACCGCAAACTTCTTCAGTGACCCCCCGGCAGGGTCAGGCGCACCACAAGTCGAAGCGAACTCCTCATAAGCCAAGGAGCTCGACCAGGAGCTCATCCAGGAGCTCGCCGGGGAGCTCGCTGCAGTCAGAGTCCAGAGCAGAATGGCGGCAGTGGCGCGAATTAACCGTGAGGCTGAGTCGTCTGCCGGCCGACGTGACGACGGAGCAACTGTGGCAATGGTTCTCGCCCTACGGTCCTGTCGTCTGGATAGACATCTTCGAGAGAGGGACAGGTCGCAATAGTACGTCCGCTCGAATCCGCTTCGAGCCGCCACCGAAACGCGCGTTTTGGGCTCGCGGCACCGTCACCGTCCCGCACCCAAACGTGCGCACATACCCTCACGGCCTTCAACTCCCCGTCACCATGAGTTGGGAGCCTCCGCGTAGATGGCTCGTCAACAGCAACACGGCTCACCAGCGAGAGTATCCGATCAAGATGACCATCGGGCTGCAGCAGCTCGACCTCGGAACCATGGTTGGGCCCAAAGCCATGATGGCCATGAAATCAATTTTACCCTCGTCCCAGTCAGGCTCCATGAAGATGGAGCTCGACGTCAAGAACAAATGGCTCAACGTCTACTTTCCCACCGTCGTGGACAAGGACGACTGGCAGGAACTTCGAGAGTTTCGCTTTCAGGTCGACATTACCAGCATCAAGAATTTGCACCAGACCACAACGGCGGATGGAAGCACTGTGTGGGTGCTGCCTCTACAGCGCCCACCTCAGTACTTTTGGAAGATGGACGACGTCGAGGCCTCCTTCACCGACAGGTCTACAATATGGAGCTTCACTGACCTGTGGTTCCGCGCGACGGACATCGCCAACGATCTAAACCTTCCAATGAAGCAGCCAGTCGCCGTGCACAATGAAATAGATGACCCCGGCTATATGGAGATTGGCCGCTGGACCACGTTTCGTCTCGTCATCTCACAAGAGACCGAAATGGGGTACATCAATTCACCAGACCTCATGCAGATGGCGCTCGAGGACTTCAACGTTGCGGTGCATAAAAGTGACGCGTTCGACGTTCGCCAAGCCGGAAAGACAATGTGGGACTTTCTCGACCACCCACCTGTCGCCGCCGAAGGGAACGCGTCGGCCTTGCTGGAACTCTCAGCATCCCCCGTCGTTCACCTACCCTTCGAGATCCGCTACCAGCTCGAAGTTTGCGTTTCTCGTGGCATTCTCAATGAGCACACGGTAACCCTCGAATTCTTGCAGAGGCTAGCGAGTTTGAAACCCTTCGACGCCACGCGCCGTCTGGAATATCTCGTCGATCAGGGAGAGACCATGTACGATCCCATGGCGCTCTTTGAACACCCCGACGCTGAAGCCTACATCCCCAATCTCAAGACGCCACACTACTGCAACCTAGTCCGCAAGGCAGTCATCACTCCCACGACGATACGATACAACTCTCCAACGGTGGAGACGTCTAACCGGGTAATGCGCAAATACAATCACATTCAGGATCGCTTCTTGCGGGTTCAATTCATAGAAGAAGCTGAACAGGGCCGCATCGCCATCAACAAGAAGCAGAACGACGAGATTTGGAAGCGCATATTCAGGGCGCTATACCAGGGTATTCGGATAGGCGATCGAGTGTACGAGTTTCTTGGTTTTGGCAGCTCGCAGCTGAGACAGTGCGGCGTCTACTTCTTCTGCCCGACGGAGCATCTGTCGTGCGACGATATCCGAAAGTGGATGGGCCATTTCAGCCACATCCGAGTCGTTGCAAAGTATGCCGCCCGCCTCGGTCAGTGCTTTTCGACGACCAGAGAGATACGCGGCATATTCCGCCCCGCAGTCAAGGCGATAGCCGACATCGAACGCGATGGATACTGCTTCACCGATGGCGTCGGCAAGATCTCGCAGTTTCTCGCCAGCCTCATCATCGAAGAGATGACGTTGGACGTCTTCGATGAGCCCACTGCGTTTCAGTTTCGAATGGGGGGCTGCAAGGGAGTCCTGGCGGTCTGGCCGCAGGCCCAGGGGATGCAAGTACATGTTCGCCATTCCCAAGAAAAGTTCAAGGCGGTGGCCAACGGCTTGGAGATTATTCGCTGCGCCAAGTTCTCCACGGCGACGCTGAATCGACAAACCATTACCATCCTCGAATGCCTCGGCGTCCCTGCCGGTGCGTTTCTAAACCTTCTCAATCAGCAAATTCGAGAATACCAAAAGGCAATGCGGGACAACTCCGTCGCCGTTGGACTCTTGACCAAGTTTGTCGACGAGAACCAGTCAACGCTGGTGCTGGCGGAGCTGCTCAAGGCTGGCTTCAGAACGGACGACGTCCAAGAACCATTTACACTGAATCTTTTGAACCTCTGGAGGTCTTGGTCCCTCAAGCTACTGAAAGAGAAGGCTCGGATCCAGATCGAAAAGAGCGCTTTTGTGCTCGGCTGCGTCGACGAAACCGGCACGTTGAGGGGCCACTCGGTGGCAACAGAAGGTGCCAAGAACAAGGACGTAAACAAGCTGCCCCAAGTCTTCTTGCAGCTAACAGACCCGGCTCGTTATGACGAGACCATCATCGTCAAGGGCGTGTGTATTGTCGGTCGCAACCCCTCGCTCCACCCCGGTGACATACGCGTCGTGCAAGCCGTCGACAACCCTCGTCTGCACCACCTCAGGGACGTGGTCGTGTTTGCGTCGACAGGGGACCGCCCCGTCCCCAACATGCTCTCCGGTGGAGACTTGGACGGCGATGACTTCTTCGTCATCTGGGATCCCAATCTGATACCGACGGAGTGGAACTTTCCGCCCATGAGCTATACCCCGTCGAAACCTCTGGAGCTGCAAAGAGACGTCGAAGTCAACGACATTCGCGATTTCTTCGTCAAGTACATGAAGAATGATGTTCTTCCATTGATCGCGACCTCACACCTGGCACACTGTGACCTCGAAGAGGATGGGCCGAAGTCGCAAATATGTGCGCACCCCCCTTAGAACCCCGCTGACGTTTGTCCGACCGTTGCTAATGACTTGTAGGCTTGTACTTGGCAGAGCTACACTCCAAGGCCGTCGACTTCCCCAAAACAGGCGACCCGGCCGAGTGGGATTTGAGCCTGCAGCCGAAGAGATGGCCGCACTTTATGGAGAAGCGTAGCTCGTACCGGTCGACGAAAGCGTTGGGAGTGCTCTACGACAAGGTCGTGCGGCAGACCATCGAGTTTCAGCCTGACTGGGAGCACGCCTTTGATCAAAGAATACTCTGCCGGTACCAACTCGGCGACGATATCCTCCAGGCTGCGCGAAAAGTCAAGCAGCAATACGACTTATCCGTTCGCCGGGTCCTCACGCAGCACGACGTCGCCACCGAGTTCGAACTGTACAGCGGATGGTCGATGTCGCGTCCGGCAATCGGCAGTGACTACAAGCGCTCGGAAGATCTTGGCCAGGAGTACGACGCCATCA
Source organism: Purpureocillium takamizusanense (assembly GCF_022605165.1). Lineage (NCBI taxonomy): Eukaryota > Fungi > Ascomycota > Sordariomycetes > Hypocreales > Ophiocordycipitaceae > Purpureocillium > Purpureocillium takamizusanense. The sequence continues at coordinate 215,844 of NC_063078.1, forward strand.
AGACCCGCTTCCGCGAGCTTTGCTACGAGGCAGCGGGCGGCAGTGACGACGACAAGCTAGACAAGTTCGTCGCAGCCATGTACAAGGTGACCGAGGAGGAGGTCAAGGTTGCGCTGTATGAGCCCGATGGCGAGGCCGCCGAAGGGTCCGGCGAGGCCCAAGCCGCCCCCCATCGCCTCAAGGAACCTAGATTCATGCCGCTTATCAGCTTCCCTTGGTTATTCCACTGGGTCCTTATCCGCATCGCTTCTGGTGGCCAATACCAACCCAAGAGGTCGCACCTGGCCGCGTCCAGGCGCAAGGCGCACGGGCACAGCGATAGCGCCGTGCAGTATCCCACCGACCCTGGGAAAGCAGTAAGAACGGCGGCAGACGTGTGCATTCCTAGTGGTAGTGAGGTTGGCAGCTCCGCGACGTTCCTTGACGGCGACGATCTCATCAGTTTTGGCACGCTCGACGAGTTCGACATGCCGCTTACTACTAGCGGCGACGAGTCGGGTCTCTTGATCAGCTCTCCGGGTGGCGATAGTGTTGCAAGCCTCTTGGATGCGCCTGCTCAGGACGAGCCGTCGGGTAGACTCGGGGCAGGCGCATCCATGAGAGTCATCATGAGCCCTGGGCTCGAGTTCCGCGATACCAGCGCCGAGCCCGAGCAGGTTGAGACTCAAAGCCGTGAGGAAATAGACCTTTTTGACGACGACGACGACGACAACGACTTGAATATTGACGAGAATGGAGGCCACGGAGTTGATGGCAGCAGCCATGGCTGCGAAAATGAGAGCCACGGAGGTGACAGTGGCGACGACTACGAAAGGGTTGGCGTCTCCGACAAGGATGGCGCAGCGGATGAGCGGGAGGGAAGCACTGCTATGGACAGGTTTGCCGCGCTCATCGGCTTTGACGAAGACGACTAGTCGGCAGCGCGAGGCGTGCTTCAGCGTGACGAATCAACGATGGTAGCGAGGCGTTTTTTCTCAGGGAACAGCGACGACCAGCTCGTCCGGGATCACTTGGAGTTTTGGGCCGCGGCGACGTACATGCCCGCTAGGAAAACACAGACGGGCAGTCTTGCATCTCGGGGGCGTTTAGTTGCATTGGGAGACGGCTCGAAGGAAGCATAAGACGATCGATGCTACGTAGCGAGCAATAACGCGTGATTATGTGGCATATGTACGATGCATCATGACTCGGTGATGCCTATGTGCGAAGTACGTGTCATCTGCATGTATAGGTGGGCGTCGAGGCCCATCGCATGTGCTTCCCCGACGGCTCGTCCCGCAGCCGGGCTCGTGCCTACGCAGTACCGGACCTTCAGGGGCAGCGTGAGGTTATCTGCGTTGCGACCTGGTGACTCAGCGGGGGGTGTCAGCCGTCCGGGTACGCAAGCCGGCAGGTGAAGTTGAATTTTGGTTCTTGAGGCTTCAGCCATGCATAAGCTGGGGAACCAGGGGGGGGGGGGTCCCCCGGTCTGGCCCAGCACGTGCCTCTTTCCCCTTCCCGTCCCTCCATCATCCACCTATCTGGCGATCCCTCCGATGATGTTGTTTGCCCCCCCCCCTTCTTCGGGCCGCTCCCTGTCCTGCCTGACGAGGAGGAGTGAGGGTGTGGCGTGTGCGTATATGAGCAGTGCGCAGTGCTACCAGGTACGTAGCAGCGACGATGGTGACAGTGCGCAGTCGTATGTGACGTGCAGATTGAGCGCGAGCCCGTGGCCCGCCGGATTCGCGCCGTGGACAGAGTGAGATGTGAGTTGCGTCCAGTCTGTGTGCGAGACGCCACGGTGTGTGTGTGCGTGCGAGGGTGCCGGGTTCAGGGTGGCAGATTTACGGGCAGAGTTGGTGCTTCTGGGGTCAAAAAAAAAAAAAGAAAGACGAACAAATATGTATAAATTCATATATATGAAAAACAGTATCGTCTCTTCGCAAAGCGCACTCACCCATCAATCGACGCTTTCCATAGACCCATTCGTTCAGCGGTCAATAGTAGTAGCAGTGTCGTTGAATCCCGGAGGCGCGCGAACCACCACCACCAACTTAGCCACACGCAACGCTCAGCGTAAGCTCGCGCCACACGCCTGTGAGCCCCGGGCCCGGTTCAGCCACCACTCACCACTGCTGCTTGCTGCTGCCCATTGCTGGCTCCCTGACTGGCTCTCACCGCTCGCTGGCCCGCCCGCTCCGCTCCGCTACGCTACGCTATCGTTCGCGCTGCGGTAGTGGCAAAATCGATGCGCAAAAGCGCAAGCCAGGCGAGCTCTCGCGCGAACCGCTTCGTCGACGACATCATCGACCACCCTCGAGCCCGAAAACGGTCCCCCCCCCCTGGTTCTGCCCACCTACAACACTATCGCATATCCCTCGCATTACGCCGACGACCGACACAGCGAGACGAATTACGGTCGACGGGCGAGTAGTTGGAAACGCCGGGCCATCCGCACACACGGGCGGGCGACCGAACGAAACGGAACAAAGTCGGCGGACGAAAAGAACACCAGGCATACGGCGACGACGACGACGACGCCTCACATCACTCATCCCTCGCGCGCGCGCGCACGAGCACGAGCATCCCGCAAACGGCCGCTTCCTCCTCCACCCGCGTGGCGGGCAAATACAGACCCTCGCGATTCTATCCACGCGGCAAACATGCCTCCCAAGAAGCCCGTCAACTGGCGGCTATGGACAAAGGTTCTAATCGGGTATGTCGGAAGGCCCTCCTCCTCTTCCCTCCCCTACTCTTCTCTACCCGTGGAGCAAGACCCGTCGAGTATGGCGAGGCCGGCGCACTACCCCCCCGCCCTCCCTCCTCCATCTCCTCGTGATGGACAAGAGACACACAGATGAAAGGGGAAAACAAGAAGATTAGAGAGAAATGGGAGAGACAAGCAAGAGCAGTGCGGACGCTGACCCCGTTCTTTCCCCAACCTACAGCGGCGCGGCCGTCAGCATCGGCGGACCGGCGCTCACGTGGTGGCTCACCCCGACCGAGGAGCAGCTGCGGGCGCGGTACAACCCGGACCTCCTCAAGCGGAGCATCGAGCAGCGCGAGGAGCGCGAGCAAGAGTTTGACGAGTTTGTGACCAAGCTCAAGGAGTACTCCCGGTCGGACAAGCCCAGTGCGTAATCCCCCCCTCCCTGCTCCTCATTCTCTTTCTCCCTCTTTATGTCAAGGAGCACGCACGCATTACCTTTTTGGGAAAGGAGAAGGAAGAGAAAAAAAGGAGAAAACACTGACAGTGGCGCGTTTTCTCAAGTCTGGATCGTGGTCAAGGAGGAGGAGGAACGGAAAAAACAGGCGGCACTTCGGGCGGGCAAGGCGCAGCAGCGGGAGGCCGAGGCGCAGAGAGAGGAGATGCGGCGCGAGGCCGGCCTGGGGTCAGCAAAGTAACGAGCGTGCGCGCGTGCGCGAAGGGGAAGGTGGCCCATATCGGAGGAGGAAGAGGAGCATCACGACGGAGCTTTTTGGATGGATCCATGGGATTTGTGATTTGCCACTGTAACATGTATGTACAGTATTGCAAGGTACGCTTTTCTTCTCGTTTCGATTCCTAGGGGGAAGGACGGACGGACGGACGGACCCCTGTCCAGCGGAAAATGTACAATACTATCGACGTCAGGACGTGCCCAATCGACACCGACGATCCGCTCTCGCGCGATGCCTCAAACGACGACCTCGACGTGTCCGAGGCGATGCTGGCCGACCGACCGGTCGGTTGACAGGGCTCGAGACCCGGCCTCTCCGGAGAGGGAGGTAAATGGGGATGGAGGCGGCCATGCGCGGCACCCCCCTCCCCGTTGCTCAATCCTGAATCCCACGCACCGGCAGGAGGCGACGATGCTGGCACCACAACGTATAGTGTGGTCTTCAACTGACTGCCCGTAGGAACTGGTGTGTGTGCGAAATAGCAAGCTCTGTACGGTATTGTTTCGTCTTCACTTGTGGCGAGCCGACTCGCCACGTCACGAGCGTGGCACCTTTGTCAAGCCGTCTTCGCATTCGTCCCTCAGGATTCCAAAGCCGGATATTCCTCCTCGACGACTTGGTCCCCTTGCTGCACCGTGCCCCCCCCCCCCCCGTAGCCGCCTACTGTCGACAGAGTCAAGTCAAGCGCGAGCGAGCATCCGTGTCAGTCGAGTCGATAACTACCAACAGCCCGTCCGGCCGGCCGGCCTTCTTCCGGGCCCCCTTCGGACACGCCCCAAGGTCGGGGCCCAACAAAGACTGCATCCCGCGCCCGCGCTCGCACCAACACCACACCCTCAGCCTCCTAATAGGACCGAGCACCTGTATCCCAGCCAACCTTCCTCATTTCACCTCCGGGGGGCCGGGCTCGACCGGTGAAAGAGGCAGGCGGGTAAAGTTACTGTAGGCCTCCATTGTCTTCAGCGCCCGTTGGACGTGAGTCCTCATTCCCCCCCCCCTTCGCGTCTGTTCTCGACGAACAGCGGCTGTCTTGGCGGGAGACAAAAAGTCCCCATTGCCGGCGTCTCTGCATCCGAGGGATCGGGCGGTGGTGGGTTCGGTGGCCCAGCTCAATCGCAAGCCTAGGTCGTAGTTACCCGACGGCCCAGGCTGGTCGGCGAGCACGCGCATGAACCTCCTCTTGCGTAGCGCCATGATCTACAAAACAGGCCGTTTTTTTTTTGTCCAACAAGCGAGCCCAGGGGATTAGGCCCTGTATGCAGAGAGACGTGAACTAACCTTGGCGATTCTGCGCCGTCCAGGGCAACTGTGCTCTGAGTGTCTTCTCAGTTTTCACTACATCAGACAGATCAGTGTTATCTTGACAGTCGTCACACCAAACGTGTCTGGCTGAACAGACAGATCCTTGCGCGCGTGGCAAGGCCCAGACAGAGCCTGCTGACTGCGCCGGGTCGCACCAGTGACACACAGCCCTTGTGCTTTGAGCGTTGTTAAAGCAGCAACGTTCTGAGGTGGTAACGACTAGTTTTAGCCCGTGCCACTCAAGGAAGCTCTCGGTCTCCTCGAATCCGAGCGTGGTCTGCCAGAGTAGCGGATTCTGGGTTGCGGATGAAGGCCATGTCGTTGGAGTACTATACCGTCGCTGGAACAAGGCACGAAACTGCCATCCACTGCCTGTCTTGCTCTGCCGGGCAGTCAGTCGCTCTCGGGCGAATACCGGAAGTCACACGCCATCTAGAGTATATAGAGAATTGTTGCTGACTATTCATATGCGCCGCAATTGAGAACGCTTGGCTGTCACGGCCCTCTCGCCGCGACCGCTGGCCAACCTGGCGATGAACTTGGTGATGCCCCGTCGGCTCCACCACAGTACTGGGACCATACGAACTTTGTTCAAAGTAAGGTACAGTACTTACTGTATGCTGCAGGTTGCAGAAAAGGATAGCAACGTGTGGTCAAGACATGGTCGAGTGGCCTCATGAGGCGCGACGATCGCATCCATCACCAGGCGGGCCCTTGAGTGATGGGCCAACATGCACTCCACGAGGTTCAGTGCCAAGTGTCTCCACTGCTCCTTAGGAGTCGACTGGTCGAGGCTGTCGAGGCGACGAACTAAGCCAGTATCGCAGATCGTTGCACAATGCAGACAAGCTTTCTTTGCACTTGGCAAGAGCATACATACCATCGTGGTATATTGGATGGCTGGTTCCGAGGGAGCGCCGTGCCACCACATCGGAAACGTTGCCCCAGGTGCTGAGCAAAGAATAGAAACGCGAGCACGCCCCGCCCTTGGTCAGGGCCCAGGTTGCATTCGAAAAATAAAAAAGGTGAAAACAAGACTCGGCGCAGTCTTCCCTGTGGCGCGCAACACGGGCGGTCGTGCGACGCACACGACAGGCGCCTGGTCACATGCCGTCTTGCGCCATTCGCCTTGGCCGGAACAAAAGTCCACCAGGCGGCCCAACGGCGAGGTCGCTGCCCCAGTCAGCGTGATAACTAATAATGGGAGGCCACACTCAGCATCGCACGGGGATTCGTGGCTTGACTCTCCAACCACCGCGATGTGAATGTGATATGCTCCTCGCCTGGCCGTTGGTAGAGCCCAGGCTGGCCGGAAGCGCAAGGGGGAAGTGATTGACGGGAGTTACGGCTTCAATAACTTGGCGGACTGCTGGCGGCCGGCCCCAATCCCCGAAACGGGTGCGTATCTATAGTGGCTTCCCTCCAACTACCCGGTTGTTGAAGCCTCGAGACGCCCCCGACGAACTAATTTCCTGCCGTTTGTGGGATAGGCAGACTGCGGTGCGACAGCCGACGGGAGAGGCGCTTCAGGCCATTGGCTCGATCATCTCTGGGGAGCCGTGGGGGCCGACACGGCCGCCGCGCTTGCGCTGGCAGCCGCAGCCGCGATCACTCTACCTGATAACAAGGCAAGTCAAGGGTCCGTTGCTGTAGGACCCGGAGTCAAGTCCCAGTGTCAAAGACGGCAGGGGGAGGGGGCATCATGGTAGATACATGTCATAACTCTTGCGTAGCAGCCGCTTTGGGATGGCAGCACAGCATCAACGCGGTTCGGCTCGGGCACGCCTCGTGAGGAGTTCCGTGCGCTCGTGGGTGAGAGCTGCGGCTCAGTGGATGATGAGCGAGCGCTCCTTCAGCGGCAGGCACCCGTCTCGCCCCATCTGCAACCAACTTTATGAGGCAAGACACTATCTCAGAAGGGTGCGGAGACCCCGAGACAGCAGCGTCAGTCAATACTCGACAGCACGCACGGTCGGCAAGGGGCTGACTGGTTGATGGCTGAAGGCACCGTGCCGCTCACGAGCTGCGAAGCATGTGCCGAAACCTTCCTCGGAGAGAAACTGCGGTCTGGGCCGTCATTGCTAGAATCGACATAGAAGGGGCATCTGCCTACGTACTGTACTCGCGATACTGTATACTAGTTAGTAACCTGCGCTCATTACGGTAATCCTTCCAGGGGCCTGGAGAGTCAGAGCCTTGCCATCGGGGATAGTCTCGCCACTGGTGATAAGTAGTAGTAGCGAATGTGCCTGGGCCACGGTGGGCGCATCCGCGACGCAGACAATTGAAGACGGCATCGCAGTTGGTGGCGCACTGACGGTGATGTTTGTCCCGGGCCACGAGCCGGCTCGCAAAAGGCCCCCCAAGATAAAGCAGGCGCTAGCGATGCAGGTGGGCACAACTTGCAAGGGCTGGGCCACACCCCACACGCTAGTTCTGAGATCTGAATCCGGGCTCTGAACTCTGGAGACTTAACTTATTAGTTGCTGTCGGCATTTGCCGGGGCTCGACTTGGCGGCTGCATGGCGCTGCGAGGCGAGAGCCAACGACCTTGCTGTCGTGCCGTGGTCGGCGGGCGCCACGGCTGTTGTCGTCGATATGCCTTTTCTCGTCTGGCTCGGAGTCGATCGCGCCACAGAGATGTGCATCCAGGACGAGTAATCGGTGGCGCAGGTGTGCCTGACAAAAACTGGACGGCAACGTGTTAGTGTACGGAGTACAGTACAGTCGGATGGCGTAGGGAGTGGCGTTGGGCAGTTGGTCGTGGAGCATCTCGACTCCACGATCCCCCCATGCTTGACTCCTATCCCATGGAGCAGGGGCCCCGAAGGGCCTCGCGCACGAATCGAAGTCGCGTGTGCCAGTCATGGGGAAGTACTTTGGTCCGGCTCCCCCGCATCGCGTTGTGTTTGCTGCGGTGTGGCTCCGCGATTCGTTGTGGTGGTGACGGTTTGTGGAATGCAGCACAAACGAGGGCCATGTCGATGCAGTTGGTCGCGTGTACTCCTTGCACTACTGGTCGGGGTGGGACCTGCAAATCAATAAGGAAAAGGGGGACGGCCACGAGACCAGCTCAGGCTCAGGCAAGCAAGGCACACAATATGAGAGAGGCGTGAGAGGAGAGGCTGGAGTGGCGAGCAGGTGCATGCTGTGCTGTAAGTAGTTAGTACTGTGCGACTTGGGAACTTGTGCAACGTCGACCAGTCTGTTGGGCATTCGGAGGTGCGGGAATACTTGGTACCTCGGGTACCCGACATATCGGCGTTGGTAGAGGGGACTTGGAGTGAGTATCTTGACTTGACGTACTACGGTAACATGTTGCCTCCAACAGGGGGCGCTCGGTCATCAGTCAGGCAAGATAAAGCACACTGCGGTCAGTGCAGGTAGCAGATCGTACAGGGCAGTACCTACAATACTACAATAATGCAAACCAATGGCCTGCCCACCACATGGCACCAGGGCTCTGTAAGTACGTGTACGACACGCATACCTGGCTGGCGGGCACTGGGCCAACCGGGTGGGTAAGGTTCCAAAGGTACTACACCTTGAGCGCAGCAACAGGTCAGGTAGCCGGTGTTAGTGCACCAAGTACTTTGCAGGATCTGTTGGGCTGGCAAGAGCGCCGATGTCTCCTGCCGGCAGGTACGACTGCTAAGTAACGTACTGGGTAGAACACACTACCAAGGTATATGCACAATGCCGTGTCTCCTCTACTACGCATAGCAGGCTATACCTTGGCTTCCAAGACACTTGTTGGCACCGAATGCTTGAACTCGGCCTCAGCCGGATTGCCGCTTGGATTCGCAAGGCCTGCAGCGGCACTCTTTCTACAGTCTCTCTTGGTCCAATGCCCCCCTGCCGCCGGCCCGAGAACCCTAGTGTGTAACCCGCGTCGTGCCAGGTGCTGTGGTCGGTCAGTCAGGTCAACATCACCAGCCTCGAATAATCCGCCCGCAGACAAAGAAAGACCTCCTCCTCCAATACGGCTAAGGCGGCAGCCAGGTGACCTCGTCGTCGGCTTCATTAGGCAGGTGGCGCTGTGTCGAGCGCCATAACCCTATCTCACGACGACCAGCTGCCCCTGGTGCGCTCGCGCGGGTGGTTGCCACGATGCATGCCTCCTCCGCCCACCATCTTGAGCCAACGCTCTTGTCCAACATCCTTCTCCTTCACCCCATGTGTTACCCCCGACCAGGTGCTCGAACAGACCCTGCTCTGATCCGTCCTCACAGCCGTTTCTTTCGACCAAGAACAGCAGTTGATGGCTTTGCCGTCCGATGAGTCTCCAGCCAGCCTCCTTGGAGCAGTTGATGGGACCATTTCCGTCCCAAGTCGAGGAGCTTGTCTCGCACAAGTAGAAAGAAACCACGCCACTTGTACTGCAGATACATACTGTACTGTATTTCGTCCGGCATAGCATCACGTAGCGTCGCTCGACCACCCGCCGGCGCACCGCAGCGTCCTGTCAGGCTGCTAGGACCTGCGAGGCAACTCGAGCCCAGACTCTGCGGTCGACCGGGACTAAGCCAATCCAACCACCCACAACAAGTCGACCATTCCCGTTGCGACCTCTGCCCCGAGTTGGAGACGTTCGCGAGCTTGCTTTGGGTACACCGGACATGGCTTGCAGCTGCCAGTCGCAGACATCCCACCCCGGCGTATGCAGAGCACGTCCCCTCACCCCCCTTGTCCCACGTACCCGTCGTGCACTTTCATGCTTGGCTGTTCTGCTCCCCCAGTCCCTCCTTAAGCCGTCTTCAAGATATAAGAGCCTTCTCGCCCACTTTGCCAAAGCCTCTGCTTCCAACGCCCAGACGACGTCTCTCCGCCACCACGTCTATCTGACCTTTCCCAGAGCGGAGCTCGTAGCCCGCAAGATCCGTCATCATGGGCCTCAAGGATCGTTTCAGGGCTCGCGAGGAGCCTGTTGAGGGGGGCGAAGCAACTGGCGCCGAGGTACTCCCCTCGGACGCTCGCACTACTGAGCGCGAGCTGCGCAACTTCCGCAAGCAGCACACATGGGACCCTTTTCTCGACGTCGAGAAGCTGGACAATATCGACGATGCCCTGGCCTCCGGCAACGCCGAAAAGGAGGCTGCAATCGACGAATCGTTGATTCAGGAAGATTCTCCCTATGCCGAAGTTCGCTCCTCGGTATGCCTCAACCCCTCCTTGTCGCATCACTTCACAGAGATAGAATCAACAACGCTAACACGTCGCCCCGACAGATACCGCCGGTTGACATCGACGTACCTTGCAACACCATCCGTTCGTGGACCATTGGTGCCTTGTTGTGCACCCTAGTCGCGGGATGCAACATCCTCCTCAGTCTCCGCAGGAGTCCCATCTCCATCACGTCCACCGTTGTGCAGCTGATTGCCTACCCGTAAGTTTAATCGCTCGTTAGTTAGTAGTTCCATGGGGGGGGGGGTTTCTGCCGCTGACACGATTTGAATAGCCTAGGATGTGGCTGGGCCAAGTTCATGCCCGATGCCACCTTCAGGGTCTTTGGTCACACTCTTGAACTAAACCCGGGACCATTCAACGTCAAAGAGCACACCATCATCACCATGATGACGGCAGCCGGCTCGAGTGTCAGCTACTCGATTGACATTCTCCTCGCGCAGGAAGTCTTCTACAAGCAGTTCTTCAAGTGGGGCTTCCAGATCCTGCTCATGCTTTCCACCCAGGCCATGGGTTTTGGCGTTGCAGGCATCGCCCGCCGCTTCCTCATCTGGCCCTCGTCCATGGTGTGGCCAGCAACGCTCATTACGTGCACAGTCATGTACTCGCTACATGACCACCGTCCCTCGGATCCGTCAGCTACCAACGGCTGGGGCATTGGCAGATACAAGTTCTTCCTCTTTGTGGCTCTAGCCACGTGGTGCTGGGAATGGTTTCCTCTACAAATAGCTCCATTCCTGTCATTGTTCATGTGGCCTACTTGGATTGCCCCGAACAATGTTGTCGTCAACCAGATCTTCGGTGGCAATACGGGTCTAGGTCTCATGCCCATATCCTTCGACTGGGGCACAGTCACGGGTTTCCTCGGCTCCCCTTTGCAAACCCCGGGCTTCGCCATCTACAACGTCGCTGCCGGCATCATGTTCACCACCATTTGCGCAATAGGCCTTGCTTGGGGGGGTCCTGAGTACTACCGCTACCTCCCGCTCAGTGCGAACCAGAACTTCGACCGGTTTGCCAACCCTTATAATACCTCCCGCATCCTCACACCAGAGTTCACGGTCAACGAAACCGCATATAAGGCATACTCGCCAATTTTACTCGGCCCAACCTTCTCCCTCTCTTATGCCCTATCTTTCGCTACATTGATCTCCACGGTCATGCACGTCGCCCTCTTCTACGGCCCTGATATTTGGAAGCGCGCTAGAAGTTCCAAGTACGAGGAGCCCGACATCCATATGAAACTCATGAAGAAGTATAAAGAGGTCCCCGAATGGTGGTTCTCTTTGATCTTTGTCGTGAGCTTTGCTTTTGGCATGATCGCATGCCAGGTTTGGAAGACGTTTCTCCCCTGGTGGGCGTATATCCTTTGCATCCTCATTGGCCTTGTCTTATTCATCCCCATTGGCATGGTTCAAGCAATCACCAACCAACAGACCGGCCTCAACGTTGTTACCGAGATGATTATTGGGTATATCATGCCTGGACGCCCGGTTGCCATGATGCTCTTCAAGTCATGGGGCTATATGCTATCAGCCAACGGCCTCAACTACATCTCCGACATGAAGGTTGGTCACTACATGAAGATACCCCCTCGGAGCATGTTTGCCGCGCAGGCTTTTGCAGTCATCTGGCTGTCCATGGTCCAGATTTCTAGCTACAATTTCGTGCGCGGTAACTTCGAAAACATCTGCACCCCACACCAAAAACAGGGCCTCACCTGCCCCGGTGCGAAGACCTTTTACAACGCCAGTGTGATCTGGGGTGTCATTGGTCCTAGAAAGGTCTTCGGACCCGGCGCCATTTATGGTTGGACAAACTGGTTCTGGTTACTCGGCGCCGCAGTGCCGACGGTTCAGTACTTGCTTGCCCGCCGTTATCCCCGCTCGTGGCTCCGGTATCTTGTCACTCCGGCGATGTTTGGTGCTGCCGGAATGATGCCGCCCGCTACTCTCTACTATCTCCTTCAGTGGGTCATTGTTGGGCTCATCTTCAACGGCTTCATCCGCAGGCGATTCTTTGGCTGGTGGTGTAAGTTTTCCTCACCCATCCGGCTCAACTGCGCTTGGGAACTGAAAACTAATTGGCTTGCAGCACGCTACAACTATGTGTTGTCCGGAGCTCTGGACATTGGGACAGCTCTCTGTGTCGTGATTAGTGGCATGGCCCTCGGCCTGTCCGAAACGAGTTTTCCGGCGTGGTGGGGAATTACGGTTGTAGACAATACCTTGGATGCGCAGGGCGCGGCTGTCACGAGGCAGTTCATCCCCAACGTGACTGAGCCGCTTGGACCCTCCACTTGGTAGTAAGGCTATGTGCAACCCAGACACGCATATGGTCGCGTTTCGGTTACCTCGCGTTACTCGATTCCACAGCACGATGAAGATAGGTACGAATACACTGTAAAGTCTTGTGCGCAATCTTAGCTCGCGTGATGGTTGTGAACGCGTACTGTGAGTGGAGTGCTTGTATGGTGGTCCCAGAGCGTCGTGACTTGGGGCTCAAGTGAGAACCACTCTGGATACTGCTTGCTGTGACGTGGCGGACACGGGCCGGTCGTGGTGACACGACACCCGTCTCGATGGGAGCTGGGCCTGGCTCTCTGAGAGGGACGTATACTGTACTTCGTACGGTTGTTTGTGAAGAGGCACCAGCAGCCCTAGTAGCATGATGAGCACGTGGCGGGCCGCGAGCTGATCAATCCGGCGGACCGCCCAATGTGACAGTGAGACTTGTTTCGTTCTTAGACGATGAGATGCGTTCGACAGTGAGAGTCGAAGGTATCACGACAAATTGGAGTCTGGTTGGGAGTGATAAATGATAAATTGAAGTCTGATTGGGGAGCTGTGATGATTGGGAGCTGCCGCTACCCCAGCTGGGCCGCGGCCGCCGCGCTTGGCCGTTTCGGGACGCGGGGCGGGACCCCCTCGGCAAAACACAAATTCCAGTTGCGAAAAGTCTTGGCACGCACAAAACTACGCTCTGCCTTTGCTCCATCACCAATCCGAGCCGACGGCGTCAAATCAGCCTTCTCAACGACAACCCCTCTATCCCCCGGTACGTGCTGCGGACATGCGGCCATCGCATGCGCCCCCTCCCTTCTGTTGGGCATTTGAGGCCTCTTACGGTGCAGCCCAGGCCGCAGAACTGTTGTGCTGACGCGACGACCCGCCATAGCTCTCCCCCGACATCTCCCAGTCATCTGCCCAGCATGTCCGACGCAATCCAGGAGCGCCTCAAGAAGCTCGGCCAGGGAGCCCGCATTGGTGAGTAGCCAGGCGAAGCGATCGCGCGACGCGTGGCACGAATGGCGAAGCTAACGTGGTATACCAGGGTATGATGCGCACCGCCCGAGCCCAGCACCCCCGAGTCGATCCCTACCGAGCATCTGATTGCTAACGCCTCGTGTAGTGGCAAGGGCACGCCCCGGAGAAAGGTCAAGCGCGCTCCCGCTCGGTCCGGCGCTGACGACAAGAAGCTCCAGCAGACGCTGAAGAAGCTCAACACCCAGCCTATCCAGGCCATCGAGGAGGTCAACATGTTCAAGTCAGACGGCAACGTCATCCACTTTGCTGCCCCCAAGGGTGCGTATATGCCGTCCCCCGTGGCGCACGGTGCTGCGGCTGGAAAGGTCTCTCCACTGACGCACTTCAGTCCACGCCGCTGTTCCCTCCAACACTTTCGCCATCTACGGAAATGGCGAGGACAAGGAGCTTACCGAGCTCGTCCCCGGTATCCTGAACCAGCTTGGCCCCGACTCGCTCGCCTCGCTCCGCAAGCTTGCCGAGAGCTACCAGAACATGCAGAAGGGTGAGAAGGGCGAGGACGACGACGAGATCCCCGACCTGGTCGAGGGCGAGAACTTTGAGAGCAAGGTTGAGTAAGGCTAAGCCGGCTCGGCTTTCGTGGGGCGGCTGGCCGGAGGCAAGGTTCATGGAAAATGACCCACGTCCGGCCGATGGGTACACTGCCCATGGGAACGACTGGGCGGCCTGCTATTCTACCCCGGGGAACGGAACCGCCGCGGTTGCGTTGCTTCACAGGGGAAGAGTTGAAAGGGTACGGCTCGGCATACGGCGGAACAGCGCCGCCAAAACAAACTGTCTCGGTTGATTGCTTTGTACAAAATCGAGGAACTTCACATCAAGAGACAAAGACTAATCTCTTCAGACGTTCGACCCCTTTCGTCATGTCTCGACGTCTGCGCCGAAGTCGGAGTCTCCGTCATTGACCACCCAGCCGGCCAGTGCGGTGCTACGGGTTGCGGCCTTGGCAGCTCTCCTCGCGGCTAGGAGCGGCCCGTGCTTTACTTCGTGATACGATTTGCCGTCTAGACTGTGCCTGATGTTGTCGCTACCGCGTAGCTGACCGGCAACGTCTCTGGCCAGTACCCACATTTGTCGTCGTGACATGCGACTTGCCCCCCGCGGGTCAAACGGCCGCTTCCCCTGCACCACGCCACCAAGGATCGATTCCTCGACGCCTGAGAGCGCCCACGCCGCGGCAACATTGCTAGGCGAGATGCCCTCCGCGCGGGCCTGTACCGCCCGCCGAGAGAACCCAAACTCCCTAGTTGTCGTCTCCACCACGAAGGGCCGGAATGCATACCCATCAGACCAGTCCTCGCGAGCGGTCACCGCGCCCATTCGCCCCGCGGCAGCAAATGCGCGCTCGCACGCGGTGCTCGAGTACTGCGACGCGGGCAGGACGATGGTGTCGATGTACGCGCCCGCCGGGTCGATGAGGAGCGCTGCTAGCGATGAGAGTAGCGACGTGCACTGTTTCAGCGCCAGCTTGTCGGAGCACGACTTGGAAAGCGTAGGAGGGGCGTCGCCTCGCGCGGGCTTGCGGCGGACGATGCCGAGCTGCGAGAAGTACGCCCGCCCGGGCAACGTTGCATCGCTGCCGCCGGCGTTGGGAGAGGATGGACGGTCTGGGGCCGGCCAGGGGGAGGCATCGTCTTGCGCAGCCATGATGAGCTCCATGCTTGCATCGCCGCCTGGAAGCTGTGAGCGGCGAAGGCGACGGAGCGTTGGGGTGGTTGTGATACGCACAGGGCGCCTCTGAGCAGTACATGTGAAGCTTGATTCCCTCCTTGACGTAGAACGGAGGTCGCGCTACAGACCCGCTTGCCTTCGGCGTAGAGTCGCAGCTCACGAGCATACCAGAGCCGGTGCCAGCTTTACCTTGACTCAGAGCTTTACACTCGTCCAACAAAAACCTGTTGAACGTCCGTATGGCCAGGATTTCCGCGTGCCAATCGTGGATGCCATTGCCATTGGCCTCGGGCAGCCTTGACGCGGGGAGACATTTCATGCCCGTCCTGGACTCTCTTTACTTAGACATCGTCCACTCTCGTTGAGAGACGCAGAACGCGGGGGCTTCTTACGCAAGGGCGACGCAAGTGAAAGTTCCATCTTTCTCGGCGACGATGCCACTCAGGGGCACCCACTCATGAAGGCCATTGTCGCGGATGGCGGGTTTTCGTTTGTTCGGTAGTTTGTTGAACTGTGTGATGACGGCATCTGCGATGACGTCGGCTCGGGATGTCATTTAAGCGCCTCGACGCTCATATCCGCGACGTTCGTCGTGAGTCGTCGCGCCAACCAAGTCTGAAATCAGACGGTGAACATGGCTTCTTCGTGAGGCCGTTAAACTTGAAGAACAATAGCTGCACGTCGTCAAACGACCACGGGCAGTGGCGTGCGTCTGATTGGCGAGCCGACGAGGATGTTGCCCATCAGAGCAAGCCCCCACTTCGAGAAGGAGTGGAGCATGTGCGGAGTCACGTGCGCGCACGCTTTCCCTCTTTCCCCCGAGAGACTTAGCGTCTCGCCTGCCCTAGACCGCTTAGTCATTGCCACACACCTCCAATTCGAGGAAATTGAAGGCGGCACCCGCTCTGCGAGCCGCTCAACTTTTCTGAACAACCCGCCAGCCACTATACGGTCAACCGACACAACACCTTGTCGCCCCCGATCAACCCGACAACAGCGACAAGATGCGTACCTACGACGATACCTTCTCGGGCCAGAGAATCTACCCCGGCAAGGTACGGATGCCCGTCTTCCTCCCGCGTTCGATGCTGCTTTCCGTGATTGGACTTGGGGCGACGATGGATCCCCCCCTGCGGAGGCCCTTGTGAAGGACGAGGAGGACGAAATGCTCGGGCTACCGAACGACGGAGGACGGAATATTTGGTTTCAATGAGCAGGCTGGCTAACCGGTATCGTCTTGCAGGGTAAGATCTACGTCCGTGGCGACAGCAAGGTGTTCCGATTCCAGAACGGCAAGTCGGAGTCGCTCTTCCTGCAACGAAAGAACCCCCGCCGCATCGCATGGACCGTCCTGTACCGCCGACAGCACCGCAAGGGTATCTCTGAGGTACGATAAGAAGCCCTCCCTTGTCTTCATCATCGCGATAGCTCCAGGCCCGGGGTCCCGATCCCCACGATACGTCATGGGAGGCCCGGGCCAGGAAGCCGACGCGTGTAGAAAGAAGCTCGCGCCCAGAAGAAAGACAGAGGACTGACACCCCCCACAGGAGGTTGCCAAGAAGCGCACGCGCCGAACCGTCAAGGCCCAGCGCGCCATCGTCGGTGCCTCGCTCGATGTGATCAAGGAGCGCCGCAGCATGCGGCCCGAGGCCCGGTCCGCCGCCCGCGCCCAGGCCATCAAGGAGTCCAAGGAGAAGAAGAACGAGGCCGCCGCCGCCAAGAAGGCTGAGAAGGCCAAGAACGCCTCGCTGGCGTCCAAGGGCCAGACCCAGCGGAACGTCAGCAAGCAGGGCGCCAAGGGCGCGCCCGTCAAGGTCGCTGCCCGGACTCGCTAAGTCCTGTCCTGAGGGGCGGGCGCCGAGCGAGCGAGAGGCGGATGCGAATTGCGACGGGGCAAAATCGAAAGGACAGTGGTGGGAGTCCGTGGTTCTTGTGTCTTTCCGGCCGGTTCTTCATCTCGGGTGCATGGAATGCCATAGGGCGCATTGGTAGTTGACAGCAAATGACAAACCGATGCAATGGTCAAGGCGTTGATTACCGTCTGGCGTGGCTTGGCAGAGCAGCCCCGGACGAGGGTGCCTTTGCGTGCTACTCTACAGGTGATGACGCTGCCTCGCGGGGCACATATTGTGACAAACAGTGATGTAGCAGGATACGCGTACAAAGGGGAGACGGAAGCTCGACTTGTCTATATCTTTGTGAAATCTATATACTCAAAACTCCGTCTACTCGCACTCCTCGAATCTTGGTCACGTCAGCTCGGTTGCCCGAAGCCCAAAATTACAGCTTGGCAAGGACAGCCTCGGCGCCGGACTGGTCGATGGACTTGGTGTCGTCCTCCTGGCTGGCGTAGACGACCTTGCCGTGGTCAATGGCGATGGCGTAGCGCGAGGTTCGCTCGCCAAGGGTCCAGCCAATGCTCTTGCTGAACTTGGCGTCGGCATCAGAGGCGAAGATCTAGAATTGCATCAGCGTGGAGGCTCGTCTCGCATAATCTCAGGATGGAAAGGGGGAGGGGAGAGAGGGAAGGGGTGCTCACGAAGAAGTCGTCAGTGACGCTGTTGGCCTTGCCCCATGCAGACATGACGAAGGCGTCATTGAAGGCGATGACGACGACCTGGTCGACACCCTTCTTCTTGAGGGCGTCGCGGTTGTTTATGTACGAGGGCAGGTGGGAGGCCTGGCAGGTGGGCGTGAAGGCGCCTGGGACGGAGACGACGACGACTTTCTTGTTCTTGAACTCTGTTGGGGGGGGATTGTGGTGGCATGTCAGCGGATCGTCGGTCGCGGGCGATGAGAGAAACACAACTCGCGAAAACATTGAGCGAGCGGGTGGTGGGGGTGGATTGGGAACAATCACGAACCCTTGCTGGCGTCAAACTTTTGCGGGATGCCGCACGTCTTGATGTCGCTCTCGGGCGCGGGCGGGATGTAGGTGAAGGTGACGTTCTCGGGGAACGAGTCTCCGGCCTTGAGGGCAGACATGGTGGATAATGTGCTGTCTTGTGCTGGGTGTGTGTATGAGTGCGTGCGTGTACGTGAGAGTGTGTGTGGTGGGTAGAAAGAGCCGTTGATGAGCGAAGTCGGGAGGCGGCAGATGGGCTGCGAAATCGGGTCACGGCAAAGAGGTTATATACGTCTCATGCGAAGCCCAAGACGGCAGGTACGAACGAGATCAGGTCCCAATGGATATTTGGAATAAGGCGCAATGGACGCCGCTAATTTATCATGGGGGAACGCTTGTGCCCCTCCCTTCCCCTCCCTCCCCTCCGAGTGCCTCGGGGCCGAGAGAGGAGAGGGAGAGAGAGATGGGCCCGCCATTTTGGAGCCGTCCGTGGTAGGGATGCATGGAAGCACCTCGAGCTTGGGTAGTTCTCAGGTTAATAGGGTACGTAACTTCTTGGTGGTAGGTTATTAGTAGGGTTTTGGTGGGTGGCAGCGGGGTTGGTTGATGTCACCAGGCGACGGCCACCGGCGGGGTCCTGAGTTGCCGCCGCTGATGAGTGGGCAATGCGGGCGCAGCAGTGTTGGGGGGGTAGGAAGCTTGCTGCAAGGGGGGGCCGAGATTCGGACCAGGCCGGCGGCGGCGGCGGCGGCGGCGGGCGGCACACATACTGTGTGTGCGTGTGTGTGTGGCTGGCAGTGGCTTGCTCTGCCATTGACGGCAGGACTTGGTCACGAATGCAAACACGGCGACGCCACAGAGCCGACATTAATTTGGGGGTTTTCAGGGGGGGGGGCGAACGCAATCGAGCCACTTCTCTACATTTTTCGTCGTCACTTGAGCAGCGCCCGTCTGGCGGCTCGGCTTCGTGAAAGTCCCACGTTAGTACTCCGGACATATAAGTTAGTACCTCCTTGTCTGGTAGCTCCCGGACGCACAGTCGTCGTGGACCCTGATGGGCCGACAAAACAAAATCCCAACAGTGTCGTTGCCCCTCCCCTCTCCAAGGGAAACCTCCTCGGTGAACCCACCGCCGTGACTCGGCCGCAGACACAACGCCGGGCGGCTTCACGCCCGCCGCCCCAACGCCCCTCCCCACCTCGCCGTCCGGCTCGGATACCGACGCGGAACGCCGTACGCGTTCGACCCGGGCAGTAGCACAAGGACCAAGGACCCCGAGTCGTGGGCGGTGGGTCTTGGGCCGACCCGGGTGTCGACGTCCCGGCGAAGCGCTCGATCTCTGCTGGTCGCCTAGCTAGTACCACACGTCCGTACCAGGTATGTATTGGGGGCTGGAAAGCTTGTCACTCCGGCTAGTCGGCGACGCAGACACGCCACAATGATGCGCGGCACTCGAAGAGTCGAAAGTACGAAGGAGCGTGGTGCGGGGTGCCGTCGTGGCCTGACCCTCCTGCAAAGTCCACCACCAGTGGTGGGCAACCTCTACGAAGTATGCTGGAGTCTAGTCGAGTTCGCCACGGGTACAATATGTCGACGCAAGCGCTTCTGGGAGGTCCGTCCTGAATTCGAAGCAAGTATTAGGCCAAGATGGCCCGGCGGCGGCGGCGGAAGCTTGGTCATTGCAACGGGATCTACTACCTGTAATCGTGAGATGCTCGACCGCCCTAGGGTATGTGGAGTGGGTTGAATGCGATGACGCAACGGGACATATTGGCGACCGTGGACGAGTATCAAGTCTGCAAAGGTGTAGGTTCCGTGTTCCGACATGTTATTAATGAATATTGCGTTTTGGGGAACACGCAGCGAGGCATGTCATGGCATCCCAGTCATGGCATTTGGGGCATCGAACCACTTGGGGGCCAGCGGCGGTTTTCAACGACGCACACCGTGGGTCGGTCAACGACGGCAACGCAAGGCCCTGGCATAGACAGATAGACCCAAGGGCCGGGTGGTCGCCGACATGGCACAACGTCTACGCGTCACAAGCATGCATCCGTCCAGCCGCAAGGTAGCAACTAACTAGGTGTACATACGTATGTAGCCACGCCATCTGAATCAAACCAATATTAAGCTGCAAGCTGGGCGTGGTAGTTACGTCGATCGTCCCTGCCTTGAAGCTTGCACTGACCCCACCTCAGATGCAACATCAACCATCAATCCCCATCGTCAGCTGGTCCTGGGAATTCAACATCGCGACTCCTCTCTTCTTGCCCGCACTTTCGACTCCGTATTGCATATCCCAGCAGCTGAGCCCCCCTCCCGTCTGGATGGCGAGCGGAGCACGATGCCTCGCAAAGGCGTCTCCAAGGCCAGGACCGGCTGCCTGACCTGCAAGTATGTCATGTCCGTCTCTTCCGAACGAACGAAACAGCCGCCGCATGCGCTTGAGCGAGCATGCTTGCTTTGCTCTCGCCGACCTTCATACTACCCTACCTACGTAATAACACCACGCTTTGGCAGGGCTCGCAAGGTCAAATGCGACGAGGGCCGTCCCGGGTGCATGCGGTGCCAGAGTGCTGGAAAGAAGTGCCAGGGGTATCAGCCCCCGCCTGTTGGCTATTTCACCTGGGACGAGCTGCTCTCCACCACACGGCCCCGTCCAGCCCTGGCCGCTGTGCCCGAGGCCAGCTCGCTCGAGCTCCGAGGCATGTCATTCTACCGCCACGTCGTGGCCCCGTCCGTTGGCGGACCCGTCAAGAGCACCTTTTGGACCAAGACGGTGGCCGAGGTGTTGCACCGGGAGCCTGCTGCGCGGCATGCCATCCAGGCCATCAGCGCTCTCTACGAACACAGCAGCCTCGGCCTCAGCGACGGACCTACCGTCCCGTACGAGGACGGCCGACGTGCCGTTACACACTACAATGCCGCCATCCGGCACCTTGTCTCGCCGGCGGGGCCAAGCTCCAAGGACACGGTAATGCTTGTTTGCATACTCTTCATCTACATCGAGTTCATGCGAGGCGACAACGAGAGCGCCACGACTCATATACGGCACGGCATTACGCTGCTCAACTCATGCGCCGTCAGGGATGACATTGCCCGCGCCTTTCTCCACCTCAGCATTTTCCCTTACTTTTTCTCCGACGGCGTCACCGACTTCCCGCTCCCGCGAGAGGTGCTTTGCGGTCCTTGCCCTGCGAGCTTTGACTTGAGCGACGCGCACGTCTGGCTCGATCCGCTGTTGCTGCGAACCGTCCGGCTGACGCGCATGGCCAATCAGCACCGCTATGGCATGCCTGAGCTGCAAAGCCTCGAGAAAGTTGTGCAAGCCATATCAGCCCTCGACGCAGATCTCGACGCGTGGTGGTCTGCCTTTGTTCCGCTGCAGCACCAGTGGCGAGAAGACGATCAGCACCGGACAACCCTGCTCCTCTTGGAAGCGCGGTGGCTTCACGCCAAGATGCGAGTTGCGACGCAGCTCGATGTCTCCGAGGCCGTCTGGGACTTCCAGCTGGATCGGTTTCGTCGCGTCGTTGACATCGCCCGGCAGGCACGAGCGGCCGAGAAGCTGCGCGACTGGGCGAGCCGGAAGTTTGCGTTTGTCATGGGCTTCTGCCCGCTCCTCTTCTGGGTCGCACACAAGTGCCGCTTCCTCAGACTCCGCGTCTCCGCGCTAGCCCTGTTTGAGACGCTCTGTTGGGCACGCGAGGCGGCCTGGGATCGTGCCATGTTGCACGGCCTTGCGAAGACGATAATCGAGGTCGAGCACGGCATCGAGCTGACGCCCGACAAGGTCAGAGAGCTGTCGGCGGATGTTGGCCGCCACAACGATGACGACCTGGCACTGCCGGCTGACGGCCGGCGTGTAGGGCTAGCTTTCATGCGGGGCGACGTGGAACTTTCAACAGCTCAAGACGGTAGGCTAATAGGTCGCCGGAAGGTTTGCCTGTACTTACATAGCGCAACCGGTGCCGTGGAGCCTCGCGAGTGTTGGATGGAACTGGGATGAACGTTGCCGAGTGGTCGACGGGATGATACGTTACGATTCGCCGTCGTCAGACAGACTCTGCGTGCAGAGTAACACAGGGAGACGCGCCGTATACTAACGACAAGGAAATGCGACGACCGGGCAGCGAACAGGCTGCGCTGCTGCACCGCACGCCGCCATGGTCCAGCTTGTCGGACAATCGGCCGCGCGGGCTTCTTAACGGCGACCGGGACGCTGGGTCGGTCCGTCTGGGACCCTGATGCTGCAGAATCGACCCACACAGCTTCCTTTGTGTCTCCCTCCCCCAACCCGTCGATCCCCCATGCCGGCCCGTTGCGACGGTTCAGCCCTGCTGGCTCACCTCGCACCGGAAAAGGTCCCACGGGTGTGCATGGCACCCCCAGCATCACTCGGCTTCGCCCGACGAGAGAGTAAGCCCAGGGTCTCAGCATGGCCCTGCAATGCTACTTCGTAAAAGCCAATGGCGCCGCAGCCCCTCCCCCAGAGCGTCCTCTGCCGGGACTTCTGCGTAGCACAAGCTGTCTTTGCGGCACAGAGGCACGGCGGATTGGACGCCGTCCAAGGCGCTGACAAGCCAGCCAGCCAGCCTCATGAGGTCGGTCGCCTTATTGAGGCTTTCTGCGCCATGGAGCGCCGGTAGGAGACTGCGCCTATATAAGGCGACTGCTTGCGATGAGCGATGACGAATTTCCCCAGCAAAGTCTCGAGGACTCATGGTCGATTTGCAAGCCAAGGGCGGGATATTTTGCGCGTCGTCGTATACGACAGAGCATACGAGTGAACAGATAAACCACGGCAGCAGACGGCCGCCGCGAATTTTGTACCGTCAAGACGTGGCGCCCCCCGCTCACCCGACTGTAGACGGCGCGACCTCTGAGCGAGCAATGTTCGGGACGTGGAAGTATGACCCGGAGACGGACCAGATGAGGAACCTGCGGCGCGCCTACGATCCCATCACGGCACGGTCGTGGCAGCACCAGGCGTGCAACCGTTGCCATGAGAAAAAGGTGCGCGGCCCTTGCACTCATCCTCAGCCGCCACAACTTGCATGCATGCTCGCGTGCTCGGCCAAGTTTATTAGCTGACAAATGACGTGCAGCTCAGGTGCAGCGGCCGCAGAGCCGGATGTGACAGGTGCACCATCAGCGGCTCCGTCTGCGCATATGACCGCTCCGGAGGGAGTCTGAGGGCAAGCGGCGGCGTCGGCGGCGTCGGCAGCAGAAAGGGAGCTAACGCTCGGGTGCCATCATCATCATTTTCGTCATTTTCCTTGGCCTTGCCGTCAGGCGCGGGTAAGGTGAGGGCACGGAACGGCTCCGCGTCCGAGGCCCGCTGCGGCACCGTCTCTGCGCTGTATGCCGCGGCAGCGGCGGAGGCGGCAGCGGCGTTGGCGCAGCAGCGGTCATCGCCGCCAACCAAGGAGCCAGCATCCAGAGCGGCATGTCGGCAGGTGGACTTTGCGACGGGCAGCGGCAACGGACTGCAGATGGACCCTGGCGGCGGCGATCCCGGCCAGAGACAGAGGCAGCAGGTGACCATGGGGGGTTTTGGCAGTGCCTGTTTCTGCGGCCTTTGCTGCAACGGGTGCGCGTGGATCGCGGCCGTGGACCCCGGCGCGAGCATGACGGCGGCGGCGGCGGCGGCGGCGCCCGAACTGGTTTCCGGCTGGGAGGCAGCATCGTTCGGCGGTAACCACCAACAACAGCTCTACAACTCGGCATGTGGTGTCGCCGTCGGCAGACACGCCATACATGCGGACCAGGGCTACCTGTGGAGGCAGAGCCGGTGAGATCGGTCATTGGGGTGGGAAATAATAAGGCCAACTCCCCGACAAAAAGGTAGACAAGACGAGTCATGATTTACATGAGACTCCCCAGGAGCAGACTGATCACGCGGCGGTATCTAAAAGACACGTTGAGAAATGGGTCTTGTACGTTCTTCGGCAGGCTGCAGCTTTTGGCTCAAATTTCTTAGTCTTTTGTCATTAGCCCCTTGGGGGCTGGCTATCTCCGGGGTGGTAGTAGTCATTGGGACCCTCAATAAAACGAAAACGTCAAAAAAACCCGAGACGCCAGTCCACATGCCATTTTCCGATTGAAGAGAGGGCCACACTCTTAGTGGGAGGTGGTGTAGGCACGGCGGCGGTCGCGCTCCTCGGCGATGGTGAGCTTGACGCCCTTGCCCTTGGGCAGGGAGATCCAGGGCTTGTCCTGGCCGATGACGAAGACGTTGCTCTCACGGGTAGCGAAGCTGTTGTCGATGGCGTCCTTGATGTGGACGATGTTGAAGCCACCGTCATGGCGCTCGCGGTGGGTGATGACACCGACACGGCCCATGTTGCGACCACCAGTGACCATGGCGACGGCGCCAGTGTCGAACTTGATGAAGTCGGAGATCTTGCCGGTGCTCAGGTCAATCTTGACAGTGTCGTTGACCTTGATGGCGGGATCAGGGTAGCGGATGCTGCAGGCCAAAAAAGGGCGGGTTAGCGACCAGGTGGAGCAACGAGGGGGATACATTACAGCCGTCGGAGAGCAACGCTTCCGTGGATTTCTAATGAGCGTTCTTCCGTCGTCGGGGTGAGCGACTGGGGAAGCGCCGGGGCAAAAATCTACCAAAGCTTGATCCAACGGCTGAATGATGTCTGACAGAACTCACGTTCTCGCATCGTGCGTGACCAAGAATGGGATTCCACCGCGGCCGAGCTGGACGCGCTTGACCTTGCCGAGCTTGTACTCGGCCTCCTCGGCCTGGATGCGGTGGACGGTGAAGCGGCCCTTGGTGTCGTAGACGAGGCGGAAGTTCTCGCCCGTCTTGTCGATGGTGATGACGTCCATGAAGCCGGCCGGGTACGTCATGTCGGTGCGGACCTTGCCGTCGACCTTGACCAGGCGCTGCATGAGGATGGCCTTGGTCTCGCGGTAGTTGAGCGCGTACTTGAGGCGGTTGCGGATGAAGACGATGAGCGGCATGCAGTCGCGGAGCTTGTGCGGACCAGCCGACGGCTTGGGCGCGTACACGCCGGACAGCTTGTCCAGCAGCCAGTGCGACGGCGCGCTGAGGCGCTTCTGGTGCTTCTTGCTGTAGGAGGGAGCGAGGTCAGCACAATCCGTTCCCCATCATTTCCCATCGAGTCCTCGTCCTCGATTGCTCCGACGTCCAACCTCTCCCGAGAACCAAAAAAGACCGTCGCGGGTCGATAAGACTTTGTATATATTGCTTCTCGGGAGGGTTCCTTCGCCGCACGTGGGCGTCTTGAGGAGGGGATGCTGATTGCTATGGTGTGTACTCACATTCCTCGGGCCATGGTGACGACTGGCTGTTGTGCTGGTGGTGATGAGGAAAAGACAAGACGAGTGCCGGCGGAGCGTGGATCAAGGTGGTGCTGAAAACGCTGGACCACACAAGTTTTTTTTCTCCTGCCCGCGCTGCCCTCGTTTAGCGCCAGTCGTCCAGGGGCTTCATGCCCTACCCGCACCACAGGTGGAGACGCGACCGGAAAATCATTAGCTCTCTTTGTCAGGTGCATAATCACGTGATGTCATACACGTGACCTGACAACTCGGGACTACCCGGTCACACAATCTTCACATGCAAATCCATCAAGGGCCTTGGCGATCCCACACACCTGGACCTCATACTTCACGCTCCACTACAAGGGTCTCAAGGCCACTTTCACATGTCCGTCGTTGTTCCCCCCTAACCCAGAACTCGATCCTGGCGTCACGACGTACTTTTCTGGCCAGACGATCGTGCTATTCTTGGACCACTTGCCCGTGCAAGTGGCAGGCATGTGCTTGTGACGTCTCCTTTTCGGCTCCCAAATTGTGCAATTACATTCTTATCAAAGTGGTATCTATGCGAGCGTATCGCTCGTCTTCCTAGAAAGCACAGGCTCGCTCCGGCAGAATTTCACCGAGGTATCCATAATCAAAGTCGTTGCACATACGCGGCCGAACCTTGTGGTTCCGCGAGTCCCGTCGCATCTTGCGCCATGTCGCACCAACCCACTTTCCTCGTTCCAATTCCGATCCCAACTCCGGTCCCAGAATCATTATGCAGTGCCCCGCGAAAGGCGCTTGTTTAAGGTTGCAGTTGCCATGTTCTCGTATCACCTAACATTTGACAGGGTGAGGGCCGTGTCTGTCCCTCCGATGATCCACCGCAAACGCAGACGGCGATGAAGGGCCTGACATGCCATCGTAGCCTTGCCGCGTAGGCAGTTGAGCCAGCCGTGAGTCGTCGAGTAACAGGCGAGAGATGTCCATCTCACCGCCCATGAAGTGAGGTGTGCTCTCGCCAAATTCAAAGCTGTGAGGCGGGTGCATGTAGTTTGCTGAGTCCAGCATTTGGATCGGCCACGAATGCAGCTCGTCTTTTGCATGACCGTAGCTGGCTCGAAGACCGCCAGACGCGCCTTTTGACCGCCTCAATGAGTCATCAATCGACATGGTAATAGACGGCTCCATAGTGTCATTGCCCCTAGCGTCGTCCTTGGCTTGGAAAGTCCCCTTTTCGATGCGCTGGTAGACTCCGGGGTACTTGTTGCGCACACGGTCGCGCAAGTCAGTCGGCTGCCTACTGGAAAGGTGGAAGCGAGAGTCTCGCTGGATCTTGGTCCAGGCCGGGCCGTAGATATCCAGGCCCTCTAGAATTTCCCGGTCGTCTTGCTCCGTAAAAGGGCGTCTCTCACGCCTCAGAGACTTTTTAAACGGACCGTGGATTCCCAGCTCAGCGAGATCCTCGAGCTTCTTACGATGCGCTCGGCTCTTCTTCTGCTTGGGAGGCGCCGAAGAGTCTGGGCTAGATGCCGGGTCCTGAGGCGAGGGACTGTCCTCGATGAGGATGTTCTCCGAGTGGATACCCTTTTTGGCCCTTGGTTTCGGGTCGCGCGAGCAGGGGGGCGGAGAGTTCGGCTGGGAGGAGCTCTTGGACGGGCCCCGAAGCTCGACGGGGCAGCAGGTTCTAAACCTGTCCTTGAGATCTCCAGCGGTTCGGTCGTTGAAGGTGAAATCCGGGTCTTCAAGAATCGTGGTCCACTTTCCGACACCGTGACGGTTCACGCCGAGGAGAAGATGCTTTGTCTCCTCTTCGGACCATTTCCGCCTGGGCTTTGCGGCTCGTTTCCTCGCCTTGCCGGCGGCGGTCTTGTCGGCTTCGGGAGACGAAGCCACATTGTTGCTGTCTGCGGCGCTGCGGCCAAAGTCGGGCAGCATCTTGACTTGGCTCGCCTCGTTGTCGCTGAAGGAGGTCGAGGCTATCGGAGGGAAAAGGGCGGCGTGAGGGGGCGGCTCGTGTAAGCCGTTGATGATGGGCGGCATGGCCAGCGACTGCTGGGCCGATTTTTGCTTCTTCATGGGCTGCGGAAGCTGGACAAAGTCGTCCTT
This sequence comes from Purpureocillium takamizusanense, assembly GCF_022605165.1. Taxonomy (NCBI): domain Eukaryota; kingdom Fungi; phylum Ascomycota; class Sordariomycetes; order Hypocreales; family Ophiocordycipitaceae; genus Purpureocillium; species Purpureocillium takamizusanense. The sequence goes on from NC_063078.1 coordinate 242,988, forward strand.
GGCGTTGATATTCCGAGGCCGCTTCTTGGTGTAGGAGTCGTCTGAAGTCTCTGCGGCGTCGTTGAGGATCTTGGAGTGGGAGTAGGACGACGACCCCTCGTGGGCATCGGACTCGCCTAGGAGCATACGGAGGGGATGGGACGACGCGCCAGACGGGCGGCCGTCCCATCGAGCGTCGTCCTTGCGATAGGATGGGGTCACATCGTCGCTCGAGGGGAAGCCGGCAGAGCCAAAGACGGCTCCGTCGGTCCCATATCGGTGAGCAGCATCCGGCTCGATAGGCGGGAGAGGCCGGTCGGACGAGGTTGGCAGTGGCAGAGCGTAGAGGGGCGGGAGGTCCGCGTGCTGGATCTGAGGCGTCGTGGACCCATTTAGCAGATGGATGAGGCGTGGCTCGATAGTAGCCATCTTGGGCGAGTCGTGGACGCGAGGTGCTGGCGCATCGGACGCAAGTCAAGTCGAGGACGAGACAAGGGCAAGACGAGAGAGACGAGGCGAGGAGGAGCAGCTCGACTTGATATCAAGACGGACGATGAGAGAAGCGAGGGACATGGGAAGGGCGGAAGCGCAGCGGGATGGAGCTCGACATGTCCTCGGGACTCGAAGTGGGTTTAATAGCATTGGCGTGGGCGGCGAGTACGGACATTGAAAGCGAACGAGTGCCGAGTCGGTCGTGTCATCCAACCATCGGGGTGTGCAGAGTGCGTGCTGTGCTGCTGGTGCTCGGTGCAGTGCCGGGTTGCGCTGGTGGAGTCAGTCGACTTGGATCCTTGGCCGGCCTTGCCTTGCGGCATCGAGCGAGGCGTGCGTGGAGCAACGGGCGTCCATGAATGAGGTCAGGGACGGGAGGTGGAGGAGCGAGTGTTGCGTGCCGGAGCCGGCAGACAACGTGTGCATCCGTTGCCGTTCGTACCTACGCAGCGGCTTTGGGTGGGCGCCGCCCGTGCCAGCGAGCGGGTTTCGCCTGCACCCAGTGGAGGTACGATTTCACGTGCAATTCGAGAGTCACATGGGGGGTTCTGGAAGGGGGGGGGGGCGTGGGGCTACAGTGGGAGGCACTCAGTACGAGGCTGTGAAGGTGGTTGCCCACAGCGCTGGACGGGAGGTTCGACGACGTCCAGGGCACCTGCACCCACCCAAAGCCACCTACCCTTCCCAGCGGTGGGTAGAGTGAGTTTTGGGAGCCGGGCCCTGCCAGCCCAGCCTGGCGCCACCACTGCCAGAACTGCCAGGTGCCCTACTGGGGCCCGCCCGCGAACACACCACCTGCACGCCACCTGCCCGCCTGTGTAACTGCCCACCCGCGGGCTCTGCTGGAGGAAGTGCGCTGGACAAGTACTAAGGTGTCCGGTGCCGTGCCTTTGGTATGTACTAAGGTTAGTACTAGGTAGTACCTAGTAGGTACTAGGCGGTAGTTAGAGGGCCTACGGAATCAGCACATTCCGCCGGCGGGCGCATCCATCCCGCCCATCCACCACTGCATTCAAGGGTCAGGCAAGGTAAGTATCCCGTCGCTGCGTCAACTGCCATCGCCAATCACCCATCATCTACTCGGTAGTAGCCGGGAGCCTATCACGAGCCTCATCCTCATCAAACTGCATCGACACGGGACGCCTGCCAATCCGGCAGGCACCCCACGGGCCTCCCTCTGCTGCAGCGCGCGCGGCACATGTAACACTGGAAGAGAAAGACACGGAGCCGGGGATTGAGTCTGCCACGAACCTCCGGCCCCGGTCGCTGCGACTACGACACACCAGGGTAGCTTCGGCCGTGGTCCCTCTTTTCAGACCTCACCCGCCGAGCCCCTCGAACTCTAGGCATTGACGGTCGAAAACGGCCCCTCTCACCCCCTTGCGACGTCGTGCCACCGTTACGAAGGAATCAGCCCGTCTGTGCTCTCCTCTGCACGAGTTTGACGGTCACTGTGCGCGTGCCTTCGCGGGGCTCTCCGACACGTACCCAAGCACGCGACGCAACGCGAGGCAAAGAGCCATGGCCTCATCGCTGCCGACCCTGCCGCGGGTCACCTTTACCATTATCGAGCCCATTTCGCTGTGAGCCCACCTCTGTGCTGGCCTGGTCCGATAAAGGGCCCCCCCCCCCCCCCCCTCTCTCTGCGGGCTGGCGCCGCCAACGATAGCTAATTCAACGGAACAGCGTCGCGGGATTCCTCGGCGCCGTCACCGATCCCGCGTGGTTCGTTGCGGAGCAGGTGCCGCAAAAAGTCCCGGACCCCGTCACCGAGAACAGCATCGTCCTAGCCTGGCAGCTGGGGAACCTGTACCTGCTGCTGGGGCTTGTCGGCCTCGCCATCCTGACCTCGACGTCCGAGGTCAGGGTCGTGCGCCGCTACCTCGCTGCCTTGTGGGTTGGCGACGTCGGACACATCGCCTTCAGCTGCTACGGCCTGGGCAGGGACCGCATGATGAATCCTGCGGGGTGGAACGCCATGGCTTGGGGCAACATTGCCATGACGGTCAGTCGCTTCACATGCCAGAAGCCGCGACGCGGGTTCGAGCCCGTATATGCGTGCATCGCTCTCGTCTAGCCCACATGCTGACTGACGCCCCTTGCCTCGAACGGCGCCGCAGCTCTTCCTGCTCACTATGCGCTCTGCATACTTTCTTGGCGCCTTCGGGCCCGACAACATCAAGGCGACGGTGGCTCGTGCAAAGAAGGCAGCCTGAGAGCGGCCGAGATGAAATGTGCGGCAGGCAAGGCTCCCCCGAGCCGCACCGCGCCGCACGGAATCTGTGCGCACCGACATGCCTAGCGCTATCTCAGGGACGGCAGAGATATAGCAGACGTAGGTAGATATAGTACGAAGTATACCAATCCCAGAGCCTTTCCGGACAGCCTTCTCAATACGTGCATGCGCCGACGTCTCATCATGCGCCACCCCGAGTCTGTCTGTCCCGTCGTCGAGATTTGCATGTGACGGACGACGACCAAACCCAAGAGCCGCTGGGTGGATCGCCCTGCCAAGGTTTCCGTTCGGCGATGGGCGCCGCGATGAAGTGCCGACTACGTAGTTACTCGACGTGGCTTTTTGTTCCTGGCTTTCCAAGGGTGGGGTGGTCCGAACCTGTGCCCCCACTGCCGGCCAGCGTCCCCGGCGGGTCCCCTCACGCACCTACGCTCTCTGTGTTGCCATGCCTGGTTCTGGTTGCCTGGCCTGGGTCGTGGCTGGTGCAGGATTTTACAGTGCTCGCAGAACCCCGCTTATTGCATGTTGGCGTGTGCATCGCGACGTCAACAAACAACGGTTGGGCTAGCCGCCCCAAGTTACACAACGTGGCGATTTCAAGGGTTAGGGTTGGTGACGATCGTCAAGACAAACTGCATCAACGTCGTCGCTCGAGCATCGCGTCGCGTCGTCGCAACGGCCGCACTCGAACCGCTTGACGGCATGCTCCGCAGGGGCTTTGGCTCTACCACTGAACAGAGGTCTCGTCACCGGCGCTGGTTGGTCAATCAGCGGCATACCACCCGTTCCTTAAAAAACAGGGCAGACAGGAAACACGATGAGCAGCCGTCGCGTAACGCGCCAGCAAACGGCGGCCACCACCGCCACCGTCCAGCCCTCGATATCTATTTCGGAGCCAAGGGGGGGTGGGCTGTTTATAAACGACCCCGTCCCTCGCCGTAGCGCACCGAACAGGGCAGCAAGCAACCTGAGCATCTCAACCAACCGCGAGGGGAGGAGCGAGTCCGACGATGACGTTGACGAGGTGGTAGTCGAGGACAAGGAGCCTTCTGTGGAGGAGGAGGATGCCGCAAGCTCATTAGGCGTCGATCAAGACGAACAGCTGGACGACATGGAGGCCAGGCAGTTGATGATCAGCCTCCTTCCCACCCTGAGATCGACGGCGGACGACCTGATGCAGCGGCTCAAGGAAGGCGACTATGGACAAAAGGTCATGAGGCAAATCACGAAGACAAAGCGGATTCATTTCTACACTGTGCGCGACACCTACACAGTCTCCAAGATCACGACCCCGTTTGTCGACTGGTCAGGGCAGGTCGATGAAGACGACCAAGCAACGGAAGTCAACACCCTCGTGCGAGCCAACCTCGTCTCTGTCCTGGACGGCATTCGTCTCCTCCAGGCCGACAAGAAGGCCGACGCCCTGTCATTTCTCAGGGCGCTCGACGCTTCGTACGAAAAGGGTCTCTTCGGCGGTAACGGCAAGAACCTGAACCTGGCACTGCGCATCCGCACCACCTACTTTGTCGAGTACCTGGCGCGCCAGAAGGGCAGGGTCCGACCTGCCGAGTTCATTGCTTCCGTCTTCTGCGAGAAAACCAAGAGCACCGACTTCGCTTCCATCTTGGAAAAGGGCCCGTTCAGAACCTTGGGCGGAGCAGGCGACGCTGCCTGGGCCAAGGCCTGTTCGAAGCGCACGGGTGAGCTTCTAGATGTCATGAGCAAGAGCAGGAAGACGTACGGCGTGGAGGCGTTGAAGGAGATGTATCCGCCCCCAGAGCTCTTCAACGACCTGGAGAGGTGGGTGCTGGACGACTACGCGAGAGTACGAGACCTGGACTCCGGCGAGGACGTTTTCCACGATGCCATGCAAGGCGCGCCGGGGTCACAGGCAGCGAGCGAAGCTGACACGCAGGATGTCCAGCGTGATCCCACCGCGCACCGCAGGTACGTTCCGTTTATCGAGCAGAGAGCCCCGACCCACCCGCTCTGTCGAGCTTCGGCTCTTCAGGGCTTGCGCGCTCGCTCCCTAAGCCGAGAAGGGGCGCCGTTGCTGACTTCGCCGCCGAACCAGCATGTACACGGGGCCTCAGTCGGTCCTGGAGCTCAACCGGCCTCCCTCGAACCAGGAGCAGCAGGCGGCGGCTTCATCGGCGCGTGAGATGCGCCCGCCACCGGCGCCGACCCAGAACGGAGGTAGTCGTGGGAAGACAAAACGCGCTGCTGCTGCTGCTGCTCCCCCGTCGGACGACGACGACGACGATGTCTTTGAGACGGACTCGCGGCCCCCCAACTCAGCGAAGCGTCGCCGGGTCGCACCGCCGCCGACCTCTTCCGCCCCCTCGCCCTCGGCCCTCCCCGCCGCGTCCCAGATCGAGATGGACGCCGTGCGGGCCCGCGCGCTGGCGACGTCCTCGCAGGCGCGCCTGCAGCTGCGCACCGAGCTCGGCCAGCGCACGCGCTGGTCCACGCACGACGTGCACCTGCTCATCGACCTCGTGGCCAAGCACCGCGCGGCGTGGTCCGCCATCGCCAAGGACGACACGGCGCGCTGGGACCGCGAGGAGGCCAAGCGCGGCCAGCAGGGCCTCCGCGACAAGGCCCGCAACCTCAAGGTCGACTTCCTCCTCACCGACATGCCCCTCCCGCCGTGCTTCGACCTCGTCGCCCTCAGCAGCAAGGAGGTGCGGCGCGTCGAGGAAGCGAGGCGGAACCCCTTCCGCAGGGAGGAGGACCTCGACGAGGACGGGCGGCCTACGAACACGTTACTCTAAGGATGTGTGCGCCGCCGCCGCCACTCTGTCCGTCTGTCTACTGTTTCTCTCTGTCCATAGCCGACCGCCGACCCGACCGACCGACGACGAGCGAGCACAGAACCAGGCCTCCTACCTACTACCTATTTGCTCCACGTTTTTATTCCATATCTATTCCATTTACATATGGGTTCCATACTTGCCAAATCTTCCGCCCGGGGGGGGGTGGTTCTTGTCGCCAGTCGTCTGCTCCCGTGTCTCGCGGCTGCGAGGCGCCTAGCGCTTGCTTGCTTGCTTGCTTTCTGCCATGTGGGCTGCTGCCGTTCGCGCCCTTTGCTGGCCCGTGTAAGAAGAGATGGAGCGAGGGGTGAGAAAAGAAGCAATGTATTACCTATTGTACTTTGCCGGCGCGTAAAAGAGAGGGAGAGGGAGTGCGGGGAGAGGGAGGGATGCATCGACTACTCAGCGGGCCACACGTCATAACCTCCCTGGTAGCCTTTTATCGAAATAGTAATGGGAAGCAAGTTTTGGAAACACTGCGCGGCTCGAAGATGCCTTGTTGGATACGCACCTACATTTCGGGAGTCGTCGCAACGTCACAGCCAACATAAAACACAAGTGAACCCATACACGTCTCGTGAGAGAGGAAAAAAGAAGCACTCTCGAATTCAGGGCGAGCGAGACACGCCACGGAGAACCAAACTACCTATCGCGCCGTCTACAAGCAGCGTTATCACCACACACTTTCCCAGCTCATGGCGGCCCACGGGCCCCTAGGCAGTCGTGATAAAAAGTAGTTGTCCCGTCGCCGCCAGCGTGGCACCAAAGTCCACCGCTTCATATCTCGCGCCCTTCTGTTGTATTCAGTCAAGACCTGGGCTTGAGGACAACAACAACAACAACAACACATCGAGAGTGAAAGAAATTGGGTACTGTCGTAAGAAAACGTGGTGCGTCTAGGAGGCGAGCCCGCCAGTCGTACCGCACGCGGCCTTGACAAGGCGAACGTGCGACTCTGCAGTCGTCACCTCTGCTTGGGTAAAAGCGGGGTCGAGAAAAGACCACAGAGAGAAAAGGTCGGCGACTCGATCCAAGCGGAATCCTGATCCCAAAGACTCCGCCCAGCGGTGCTCTATTCAAGCGACCACCATGGGCCGGACAATTCAGAAAGTGCCGTGTCCCTCCGGCGCCAGAACGGGGGACAGACGGAGACAAATAAAAGGGGGTATGCCACAGGCCGTGCAGAAAAAACAATGACGCAAGAGGTATTCGGAACTAGGACGCAACGTCGAGAAAGGTGAGGGGAAATAAAAGGATAAAAAAGAGCTCCCATGTGCGATTTCAACGCCAAATGTCCAGTTGTTCTGTTGGTCGAGCATGGTCGGTGCCGATGAGACCAAATAAAAAGAAAACATCAAGCCCCTCGTTTTACTTTCACATTTTCGTCAAGAAGTAGGCACCTCTATCGGGCACGAAAAGACGTTCCGGAGCCGCGATTGAGCTTGTTCGTACGCCAGCCCTCGTACCACTGCTCTCGGCTCGCCTCACGCAGCTCGGCGCGCCACTCGCTGAACACGGCCTCCTTGAGGCGCTGGAAGTCGCAGTGCGTCTCGTTGTACGGGTCGGCGAAGCCCCAGGGGAATTGCCGGCCAGTGACGCCGGGCTCGTAGAGGTCGGGGCTGATGATGGACAGCGGCAGAAATGGCGTGTCGTCCTCCTTGGTCTCCGGTTGGGCCTTGTGTCTGCGGATCGACTGGCTCGAGAGGCGCTTCGAGTTGGGAGACGTCGGCGGCGACGGCATCATATGCTGCTCATCCTCGATGGCATCCTCGTCCTCCTCGTCGATCCGGCCGGACAGGTCGTCGCCCTCCTCGTCCAAACCCAGGGCCTCGAGCGGGTCGAGATTGGCCTTCTTGATGCTGTCCCAGACAGCCTTCTTGAGAACATTCATGTGCTTGGTCGTGACCGTGTCTGCTTTGGCGATGACGGGAATGACAGTCGTCTTGCCGTGAAGGGCGCGCAGAACCTGGAGATCCACGTCGTTGTCGAGGCCGCCAAAGGTGCGGTTACTAAGGCCGTTGATGCCGCCGTTCTGGTAGCCTGCAGCCTTGCGAGCCGAGGCAATGTTGCGGTCGAGCGCGGCCGGGTCCAGAACGAAGAAGACGGCGTGGATGTGGGTGTCTTGCACGCCCGGCGAACGGATAACCTTCATCTCCTCGGCAAAGGTCTCCTCGAACTTGCTCTCCAGGAAGCCCGACATCTCCCTCAGCTGGAGATCTACCAGGTTCTTCTCAACGCCCTCCGAGTCCCAAATGGTCAGGCCAATGCGCTCACTGTCAATCTCCGTCTCGAGGTAGTGGGGCACAAAATTGCCGCTGGCGGGCGCCGGGACCTTGAAGTCATCCTCTTCGGGCTTGCGGGTTGGGCGCTTGTGGGCGGGCAGCGCAAAGGCCGTCTTGAGAAACTCGATGAAGGAAGTCTTTCCCGAGCCTCGTGTCCCGATGACGAGAATACTGAGATTTGAAAATTAGCTCTTGCCGTAATGACGCTCGCCCATCCGACGTGGGGGCGTATGAGACGACACGTGGGGCGAGGCGACTCACTTGAAGGGAGTGGGATCCTTTCTTCTACGGACCCTCCGAGGGCTGTTGATGGTGCTGATGGCACTGCTGGCGTAGCTGTAACGGCCGCGGTGCGTCATGCTCTCGGTGCGAGCATAGGGATCAAAGGGGATGGGGGGGACGGGCGGGTGGTTTGCGGCCGTGTAGGTGCGAGGGGCCTCGGCGGAACCGCGACTGACGCCGTGATGGCCGGGCGCGAGGCTGTAAGCGGGCTCGGAGGGCTGCAGGTCGTGGCCGAGGGACTTGGAGAGCTGCTCGGAGTGGTTGGTGAACTCGGGCAGCTTGGGGGGGATGCGCGATGCAGCGGCCTGGCGCTGGCGCTCGAGCTCGGCCTCTTTAAGAGCCTGAGCCTTCTTGCCCTTGCCAAAGTCGCCGCTCTTGCTACGCTTGAGCAACATTCCGAAGCTGGAGCGACGCGGCTGGGGGCTGGTCATGACAGAAAAACGGACGAGGTCGTGAGAGGTTGGGCGGCTGTCGATTTGAAGGAAGCGGGCGGTTACGTCGAGGCGGCGCGGGTGCAAGCTGCTGGAATGGACGAGATGCGCCACTGGGTCCAAGGACCGCCAAGGGGGGGGTGGGCAGACGTCAGGTCGGATCAATCAGCCCTGTTGGTTGGGGTGTAGAGGTGAAACGCCGGGTGAGCAGGGCAAGACGATGGACGAGAAAGGGGAGGGAGCCTCTGCCGCGGGTGCTTGTCTTGTGCTATTTGGGTCGTCGCCAGCTGCGCGCGGCGCGGTTGGTGTGCGAAGCGCGTGGGCGGGCGGATGAGGCTTTGCCGCTGGGCTGTCCTTGATACAGGGCTGTCGGTGGATGGACCAGGCCAAACAAGACGAGAGACGAAGAAGAATAAGACGCAAGAGAGGCCAAAAAGGAAGGGACACCACGCAACAGGCGGGATCGGCCGGGAACAGGGAGGACGCGGAATGGATCGAGAAGGAGAGGCGAAGAATGGAGAGGTGTGGTGGTGTGGGAGAAGAGAGGGCGACGACCCGGGGGGGGGGGCACGTCGTACGCCAAGGTGGTGGTGGTGGTGGTGGTGGTGGTGGTGGTGGTGGCGGTCCTCATCGTGTGCGGGTAGGGTGAGAGAGCGAGCTCGAATGACGACGGGGCCTCGGCACTGCAATGCAAATGCACCAGACGAAAGAAAAGGGGGTGGCCCTACCCTTCGTTGCTGCGCAGGCAAGGTAGGCAGGCAGGCAGGCCAACAACAACAGGACGAGGCACCCCAAGACGAGCCAGTCTGGCGGCTGCGTAACGACAAGCGGCCGCTGGTCAGAGAGGTGGACGGGTGAATTGGGCGGCCCTGACCGCGATGATCCATGAACGGCATGGGTACCTACCGACTTGACTTGTTGATAGCAGCGGGCTCCATTGGATGTTGCAGCTTGGGCTTGCTCGCGAACAGGGGTCCCGATGTGGTGGTGGATAAGTCGTGGTGGTGGATGGGATGGGATGGTGGAGGTGGAGGTGGGGGGGAGGCCCGCCCGTGGATTTCCTGGCGACGACGGGCGGCGGGGCTCGATTGGCTACGGGTGGTGTGGGTACCTCACCTGGGCACCATGGCACCTTCCAATCCGTCATTGCAGGCAAGTTGCTTCCAGTTGTGCTTGGGTCGGGGGTATGAGTTCTGTGTTCCCCGTCCGTCGGGTCCCCTGCGCTGTCGTGGGCCCCGATGAGCTCCCCTTTACAAGGTCCATGACTGATGAGGTGGAGGTCGGGTGCCTGTTCCTGGATGGACTCCATGACTGCCCTGGGCCTCGCGCCAGGCACGGGCGGCGGCGGCGGCGGCGGGCGGGCGGGTGGCATGCATCCAAGAGCCCAGCCCAGTGAAAGCTTGGACCGTCACCTAATCAGCGAGATGCCCGCCGCCATCATCCGGTCCTCAATTCGACACAGGCCAGGCGGCCGCTCCCCTCTGCTCCCGCGCGCTGTTCTGCGACGGCTGCAAGGCGTTGTTCATGCGCTTGTTGATGCGCAGGACGCCCGACTGCCCGCAGATGATGATGGTCCCCTCCCCTGGCTCCACCACCCAAACCTCTCAAATACCCACGCCTCCTCTGGCTGTAGTCGAGTCCCCGCCGCGAAATCAACGACGTACCTGACCTGATGGACGGCAGGGCAGGGCAGGGCAGGGCAACACAAGACAGGGCCGCCGCGGCGGCCAGATGGGGGGGGGAGAGGACACGAACATGACACGACGACAGGACGACACGCCCACGCGGCGCGACGCCCATGGGGAGGAGGCACGGGAAGAGGGGGGCAACGCAGATGACTGGCTGGCTGGACGGATGAGATGGACAGACGGATGGACGGTCGACCGACCCAAGATGGCCGTGGCTGGCACAGACGGGGTGGCACGGGCGGCAGTCCAGAGCGCGGCGGCGAATCGGGGCGCCGATGATCCCCAATTCCGTGACACTCCCGCGCTCTCGTACGCACGCACCCGACGAGAGAGCACACAGCACAGCGTACACGAGAAGGCCCAAGCTGGGGGGGACTTTTGGTTCCCTTTCCTTTCCCTTTCGTGTCGCGGCTGCGGGTGGTGGGCATGCCGAGCAGTTGTCAAGTCCCTACCTTACTTCGTGTATGTGCGCAGCACTCGTACTCATTAGTACGAAAGTGTACGTGCGTTCGTTCACACGGCGGTATTACCGCTGGGTGGCGCATCGGCAAAGCTGTCCAATGCACGCCACTAAAAAAAAAAAAAAAAACCCCGCCGCCGCCATCTTGCGCCGTTTCAGCCCCAACGGGTGACGACGGCTGTCTCGATGATCTTCTTTCAAATCTTCTTTTTCTTCTGTAACAGCTACCAGGGCTGGTCTGAAGTTTACCACCTGGTAGGGGGGAAGGGTGGGTTGCCGCTGCATTTGATGCATGTCCACTAGGTACCAGGTTAGTAGTTTACAGCCACCCACTGCTATGGAACTGGAAGTCGGGGGGGAGCATGGGCGCTTCCACAAAGCAAGGCACTACAGCAGGGTGCCTGGAAGGTGGGGGGGCGCTTGGGGGGACCATCCCAGCGCGCGCGTTGCGGTTAGCGTGCCGGAGGAGAGCTGGACGCAGCGCTAGCAAGGCAAGGAACCTCTCCCCCATGTCTCGCTGCCCCCAAGCTGCAGCAGAACGTTCTTTTTCTTTTGTAGCCTGGCCTGGCAATAATAAGCTGACGGCGCTAACACACACAGACACTCGTGAGAAAGGGGTCGCATGAGAAAGCCAAGCATTGATGTGGATATTGCTCTGTGGGTGTATGGGCTTCGCTGCGGCTGCTCCGGGACGCGCACCAAGATCGTCACCTTCACCTCAAGCTACGGGGCAGCGCTTTGATCTCTCTCACCTTTTAGCGGACGGCACTTATACTTTGTTGAACAGCACGTGTCAAGGCCCAAGCACGACGACAAGCAGGACTAAAATAAGTTCAATTTGGTCTTTTTTTTTTCTCTTTGAATACTGCGACAAGTTCGCAGACGGAGCAGCCTTGCCCCCCCCCCCCTAACCATCCCCTTCCCTCTCTCTCCCCTCCCTTCCAACCTGCAGGGTCCAGCGGGCCGGAAATATTGGAGGACAAAAAAAGGGGGGGAAAGGCCCCATCAGCCGGCGCACCCGCTGAGGAATGATAGTCGGGAGTTGGGACAGCTCCCAACCGACGACTCTGTTTCGCACATTAGTAGGTACGAATTCAGTGCTAGTACTTAACTTGCTTCGTTCGTACTGCAAGGGCCAACTTGGAGCTCGGTGCTCGAGCTGGACGGTGCGCTAATAACTACGTAGCAGTTCCTCTCTCTCCTTCGCCCGTCATCATCATCCTCGTTCGAGGGCTCCTGTCCGTCCGTCCGTCGCTGTTTATCAGGGGCTCGGAGAGATTTGACGACGACGGGGCATGCTGCCTCCCCCCGGCCTCATCTGCGACAACCAAGACCGGCACGAAGTAGGTAGGTAGCCACGCATGCTCAGGCAGGACCTTTTTCTTGGTCTGCATGCAACGCTCGTTCGGCGGTTCCTCTCGCCTCCGACTGCACATAGGAACCAACCTTTGGAAGTCCCGAAGCCACCGCCGCCGCCGCCGCCACCACCACCACCACCACGAACCACTCGTTGTCATGTCAGTCAGGCCGGATAGCAGTCGTCAGCGCGACTCACTCACTCACTCAACCCCGTTTTTTTGTCTCTCATCTCTCCCTTCACAGCCGCTTCCTAGCAGTACGTAGCGGTGTTAATTCTTTCTTTTTCGCCACGCGAAGCTACTGCTACTACTTCTCCTACTACGTACTGCAACCCGCGGAGACACACGTGATGGTCCAAGACGCGACAAGAAGGGAAGAAGGAAAGAAAGAAAGAAAGAAAAAAAAGTTCATTCCTCCCCACACTCGCTTCATCACCTGTGTGTCTCTCCCCTTTTGCCCCCGGCCGACCTAGGGAATCCGGTGGGCAGCCGAACCCAACACGCGTGTTCGTCACGATGTCTCAGTCTGTTGGCTGAGACCGCTTCCCCCCCCCCCCCCTCTCCTTCTTTCTCCCTCTCTGAGTTGAGCTAGAGGAAGAAAGAGAGAGGAGAGAGAAAGGAATCGTTATGAGCGAGGGGCGGGGCCCGGTGAAGGCCGCCATGATTACTACTCGGGCGCTGAGACTGCGAAATTCTCGCGATCGAAAATGGTTGGATTTTCCCACACGATCCGATCCGCCCTTGGTGGCGGTCGACGTATGTTACATGACATACGTTTTTTCCGTGCCTTGCCGTCTGATGAGCGTCATGGGCCGGGCAGTTGCCAATCATTCACTCACTTACTCACTCACAAGGGGGGCGTCGTCTCGTCGTGTCCAAGGTCCCCCGTCCTCCCGAAACGCCCACGCCACCTCATTCGTCCCGTCCGCCCGCCGCCGCCTGCTCTCTCCTCTCTCTCCCCTCCCGCGTGGCCCGACTTCTCCCCTCCCTCCCCCTTTGTAGGACACACGTCCATCTGCCCAGTGCCTACGCGTGTTCTACTAGCACTCGTACACGGAGCAGAGAGGAGAGCAGCAGCAGCAACGGCAACAGCGCGTCCACGTCTGTCCTCGCCGCAAGGCAGCGCAGGCAGCTAGCTACACCAGCTACTAAGATTGCAGGGTTGGGCCGGCTCATTTGGCCCTCGACAAGTAAGTGACCTGCCTACTAGGTTACTACTCTCCCCCGGCCCAGGCACAATCACCAGCAAGCATACTCCTCCGCAGCAGCAGTAGCAGACGTGAAACTGAGCCTGGTCCCATCCGCATGGCATCTCCTACCTATATACTACCTACCCAGTCCCCGGGGTGATTCAGCAGAGAGTGTCGAGCAAAGCCGCAGGTAAGTCACGTACGTAGTAACGTTAACTAGCAGTAGAGCTTAGTAAATGCCCTACCCGGTCAAATCAAGGGGTGCAGGCACGAAGCATGGCACCCCCGGCCGCCCGCGCCGCGTGACGGACCCGGGTGGGTGGCGCGGGATATCCGCTCCGCGAGTTCGGGCTGCCGATCGAGCAGGCGCCCTCTCGCTCGGCCTTTCTCTGGAAATGAGCTCCTCAGTCCCGGTCGCCGTCACCGTTCCTCGGCCGCCGCGGTAGGCAGGCAGACATTTGTCGGCGGCAGGCGGAGGCGGCACGCCCCGTCCGAGTGCGACTAGTTTCTTTGTATAAGCGTCGTCTGTGCCAACATCTACAAAGTCAAGCTGCCGTAGCGGCTGTGAGAAAATGAGGAGTGGTATTTATCCCGATATGCTCCGTCTCTTCTGAATACCCCGTGCGCGTTGAATCGCTGTGCCTCTTGCATCTATGAAGCCCAAGCCCCCCGAACGCCGTGGCCAATGCCCGATGCTATGCATCCGATGCGGACCCAAGAGTAGGATATCGCCTCATGATGCGCCCGCAAACGCTTCCCTCCTCCGACCATCTACCCTTCAAACACCTCGTGCTGCAGCTCAATGCCATAGTCCTGCGCCACGTCCTTCATGCGCTTCTCCATCTCGTCCTCCATGCCGCCCCCGATGCCCAGCCACTGCCGCACCTTGAAGAAGTAAAAGGCCACGTCCGTCGCCGTCAGCACCGCCTTGAACAGCACGTGCCGCCACGCATTCTGCAGCCGCTGCCGCAGCGGCAGGTTCGGATCCTCGAACAGGCTGCGGCTCGCCCACTCGCCCATCATCTTGACCCGGTTGACGGGGGAGCCCAGGTACTGGTTGTTGCCCTGCACGATGCGCATGTTGCGCCCGATGAAAATGAGCTCCTTGGGCCACTTGTCCTCGTCTGAGAGCATATCGCGGATGCCTTGCTTCATCCGCTCCTGCATCTCGTAGTGCCGCTCCTTCGACGTCGTGCCGTCCAGATCCTTCATAAAGTCCGAGGTCGACGAGTCGCCGCCCTCGTAGGGGCGCATCAGCGTCGCGCTGGCAAAGAGGTCGGCGCCCTTGATGCCCCACGCCTCCGTCACCTTGACAATGGTCTCGTTGTCAAACGTCATGAGCGCCTTCCAGAACATGCCGTACTGGTGGCGGAACTTTTGCGACATGTACACGTACAGGCCGTGGTCGATGAGCACCAACTCCGCCCTGCCATTCGGCAACCGTCGAACAAAGATATTTCCGGGATGGGGATCGCAGTGGACGACTCCCCACTTGAAGATTTGCGCCGAGAAGAGATCAATCATGGTGGTCATGACCTCCTTTGTCGAGAGGCCGAGGCCGCCACGGCCGCGTGTTCCCTTCCACTCCTCGCGCTCCGGCTTGATCTTCTCCTGGGAGGGCTTGGTGCGAATCTGCTGTCGGGTAGCGTCCATGTCGATGGCCGGCAGCGGACTTTGCGCGCCTGGCGATCCCTTGCCGTGGCCGCCAAGCCATTTCGACGTCATCCCCTTCTTATCCCAGAGCCTGACGCCCTCTATCCACTCGGTTGTGAGGACCCGCCTCGTTGTGAACTCTGGGTACACTGTCGGGATGTACACGCGGCCTTTGAGGCGCTTCTCCGAGTTGACCAGTTCCCGCATCGTCTCCGAATTCCTCGCCTCGGCCTCAAAGTCCGTTTCGAGCTCGAGCCGCTCGGTGATGTAGGGGACCATGCTGTAGAAGGGCAGGTCAAACCACTTTGAGTAGATCCACGTCACGGTCCTGTCCATATTGTCAGTGCCGAGTCGGCCGATGCGCTGGTCGAGAGGAACCCTCACCTGAACGCCCACAGGTCCCAGGCAATCTGCTTGGCAATCTCGCGCTTCTGGATCTTGATGGCCACCTCACGTCCGTCGGGCAGCTTGGCCCAGTGAACCTGCGCGACGCTTGCGCTGGCCCTCGCCTTGCGCTCCATGACGCCCATGCCCGGCTTACCGGTGAAGCTGACGCCAAACACCTCCTCTACGCTCTTGCCAAAATCCTGCTTGATGACCTTTTCGACGTCCTTCCACTCGTCCTGCGGCGCGTCGTCAAACATGCGGCTGAACATCTTTTGAAACTCGGGCGGCAGGACGGCGCTCTGCATCGCGATGGCCTGCCCGATCTTCAGGTATAGGCCGCCGTTGGCACGCAACAGGTCGAAGAGGCGCTCGGCGTTGCGGGTGTGTAGGTCGGGGACTGAGCCGGCCGTGATCGGCTCCGGGCGGAAGTTGATCTTGTAGTCGATGGCGACGAGGAGCGTCGTGCCGAAGGTGCGGAGGGTACGGCCGAAGCCCGAGGCGTAGACCTGGCGGTCCACAGCGTAGATGGTGCCGCCGACCGCGAGAGTGATCATGGCCCAGCGCGTCCATCTCCTGCCCCGGCGGTACTGCTTGGCGGCCTTTGGAGCTCCGAGCTCGTCGGGAGAGGGCGGCCGCAGCGGCTTGAACGGGCCGCCCGACGACTGGACGTGGCGCTTCGTGATGGCGGGACGGGCGGCGACGACATCACGCCGAGGGGGAAAGGCTCGAGGCACGCGACAGGCTGGCAGCGCGGGGGCCGCGCCCAGTATGCGGCGACGGAGCATGCTGGACATGGTCGGGAGGCCCTTGTGTGTGCGTCTACATGGACAAGGAGACCTCGTTTTGGCGGACCGGCGGCGGGATGTTTTGCGAGGTGGGAGCCGTGCAAGAAGTCATGACGGGCCGACTCCGGGAAATCGCAATCGCCGAGAGTGCGCTATCGCCGGTGTTGGTCGGAGGGTTCAATTGAGCGCGAACCCCGGACCCCCGGAATTCGGCCAATTGATTGCACGACCCATTGTCCAGGGCACGCGCGGCGTGTTGCGAGTCCCTTGAATTCAGCAATTCTCCGGCTCTGCACTGAGAATATCCCGCTATCCTCGTCCTCTATACAAATCGTCTGATTCTCATCAATGGCAATTACAACGTGTACTGAAGTGTCAAGTGCCGGCGTCGGAGCTGCATCCAGCGAGACAGTCACCGGGTTCCATGGTGACGTATCCAGCGCGCATGCGTTTTTTTTGGCTCAAGCTCAGCTGTCACACATCAATAGGCACTTGCATGAAAGTCGGGACAGAGCTTTCAAGCCGCGCACACACTCCCTGCCATGACAAAATCAAGCTGTCCATCAGTCACGACCAATATAGATCAGTCTCGCGCAGAGCGGGTCTCACTCTAGGGTAACTACGCTACAAGCATGCCGGCTTTGCAGATACAAATGCGACGCATCAATCCAACGCATCGTCGACGAGATCCGACCCAGGTGTGCAATGCCTATACGAGAGTATGACGAGCAGAGCAGCATGCTGAAATCGGTACATGCACGCATGAATACTGCACACGAATCGTGGACCAATGCCATCCAAGGTACTGTGAAGCACTCACTGTATGGAGCGCGATGCAAAAAGGCGAAACACCATGGCCAACGCGTGAATAATGCATGTGCAGATCCAACCAGCGCGGCAGCATGCCACGCCGGACGCTGCTAAAAATGGCACCGTAGCCGAACGTGGCCCCCAGTCAGACGGGCCTTGCAGCCGGAGCCGTACATCATTGATGCCTCTCGTCGTCCGTCCGTTGTACTGCCTCGTCAGCGGTCATTGGCGAGCCCGGGCCAGAGCAACGAGTTTCTTCGTGTTGGGCTTTCTTGCCGGTGCGGGGGAGGACGCATCGTCCACAAAAGCATGTTCCAAGCGCGGGATAGAGTTGCGCGGAGGCGACTGTCCGCTTGAATGCTCGGCATACGTAGTTCATCTACCCCATGCGTTCGAACAATCGTCAGGAGGCGTTGCAATGGCCAGCTCCAAGAGACGAGGGATTACGAAAAGTACGCGGCGCAGTGTCACAGAATGGCGCAACACAAACCACCCCGGCATGAGGAAACCGTGGCGCCTCATTTCCGGAGCCACTTCCAGGCCCCCCCGTCCGTCTCACCGCACCACCGTTGTTGTTGGCTTGTGTGCCCACCACCACCGAGTCTCGTGCCTGGTGCCTGAGCTGGCGAGCTGGAGAGAGAGAAGAAAGAGAGATGGGGATGGGGTCCCGGTGCCGGCGGCGGTCGCGGTGCGTGCAACACCGAGAATACGATTAGTACGTACCTATTCTGCACACGTATACGTCCTCGCAGTAGGTAGGTTCGTACTGTACTGTGCAGCACGGTAAGTTAAAACCTACACGAATCTGGAGGGCTCGCAAGCAACGATGCAGCAAACAACCGCAACGACTCGACGCGGCCATCAAGCATTGGCCCCAGACCCCGTGTACTTAAGTATGGGCCTTATTAACGGGGTCGCGGCGGAGCCCATCGACCCAACACCCCCGACATGGGCAGCCAGCCCAGCCAATTCCGAAGATTCCACGCGTTCAAGGTGGGGTGGAAGAGAGGAGGGCCACCTGCTGGAAGAGGAAAGTACACGATCTTACAGTGCAGCCGACAGTCCGGGGGGGGGGGCTGTCTTGTATGCGTGTACATGTATGCACGCACTCCGTACAGACGGATGACGAGTGTGCACGAGTTCTCCTGCGACGCGGGAGTGACGCGGGAGCGACGCACTCGTCGCACTCGTGTAGTTTCGTCGACGATCACCGACTCCGATCCCGCATGATCCCCCGGGTCCCTCTTGCTGCACATGATTGATGCTGGAGCCTGTCTCGGCCCCGTCCGCACCCCCCGACGAGTCGCTTCTGCGGCGACGGGGACGACGGACATGACTGCCTCTGGGGCTGCAGGAACAGCACCAGCCCTCTGAGATCGGATTTGTGTGGTGTGGCACGCACAAAAAGCCTGCAGCTTCCACGCGTGACGCAGGCGAGGCAAAGGCAAGCCAAGACAAGACAAGGTGCATGGGTCTTGCAGCGTCCAAGACAATCAACAAGAGGAGAGCGACAGCATAGTACATACATGGCTGCATGACCCGCCTGGCTGCATGACAATGCGCAATTGAGTTGGATTGGGCGTCCGCGCGCCGGCCACGCATCCAGAAAAAGGCGGCCAGCCGCTTCCAAGGCATTGCCAAGCATCGAGGGCATCCATCAGTCTAGGGCAGACCAAGATGGATGGAATTGATCCACTGCGCGCACAGGGCCGGGGTGGAGCACACCTTCTCCCCCCCCTGCCACTGTCCAGGACCACAGCGGCCGCCGTCCCGCCCCCGGGATAGGGTGCCATCGAGTTGCGGGTGGACATGCATCCCGTCAGAACATGCGATTGCGTACCTACGGAGTACCCCGTACAAAGTACCTTGCCTTAGTACCCGCTCTGCGCAAGCAGTGGTCCCCCGCTGGTGGTGGCTGTCGCCTGCCCCCAGGCCGCAGCCTGCATCGTGGAAGCCACCGAGCCAAATGCGAGCACTAACTCACCCAAGGCGCCGCGCCAGGCCATGGCCACTTTGCGACCCGTGGGCATTTTCATCCCGCCTCGTACTGTGCGCCATCGTGCAGTACTGTACTCCGTACGCACGCAAGGTGTCTGCTGTTGTCTCCAGCCCCCCGAGCCTTTTTCTCTCGGCGGCTTTGCGAGCTTCCATTATCGACTTGGCGCAACCGCCCTCGCACTCCACTGCATTGCCCTGATCCAAGGTTGAGGACAGTACGTACTAGGGTAGTACTGTTAGCAGCTACCGAGAAGGTGGGCTTCCCGCGTCGTTTTCTTAGCGTAGGTACCTAACTAAGGTAGCAGTGGTTGTGCCTGGACCAGTGGACCTGGACCTTTTTAGCCGCGGCCACCACACAATCATATCATCCACTTCGCCCTCTTCGAGGTGGTGCCTCCTCCACCACGACCGACCCCCCCCTAGCAACCCCAGTCGTCCATGGGGGTTCCGCTCCACCCCCCTCGTCTCAGACAAGGCCACACCAGCCAACCGCTGGAACCTGCTGCCCGGCCGGCTCTCGTTCTTGGTCGTCAACAGTCTCGACGCCCGTCTCTGCACTCGCACCTTCGACATCAGCGGACTGGCCTGCCGTGACGACGTCGACGACGAGGCCAAACGACTGACTGCCTGCTCCGCGAGCGCCGCCGCCGCCGTTACGATTTCGCTGCTGCGTTTCGCCTCACCTCGCCTTTACCCCTGAGAGGGCTGCATGGGCTCTCGCGGCCGCCGTGGTAGACGATAGATTGCTCGCTGGTCGCCTCATCGCCCCGTTCGCCCGCCCGCCCGCCGCTTGTCGCTTGGGAAATCTGACAGCTCCCAATACTGGGTGGCCCAATGAGCCTGTGAACACGACAGCTGGCCCTGCTTCCCGTTCGACGACCGCTTCCTTTTGCTCATTCTTTACTTCCCCCTCTCTTCCTTGTCCCATGAGCCGACAACTGCGCCTCCTTTCGCACCACCTGGCGCCGCTGGTCCCACGATATCCTCGTGCGCGTCATTTTGACGCCGCTGGCATAGCGCCGCCTCATCATGGGGATGCTACGGCCGGCCACGCCGTTGTCGGTCTTGCTCTTCGCGGCCTTTGTCCTGCTTCTCCTCTCCGTCATCTCCATCCCGGTTACCCAATTCGTCCCGCTGGGCAAGTTCAAAGATGTCACCTTTGGCGTCTTTGGTTACTGCAGGGATGGCGGCAAGTGTAGTCCCATCGGTATAGGATACGACACTGGTATGTCTTTTCCCCTTTGGCGCTGCGGACGGGGTCGCTTTGGACTGACACGCAGCAAGGGAAACTCCTCGACAATGAGAAGCAGGCCTTTGACTTGCCGACCAGCGTCCGGGATACGCTGTCGGCGGTCCTGATTGTACATCCCATCGCCGCGGCCCTGACGCTCGCCATGTTCGTCATGGCCGTCGTCTCCCATTTGCACGCGCCGTCTCATTCGGCGAGATACCTCCTCGTCCTCTTCATCCTCATGCTCATCACTTTCCTCGTCACCCTGCTTGCCTTCTTGGTCGATGTGCTCCTCTTCATCCCCCACATGGCCTGGGGCTCATACGTGGTTCTGGCTGCCACGATCCTAATTGCTTTGAGTGCCGTCGTCTCTTGCGCCATGCGCAGGACGGTTGTCGGCAGAAAGGCGCGGCAGAAGCGCATTGCCGAAAACGCAGAAATGAGCGGGGAAAATTATTACAACAGAGAGGGACAGTCGAAGCCTTCTCCCACCACCGCTGCCGAGCCTACCATGCCCATGGTGAGCGGAGGAAACTCTGGACCTGCCGACAGCCTGCCTACGTTCGCGACGTTTGAGAGCCGGAAGGAGGATCAAGTTAGCGACGAGCGAATCCCCCTGACCCAACGAAGCCCCACGCAGACGTCGCCGACCGCCTTTCACAGCGAAATGGCCAACGCCGGAGAGGTGGCCGCTTACAACGCCGCGAGACGAACCCCTTCGCGAGATCCTTACGGCAACCCCAATGGACCACCCGATGCGCACGGTGTGCCTCGTATGCCATCCGCCGATCGCATGAATCGCGGGGGCGACATGGGCGGCGCCGGGGGCTATAGAGGCCGTGGTGGAGGGTACGGCCGTGGCGCGTTCGACCCTTACGGCGCTGCGACGCGAAGCCGCGGAGGCTACGGGCCTCCACCCAGAGGCGGCCCGCGCGGTGGACGCGGGTACGGGCCGCCGCCGCGAGGCGGCTACGGACCGAGAGGAGATGGTCGTAGCCCGCCGCCATTGAATGGACAGGGCCAGTACTACAGGCAACAGACGGACACCATGGACAATGGCTGGGCCGCGCCCAGCAATGCCTCTGCGCCCAGTCTCAACAGTGGCAACACTAGCTATGCGCCTTACAACCCTGGCGCGGGTGACTTGCCCAGGGCAGAATCGCCACCACCTCTGCTCGGCGCCTCTAACGCGCGAGGCATGGACCGGCCGGTCGAGATGGATTCGACGCCCCTTGCGCCGCCCAACGCATATGGCCAGTACGGCGGGAGCATTCGTGACAGCGACACAGACGTCGCCGGCATGGTTGGGCTGCAGCAAGGCCGCCCTCCGAACCGCCATGACACCATCTTGAGCGAGGGAAGCAAGTACAGCACGGACGAGTGAGTCACCCGACGCCTCCCCTACTAATGAAGCATCAATGAACTAAAACGCGGATGCGCAGCGCCTACGTTCCGCCACGAGCCGCTTGGGCCGGCAACAATGGCCGTACATCGCCTCGGGCCGCCTCACCAGGTGGCTCGCATCTTCGGGGGGCTGCCGAGCTCTCTGGGCGGAACACGCCCCCCGTGAACGCGCCGCATAACGCCAACTACTACGAGGACGTGGACCCCCGATTCGCGGCCCCGACACGGCCGAACAATGCGCCGCCGCCGCCAGCCGAGCACGACTACGATGACGTCCGCGCCGCGGCTGGTGGGTCACGAAGCCCTGCAGAGTCTGAGCGGTCCAACTTCACATCCATCTCGCAGCGGGGGGTCAACCCGCGCTGGAACCCGAACCACCCACCGATGCCGCAGCAGCGCCGCCCGGTACCGCAACATCAGCAACGCCAAGACATGCTGCTGAACAACCCAGACTTCCAGCTGCCAGGGAACCGCGCGAGGGCGGGCAGCAGGGGAGCCGGGCCAGGCATGATTCCCGGCAGCGCCTATCCGACTGGTGCGATGTGAAGATGGCCGGGAACAAATGGTTCTGGCGGCGCGCGACGTAAATAGACATCGGTTCGACTTTCTTACTTCACATGATCCTTCGCCCTCCGCCATCAGATCATAGGCAGTACACCGGGGGCTCCTGACGCTGGCAAGACGTCCTCGGCCACATGGTTCGACTACTACTACATGTTCCGTAAAACTTCCACCTCCTCTTCGAGACGATCCTTTCAACTCCAACTTGCCTTCGAAGTCACCATGTTCTGCCCTGGACGGACTTGCCTGCTTTGTCAGCCACTCATTTCTTACACATATATCGGACGCGAAAAGCTCTGAGGATACACAAGGACCTTTGTTGCTAGAGGCTTGCATAGTGTTGCCCGACCCCTTCTGCAGTGTGCGGGGCGGTCAGGGCGTGGGAGGCGCGACGCCAATTTCGTCGCCCGGGCACGTGAGAAGTGCCAGACAGTGGGGGTGGCGCTTCTGGATGGGTGGTCTACTCTGACGGACTGGACTCGAGCTGCGGAATGCGATTTTGGTAGGCATGCCGACTGGCTAGGCTGGTGATGCCGGGGCACGTGCACTAATACGCAGCTGCACGAGTAAACTAGCTCGTACCTTACCTATACGTTGGTAGGTAGTACAGCACGCAGACAGATACGGCATGTAGATGGACATTTGCACCCCTACTATTAGTGCTTGGGTAAAGCAGTAGGTAGATAGCCAATGCGATGCATGCAGGGACATTATGCGAGAAGCGCGTCCGATGTGCGCGATGGGTTGCTGGGGCGCGGGTGTGGCGCACTTGGTGCTTGGGTGATGCGTGTGGTTGACGATGGGGCCTTGCGGGTGGCGGTTTGCTTCGCACGTACCCAGGCGCGATGCCAGGCCCTGGCCAACTCAGTCAAAAGCCCCTAGACCAAGTACACGTCGAGCCAAGGGCCCTGGTCCACTCACCCGGTCCAAAGTTCAGAGACCAAGAGGATGGAGAGCGAGCCAAGGAGGTGGGCGGGCGTTGGGGAGCATGGGATTCGCGGAGGAGATCAACCTCAGGCACAGGAATTGACAGGTGGGGTCTTGCAGGACCTACCCGCTAGCCACACACCCCCGCCCGTCGTTCGCCCTCGTCGCCCTCGTCATCGCCCAGCGCCTGGATCGAATTGTTCCCACACCGATCATTTTTTACGAGAAAAAAAGAGGGCTTAAACGAGAAACAAACAGTCGAAGAGAAGCTTTGACAGGAGAGAATACGGAGTCCTGAAACGCAGAGCAGGTTCGAGGCGGAGGAGTTGATCGCTCCTGGGATTGCCTCGTGGGGCGTGTGTGAAGGGGTGCGATTTGACAGGCGGGGCGTGTGCAAAGTGCGGCGGCTCTGCTCGAGGAGGGGCAGGAGGGGCACTCGCGCTGCCCCGCCATGTTTGCAAGATAGAATCATAGAAGCGAAACGGCTTGCTGTTATGTGCTGTCGAAGGCTCGTCTGCGAGGGCCTGCGGAAGGCTATAGGCGTTAAACTGATTTGGTACGTAGAGCTGGTACGGCAGCGAGGTCGCTACGTCTCTCTCATGTGGCGTGGGAGTGAATAAAAGCGTGTGAATCGGAGCCTGGCCGCCGCCGCCTTTTCATGTCCTGCCATCAGTGGTTTCTCTCGAAAAGAATCCAGCCAGAGGAAGAAAGACGGGGGAGGGGGCGACCTGACAGACCTCTTTGCGAGCGGCCCTTGTGTGCTCGAGTTTCGCGCAGCCCGCCTACCCACCTCATCCAGTCCCAAAGCTGCCACCGCCGCCGCAGCTGCCAGCAGCCCTTGCCCTCTGGCCGCAGCCGCCACCCCTTCCCTCCTTCCTTCCTTCTCGTCCAGCTGCCTTCTTCGCGCTTTCCTACAAGCAAACGCTGAGGGAGGCCTGTTTCTTCTTCAGCCTCCTTCATCGTACAGCAGCCCGCCTTCTGTATCTCGTCCTCTTCCTTTCTGCGCCTGCTTCGTCTCGTTTCGAGCCTGCGCTGCCGCCGCTTGGTTCTCTTTCGTCACGGGGTATACCTGACATCCTTCGAAACACTCTCCCTGGCATCGGGAGGAAAAACGAAACCTTCACACATCTCCCTTTTGGCAAACAACTTCAGTCTCTTCTTTCCTCGGATACGTGTCGAGTCCGTCGACCCGTTCGCCCAAGTCCACCATCATCGATAGGTACGGCAGCTCTTCACTGCCGTCCGCGTCCCCCCAATTCGTTGGTGCCGCCTCCCCTCGAAAATGCTGCGCGGCTCGGCGATTAACATGGACTTTCCTCTAGATACTCGACCTTCCCGCGCGTGGAAGCTGTATCCGTCATCCGGGCGTTGACCTGACATCGGTATCAGCCATGGCAGTCATGCCCTTGCCTGCAAATAACAACGCTTCGTCGTCGTCGTCGCCTACGCCCGCGTCTGCTGCGTCGACGCCCGCGCCTCAGCAGCCGACCTACACGACCGCTGGCACCATATACAACCCAAACTCGTCCCAGCCGCTCCAGCCACCTGCACGTCGCGGACGCTCCACCAAGTGGAACGTTGGCGTTAACCAAACGGAGCTTTGCCTCTTCCCCAAGGCCGTCCTCGCCGGACTGACCATGAAGGCGGTTGCCAACGGACGCGCCTCCACTGGCATGCAGCAGTATGCTCCGCTGCAGCAGAACTCGGACCGTGCCGTCAGTCCTCTGAGCACCTCCGAGCATGGCTCCATGGGCATCGCTCTGCCTTCTCAGACTCCACGCCTGAATACCGGCAACCATTCCACCACTCAGACGCACTCTCTTGCACAAAAGGAGAATGTCAACGCTTCCGAGACGACCAAGGAGCGTCTGGACAATACCGTCGATGGCGACGGTAACGGTTTGGTTGGATCCACTACCGAGCAGCATGCAGAAGAGGCCGACGATGACCATGCTGGCCCCCCCGCCCATCTACTCAGCATGAGCATCAACGGGCTGAAGAGCCTGGCATCGTACCCGAACCCGTGCCAGAAGGATGCCCAGAAGCTTCTCAAGCCAACTGTTGATTTGGCCGCTCCAAAGGCCTTGACCGCTCCTGTCCTGGGTTTCCCTGCCGCAGGCACTCAGAAGGTGCCGCCCAAGGACGAGGTGACGGGTGTTCGAGGACCTCCGGGACTCACTCTGCTGCGCCCCTCGCACATTGATGGTGTCAGCAATGTTACTGCTACGCAGAACAAGCTGTTTCCAATTTCGATGACTCGGTCCCCTAGCCCGGCATCGGGTCTCGAGAATGTCATGACGCCGCCGTCGTCTGCCTCAGCGTCTAGCACACGCTCTGGCCCGGCTCCCTTGACTGCCGGACCACCTGGCCAGCGACAATATCGCCCACTCGCCTACGACTCCATGGTGAAGACGTTCCAGTCTGGTCTCGAGACGATGGAACAGCCTCTGGAGTACGTGGAAGGAACTGGCAATTCCAACAACGCCAGCGCCGGAGCGGAGATGGTGGACAGCGGCCTCGGAGCCAATATCCCCCGAGCCTACTCTCTCCCTGAGACCTTTACTACGGCGTCGCTGATCCAGACGCCTCCTCCCTCTTCTGAGGCCGTTTGTTCAGACGAGCCATCTGAGCCAAAGAAGAAGAGCCTTCTCGCTGAGCTCGTGGAGACCTCGGAGCCTGATGGCTCCCCCGTTCGCAACAACACCGGCATTTCTGCCTATGTTGACGGGCCCGCTTGGGACCAGGGCTATGACTATGCCGCATACTACGCGCAGGCCCGTCAGAGATATGGCGGTGGCTACTACTTGAGCAGTGTGGATGCCTCGGGCCAGCGCGGCTCCATCTGGAACGATAGCCAGCTGCGGACCGAGCGTGGCTGGTACGCCGGCTCCCACCTTCTCGGCAAGACAATGGAGGAGATTGTTGCTGAGGAAAATTATCGCAAGCGACGCTGCGTGTTTGGCGCAATCGGGGATGGGCGCCCCAAACCCTCGGGCAAGAAGGAATACCCCCGCATCTCGATTGAGGAGGCAAACAGCATCACGACACCCGAGCACGCGGAGCCGCTGCTGCGCATGATGTACGGTTCCCTGCTCCAGGCGGTCGAGGAGGGGAAGCTCGGCACGGAATTCTACAAGTGGGCTGAGGAACAAGACAAGAAGTATGATGGGAAGGTGAGCGTTGGAAAGACTGCCGCGAAGGAGCATATCGAGGTGGAAGCAGAGTGAGTGGTGATGGCGACTCGTTTTGGGCCGACATCGACGCAGGTGGATTTGCATTATGGAAGATTGGTTTCGGATTGGTTGGATGGATCTTGGTGGCAATGCGCGGAAGGTCGGCCGAGGACGAGTGGAACCTTGCATCGAGACACGGAGCCATGTTTGCGGAAACGTTTGCATGATAGGTGTCATTGTTGCTTTCAGTATAGTTGTGAGCAGGCTCTCTTCGGAGCCCTGGTCTCTTTGCCTCTGGGCGGGGGAAGCGGGGACCGAGTGCTTGTCTCATGGCCTCGAATCACACTTGATACCACAGTATAGTAGTAAATTTGCTGTTAACCTCGACGCGTTCTTGTGCTTGATATACAATATGGACGCGGAGAGTATGTGGCAGTACCAAAATTTTACGAAGCTTGCATGTAAACAGCAACTGCCGGTCGCCAATGGCGGCGTTTTGGGCAATCCTTAGCAAGGCACAAAGGTGTTGCTTGAGATAACGCAACCCCGCCCCCAATCTCGCAGTCCTGCCCGCAGAGGTGCATGAAGGATTGACATGTACGATACTTTGCAGAGTGCCTAAGGTACTACTAAGGTATGGACCTCCCTCAGGGAGGGAAACACCTGGGGGAACACGCGCTATGATTCATTGAGGCGCGAGACTGGTGGACTGGGCTCAGCTGCCTACCGTGCGCGCTGCTGCTCGGCTCAGCTCAGCTCACCTTACCCACAGGGCTGCGCGAACGCCCATCACGGCTGGAACGAACCGCACGACGGGGAGGGAACGAAGCCGGCGGGGGAAGCCAGCACGAGGGTGGGGAGGGGGTTGATAAGGTAGGTAGGGAGGGTAGGTTAGGTACCTGCGCCTAGACGTACGGAGTACGAAGTACCTTGATCCCTGAGCACCTTAATTATAAAGGCGCTGAGGTTGTGGGCTGCTGCTGCTGGCGAGGTGGTGCCTGTGACAATTTTGCGGGACCCCTATTTGTGTAACTTGCGCGATGCTGGCTGGCTGCCCCCCAGCAGGTTGGACTGACTGGCTGGGTGGCTGGCTGGTCCTGGTCTGTTCTCCGGGCTCGTCTCGTGCCCACCATGCACAACCGTGGGACCCCCGACGTGACTAGCAGTAGCGGTAGCGGTTAGCGGTAGCGGTTATCCGTAGCGCCCTGGAAGCTGGAAGTGGTGCACCCACACTCCTCCATCCATCCAGCACGTCACGTATAACTTAGTACCTCATTGATTCATTTGTAGGAGCTACCCAACTCAACTCGCCCGCCAACCCCTCCTCCTCCTGCTCCCCCCAAAGATCCTTTCAATTCGGTTTCGGGCTTCGTGTCTTCGCTCCTGATCGTTCACGATCCCCCGCTGCGTTGTGTGTGTTTCGTACGTGCGTCGTGCGAACGGGAGAATCTGCTCCTCACGCGGAATTACCAAAGTGCAGACAGAGCTGCTGCTGCAGGACCTTGACCCCGGCGCGCGAGCTTCCTCCTCCTCCTCCTCTCCTCCTCGTCGTTTACCGACATCGCCGCACGCAATCCGCCGGCCACCACCACCACCACCGCCACTACCGGCCACTTTCTCCTCCCCGCATTGCCCCGGCCCCGGCTCGCCTCGCTTAGTTGTTCTCATCGAACTGCTGCTGCGCCGTCCCTCCGTCCGGTGACGTTTACTCGCCCGTCCCGTCCGTCCAACACTTTAGCTCCAGCTCCAGCTCCAGCCCCGACGTCCGCGCGGTCCCCCTCGTCCCATGGCCTAGCCGCGCACATGGCGACGACGGCCCGCCCTCACCACAGGGCCTCGTCCGTTGCCTCGTCCACGTCGTCCGACAAGCTCCCCCCCCTCGCCCCCGTCACGCCGTCCTATGTCGCCGCCGCCGCCGTAGCGTCCTCTCCGATCCCCGCCTCTGCGACCTCCCCTTCCCTCCGAGATACACATACGACGGCGGCGACGACGACGACCTTACCCGGGCAACCTCAGCATCAGCAACGACAACAACAACGACACCAACAGCAGCAACATCAACAACAACAACCAAACTCCGCCCCCCCGCCGTCCGTCCACCCGTCCATCCTCCAGCCCCGCGTCGCCGTCGTCCTCAACGTGCCCCCGCCATGGCACCCGTGGCTCTTCGCCCTGCGCCTGTGCTCCATCCTGCCCGCGCTGTGGTGGGGGCTGCCCTGCGCCCTTGAGCTGCTCCTCCGCCTGCTGCCCAACAACGGGCCCGGGCGTGCCCCCCGCGGCGGCGGCGCTGCTGCGAGGCCGCTCGCCGCCGCCGGCGTCCTCGACGACGGTGACGGCATGGGGCCCTTTGCCCTCACCGAGGGGGCGCTCGCGACGATATGGGTGCGTGCGTGCCTTGACGATGATGACAACTACTACTCCTTGACGTTGTTGTCTGTCTGATGCCCTCTGAGGTTAGCATCTGCCGCTGACTGTTGAGTTTTTAGTGCTTTGCGTGCGGGTATCTCTCCTTCTTCTTCACCGACTGCCTTATGTCGAGATGGTACGTGCCTCGACTTGAGGAACCCCCCCTTGGGCCACCGTACAGTATGATCAATAAGTCACTGACGCTCCGCGCTCAGGCTCATCAACTACACCCCGCAAGCCACCATCGTCCGCCTCCTCACCATAAACGCCGTCAACGCCTACCTCACCCTCTCCGTCCTCTCCCTCACGGGCGGCTTCCACGACCAGCGCCTCCTCCTCCCCGGCTGGATCGGCATCGCAACCGTACGTGCTCTCTCCCCCACCTGCCTACCCACTCCTCACCCCCTTCTCCCCCTCTCTCACCCGCCCCGAGTTCGTTCACGTATATTGATCCCGTACGAGCTCGCGCTCGCGAGAAAACGGCAAGGTGCTAACCCCTGAATCGCCCAGACCCTCACCGTGTGCTATCACATCACGCACCAAAAGATCAACATCCGCAAGGAGACGTCCACCTCGGTCAACGTCTTCTCTATAGCCAGCTACATCACCATGGTCACGCTGCTCGTCCACATGCACTCGTACCTCGTCGACTACCCCACCATGCCCTTTGTCGCGCGCGGGAGGCAGCTGCTCAACGACGGCTGGGGCGCGTGGGCGAGGGTCAAGGGCGCCATTGAGCGCTCCGAGCTGTAGCGGGGACCCGGAGGATAATGGATGAGACGACGGTTGCAGGCGTGCCCATTTTCCTCTTTCTCTCGTGTTTCTCTTTGTCTCTTCTTCTCCGTCCTCTTCGCCTGGGCCCGTCATTCTTTTCTACACATCTTGCGCTTGGCGACCTTCGCACTGACCACAGCCCCTGCGTCGTGCATCGCCATCAGCTCAGGGCTGTTTCCCTTTCGCCTTCTTGGATACATGGCCGGCGTCGGGCTTGGAGTGGACATTTGTATCTATACTCGCACGCGGCGTCACGAGGTCACGGCGTTTTTGGAGGAGGCGCTCGCAGTCACACACGTCACAAGGCTGCACACGCGTTTTTGCCATCTTCTTTTTCCATTTATTGCCCCAGGCTACGGCTGGGCTTGCCTGAGAATACATAACGAGCGACCGACAAGCCATGTAGATACTTGGCCCGTAGCCCGACTCTCGTGTGGGATAAGCAGAACGGCGGACCGTGCCTGCTTGGCGGCGACGGGAGCGCAGGCCGATGATCCCCTCATCATCCATGATGAATAAAAATCTCGCGGCGTTGGGAATGGGTGCGCCCGTCGTCCCTGAACGCTTGGAGCCGAGTTGACCCCTGGTGTATTATCGATGCAGCTGAAGGAGGCGCAATATGCCGGGGGGGCCCTCTCGTCCCTACCGTTCTCGCCATCAGCCGGGCCGCGGGGACGCAGGCTGCTGCTGACGGGGCGACGACGGCGCATTGCGAGCTTAGAAACCGTGGACCTTGATGGTCTTGGGGTCTAGCTCAAGGCCTTCCTTCTTGTCGACAAGAAATTCCTGGACATCTTTGCGCTGGTCTCCCTGGAGCTGGATCACCTCGCCCATTTCGGTGTCGTTGACGATGGTGCCATTGCAGGCTGCACGTGCGGGTTAGTTAAGGTGTGCTAGGTGAACGAGCCGACGGGACGGTGGGCGGCGTTGGGGTGAGCGTGGGGAGAAGGGGGGGATAAGACATACCAAACTTCTTCTTGATGACCTTGAGAATCTTCTTCTGGTCGAATTTCTTTGGGAGACCCTGGACAGTGGTCAAAGTTTTACGTCCATTACGCTCTGCGGAGACGACAGGTTAGCACATATGCAAGCTGGCGCGTGACGTGCACTGGGCAGCCGGAAGTTCGACCTCGACCTCACGTGAGGTCGACGAGGAGGCAAGCGACTGGTGCGGGGTCGCGGGGGCGAGGAGACGTACGCTGAATGCGTATATGGATGTAATTCTGCGTCTGCTTGGTTTCTCCGGTGTCTTCGTCGGCTTCGGCGAAGGGGTCTAGAGGTAGTCAACGTTAGCACACAATCGGGGGTTGACATGACGTCTGCGTGAGTGGGCGGCCTGATGCGCTGGGCCTTTCTGCGTTGCTGGTGAGGCGGGGTCCCATGCCGCGGGCGGGCTTGGCTTGGCGCGATTAATCAAAGCCAGCCCCAGGGGGGGCGGCGCAAAGCCTGCTGCGTGCGGCCGCGACGAGCCGCGGGCAACGAGCAGAGGGCGACGAGGGCACAAATGGGCAAAAGTGATGGATCAGAGGGAGGGCGTACCGTAGGTCTTGAGATTTTCGATGGACATAAACTCGGAGGTAACGGGGTGTCGGTGGGAAATGGGTTTTGTAAGGATGGGGCAGTTGGTTTGCAGCGAAAGGCCTGAAGAAATCGCCTCGCTGATTTGTGTGTGTGTTTTGGTTTCGCTGGTTGGGGGACGGCTGGGTTCGCAAGCGAGGACGGCAAGGACGACGATGGAGAGCGGACAAGGTTTCTTTTAATCTGTCGAGAAGAAGGGTGTGCGAGAGCGAAGTCTGCGTACGAGCGTTGAAGTGCGGTGGTGGTGGTAGTGGTGTTGTTGCTGTTGCTTCCTGGGGGTTGGAGGTGAAGGTGAGGGGCGCGGCGGCAATAATGGAAGGAAACGGAATGCCCAGTTAAAATGGAAGAGCGAGGGGCAGTGCGAGGAGCGAGCGAGCGCGGGAGGGAGGGAGAGAGGGCGGGTGGGTGGCCAAAGCAAAAGCGCAGCCCAGCGCAGCCTGGCCCAAGTCAGGCCGGGCCCAGCCAGCCGGTCCAGTCCAATCCAATTCAGTTCAGCGCACCTCAGCGCACCAGCAAGCGGGACCCGCCCCACGCGACGAGGCGAGGCGAGGGCAGAGCGCAGCAGGCTCTTTCATCCAAGGCCGTTCTGCCTGAAAAGTTAGGTGTGCACTCGCACACTCACCACACAGCACATGCACACACTCGCGTAGCGTCACACACGCACGCACACACACACACACACACACACACACCAAGAACGGCGGCGGCACACAGCGTCATCAGCGGACTCGCAGCCCAGCCACCACGGGCAGAGCGGCAGGCCAATGACGGCCGAGGCAAGACGGCCATCGCCAACCCACCGCCGTTTCACTGCAGCCACGGCCAGGCTGGATGACCGGCGGGATGCGCCCTTTCCGTGGCTTTGCGCATGGCATCTGAATAATTCCAGTCCGTCTTGGCCTGCCTGCCTGCTTACCGTCGCTCGCTCACTCATGTAATTGCCCCCGCAACCTTTGTACGAAGTACCCGGGATTGTCTGGGCCCCTGTGGCGTGGGGCAAGAGGACAAAAGTCTGGAGTATAATACGGTGCGGTCCTGCATCAAACTCTGTGCTGCGGCCATGTCCGTTTTGTCCCTGCATGCTGAACGCAGCCATGTGGCGTGCGCCGCATTTGTTGGCTGGCTGGCTGGCTAGCCGGCCGGCCTCACCTGGGACCCGACGCCGTCGCTGCAATGATGGTCATGCTGCGATGCGAGCGACATGATGGGCGCGAGATTTCTCGACGTCTGTCCTGCTCGCCACAGTGGTTACACGTACCCTTTCGCCGCCACTAGTCGTCCATTCGAAGGCACCACAAGGGGCAGAGGCAGCCCTGAAGGCATTGGGCGCAGAGAGAGCGGGTCGGGCCTTCTATGAATGTAGGTACTTGCGGGCGCGCCAGGGCTCTCCGCCGGGCTGT
Source organism: Purpureocillium takamizusanense (assembly GCF_022605165.1). Taxonomy (NCBI): domain Eukaryota; kingdom Fungi; phylum Ascomycota; class Sordariomycetes; order Hypocreales; family Ophiocordycipitaceae; genus Purpureocillium; species Purpureocillium takamizusanense. The sequence goes on from NC_063078.1 coordinate 275,286, forward strand.
CTCCAGAGACGGAGACACGATCCCGCAAACTAGACATGACCGGGGTGTGCGAGCTCGTGAGCATCATATCGAGAGCACATGGCTCTGCCGTGCATGCGGCGGTGATGTCGTCAAGTCGCCGTGTTGAAGCCTGCAGGGAGACGGTCCGGTGACCCACCGCAGTGCGCGGGCTGCCAATGGCACGGTGTGGATGAGCTGCGCAGGATGACTGGGTGGCGCTCCCCTCCATGGTGCGTGGGTGGATACTACCTGCTGTCTTTCAGGGGTTGCACAGAGGTGTCCAGGCCTGCCAGGGCAGACGCACAGTACTGGACCGCTGTGCTATACTGTGCTGCTGTCGGCTGGTGCCGTGGGGGCAGAGCTGACGTGCAGTTGCAGTGCGACAAGCCGCCTGCCCCTCCCTGCCCCTCATTCGCTGCCGCCCCACCACCTGACGATGAAGCTCGCCTGTCGCGCGTCCCATCGTCGACAACAACGAGCTGCAACATGCTACCCTCCCTCAATATGCAGGGTCAGGTCAGGTTGATGAGCTCCGGATCGTCCTTGTCTTGCGGTGCATACGCTGATTGATGGCCATTTTCGCGATGCAGCCCGTGATGGTCTCACAATCCCTCGCCGACGCAGAAACGACGAGACCCGCAGCTGGCCGACATCCCGGCGTCTCCACCATCTAAAATAAAAACATAGAACTAAGAAAAACACTGTACACACCACCACCCGCTCCAGCCGCAGAAGGGAAGTCCCCAGCGGCATTGTCTTCAGCATGCTCTTTGAGCCCGAGGAGCTGCCGCCGTCCACGCCGCCGCTCTTCGACGACTCGGCCGGCGATGCCTGGGTCCCGCTCTACCGCCATGGCTGCACCTTTGGGCCGGACCTGTTTGTCGACAAGATGATGAACATGGTCCGGAACCCCAACCTAAACTCTAGCTGGCTGTTCCGGGCCGACATTCTCTACGATGACGACGACGACGACGACGATCACGACAACAGAAAAAATGACGATGACAACGAGACCGCCGGCGGTGAGGCGGGGCAGGCGAGTGCTGCCGCGCCCATCCCGCGAGACATCAATGGCTTCCTCCGGCGGCGGACCCTGGTTCGCAAGCTCATCCCGCGCAACGACCGCAGGGACCGGCCCATGGAGCAGACTTGCACGATTCACCGGTCAGAATCCCCTGACGGGCAGCACGTCCGCTCCTTGGTGCTCTACATGCCGCACGCTGCCTCCGCTGCCGAGCTCCCCTTCTACCACCCCAAGGTCTGCGGCATCGCCCACTTACACGAGTGGGAGCCGGCTCGGGGGCTGGGCTCGATATCGACGCACTTCCTGCCCTTCCGGCAAGGCGACCTGGACAACGACCAGAAGCTGCGGCGGATGGCCTACCACCTCCTCGAGATCCTCCACAAGCACGGCCAGGGTGGCGCCTCGGGCTACGTCAAGCGCGTGCACCACGATGTCGTCATCCCGCAGCCCAAGTTCCAGGACCGCTACACGGCGCTCAAGAACAAGTACGCGCGCCAGCTCGTCGATACGTGGGCCGAGTCCACGGACCCTGGGAAACATGTCTTTGAGGACCTCGGCATCGCCGCGTTTCTCATCGAGCTCTGGGATGTCATGTATAAGGACCCCGCCGCGTTCCCCGGCTTCGTCGACATCGGTTGCGGCAATGGCCTGCTTGTCTACATCCTCAACAAGGAGGGGTACGCCGGATGGGGCTTCGACGCCCGCGCGCGCAAGTCCTGGGCGCAATACTGCACCGAGACGACGGCAGGGGGCGCACCGGCCGGCCGGTCCCTCGAGCAGCGTCTCCTGCTACCCCGCGTGGTGCCCCGCTGCAACGACGGCGCGGGCGCGGATACGACGACGACGACGACGAAGCAACAGCTCGATATCGACGCCGACGCCATCCAGGACGGGACCTTCCCGCCGGGGACCTTCATCGTGTCCAACCACGCCGACGAGCTGACGCCCTGGACCCCCATCCTCGGCGCCCTGTCGCGCTGCCCCTTCATCACGATCCCCTGCTGCAGCCACAGCCTCACCGGCGAGCGCTTCCGCGCGCCCCCGCCCCGCGACAGGTCCAAGCCCAAGTCGACGTACGCCTCCCTCGTCGACTGGGTCGCGCACATCGCCGAGGACTGCGGCTGGGACGTGGAGACGGAGCACCTGCGCATCCCCAGCACCCGCAACGTGTGCCTGCTGGGCAGGAGGAGAAGGAGCAGACGACGCGCCGTGGTGGGGGACGGTGGCGGCGACGCTGACCATAATGATGATGATGCCAATGACGACGACAACGACGACGATGTGGACATTGATGCCGTGCTGCACAAGTATGGCGGCGTAGAGGGGTACTTTGCCAACGTGGCGAAGCTGGTCAAGTCTGGGCCGCGCAGCCATTGAGTGAGTGAGTGAGCGGTCTCACCATAACCTACTTCGTAGGTAGGGACAAGCGCGCAGTTGGCGTTGTGGGTAGATAGATGGATGGGGACGCCCTCGACCGAACCTTGGACACAAGACAGTAGACGGTCCATCCCACGCACAAAGACAGTATAAACACGCGAGAACAGAGGCTGTCTGGCAGACAGACGTACATACTGGATGATAGAACCCCGTCATATATAGAACAGACACCCAGCCAACCCACCTAGGGGCCGTGTGGTACCTAAACTCCATAGCCATGCATTGCTCAAACTCTCAAGTGTCCGTTCACAGGCCCCCCCTTTGCCCTGCCCCTTCCGGCTCGACGTTGTCAAAACGCGTCGCCAGGTCCGCAATCTGCTTCATTGTCCTGCGCGCCGTCACCATCGCTCAGATCCTCCATCGCCGTCGTCTTCTGTCCGTCCGCCCGTCCGTCCGCATCGACAAGATATCCAGACACAGGTCGCCCAATGTCCCAGATTCAAGCCCCTCTCCACCCCATCCAAGCCACGACATGCCATGCCATTTGCTCTCCCTCCCCCCTTCTCCCTCCAGATAGTCAAAGACCAAGTCGAGGCTGGCGCCGTAGGTATTTTCTTCATTTCGCCCAAACAATACGTATAAGCAGAGACTCATGCAAAAAAAAAAAAAGAAGACCTGGATGATGCCATTTGCGGGGGTGCGACGGCCCTGCCATCTGGCCGCAGCGTATGCTCGGAAAATTCACAAAAGATGCCGCCGTTGCAAATTCGTGAAAGAGAGAGGAGCGGGGGAAAGAAGACACTCAGATGAACAACAGCAATAACAACAAGTGGTGGTATCTGCAGGAGGGGCATGCGTCGCGCCCTCGTAAAACGTCGTTCATGGTCGTCATCGAAACACCAGATGGACACCCTTTTGGTTCAGTATGCGAACAAGAGCACCTATCGCGCTGGCCCGCGCCATTCATGCATTCTTCCATCTGTCGATGCCCTCTGTGCGAATCTCGCCTCGCGCGTATGCCAAGAGACAAGACCAGCCGTGGGCCGCTACTTATCACTCCTCGTCGTCTTCCTCAATGGGCGCGGGGGTCCGCCGCTCAGTGCGCCTCTTGGGCCGCCGGTGGCGGGAGCTGCTGATGTTGCTGGCCGAGTCGTCGGGCATAATGTCCACGTCGTCGAACCACTCCTCCTCGCTGTTGCCGCCGTCGGCCTCGCTCCCCGCGGTGGTTGCCGTGGCCCACCCCGGCCGCTCGTATCCGGAACCCTGCGAATTGGCGGAGCCCGGATTTGGTAGCACATCGATTCGCTGGCGGCTCTGGAAGTTCTGCATGAGCCCGGCACCCCGCTGCCGCAGGGCCGTGCGGACCATCTCGGCCTTGTGATGGAGCTTCTCGAATGCGTCCTCGAGGATCTCCATGCCCGCGTAAATTTCCCGCTCGATTTCCGCGGCGGCCGCCATCTCCATCTCCTCGTCGTTCGACACGGGTTGTCTTCCGCCAGGGAGGCCCGAAGACGCGAGGCTGATGAAGGATGCGGGCGTAGCGCCCCTCGAATACGGGGAGAACGGGGTCGTGTTCCTTGACCCCATGGCTGATGGGCCCCGTGGTCCAGGGCTCATCGTAGAGCGTCCAAATACTGGCGTCCCTCCCCGCGACTCGACTCCGGCAGCAAAATCATCGGCATCCGCGCCGGACCACAGAAAGCCATCGAACCGTCCGGACGTCAGGATCTCCCACTCCGACTTGTTGATGTTGGAAATAGTCACGAGCAGATCGTGCGTGTGCGGATTCTTGACGAGGTAGGTGACACACTCGGCGTCCCGGGGCGCCTGCTGCAGTCGGTATAGTCGCTGAAGAGACAGGCCGCACTTGACGACAAAGTCGCTTCGCGGGCGGTTTCCAGGTGTTGGGGCGCGTGTCGACGACTTGAGCTCGCGAGAACCAGTCAACAGGGCATTGAAGAAGGGGCGGTCCTCCGCGTCCAGGTTGGTCAAGATGGCAAAGGCCAGCGTCTCGTCGTCCACCTCCTGAGGAGGAGGGACCGGTGCCTCGCCTGTCTTGTTTAGCCACTTGTCCACGGCAGACCGCACCTTTTTGGACTGGCGCAGGTAATGCTCTCTGAACTCTTCCGCAATATCGGGATCCATCTGCACGGGGGACGACGGGCGCGGCGGCGCCTCTGCAGAAATCTCGGCCGCCTTGAGGCTGATCTCTGCAAGGTCAAAGGGCGGCCACTGCGGTAGCTCGATCCGACCGCTCACCCATTCCAGAACGTCACCCCAGGTCAAGCCGCCATGGACCTCATGAGACCGATCACACATGACACAGGTGCAGCCGTGTGGGGGGAGGTCTCGCGAAAACACATTCTCGAGCCGGTCGAGTAGGCGCCGCGCTACCGAGCGATGACCTGTGGCGACGGCGATTGAGCCCTGCTTCGAAAGGACGGTCGAGTACTGTTCAAGGAGGTTGAAGAAGGGCGCAAACAATGTCTCGGCGCCAGCCAGAGGCGGGTTCGACGGCCGTGAGCCGTTTTGCGGCGGCAAGACGGACAAGAAATGCCGCGGTACCGGGTAAGATAAGCCGCCATTTTGCAAGAGGTAATCGACCCGGGGTATGTCTTGGATGTCGACAGCGGGAGGCGGTGGAGGAGGAGGAGGAGGAGGCGCGGGTGCCGCAGAGGCAGGTGTCGCCGTCTTGGAGGGATAGTCGTGATGACCGACATCGGGCGTCGAAGATGGCTCGTTCTTGACGTTTCCATAAAGCGGGAACTGAGTGGAAGGGGTCGGCGTCTTGGGGGACGAGTCCTGAACGCTCGACGGTGAGGATTCGTCGTCCCTGGGCTCATGCCGCCGCGAGCTGCTCCTCGTCGAGTCCGTCCGCTTGATCGAGTGCCGTGAGGAGCTGGACCGGACCGAACCAGACGGGCGCAGCTTCTCGTGGGCCCTGAGCTTTGGAGATTTGATGTAGGTGGCCTGGCTGGACGAGCCGGATTTGCGGCTGACCTTTGAGGCCTTGTCGTCGGTGCGCGAGCCAGACCGGGACGCGGGCGAGGCAGGGTCGTCATCCCTCGGTGGCCTTTCCGATCTCCTCTTGTGCGCCGCCACGTCCGTCTCGGGAGGGCTCGGTGGGCGAGACGACTTCTTCGAGGTCGACGACTTGCGAGGTAGCTCGGCCGACTTGGAGCGGCGCTCCTCGTCACCGGCGTCGGTTGGCTCCGGCGTCAGGGGGTGCGACGACTGCTTGCCGGACAGGTCCTCGCGGCTGTGCACGGCCTCTTTGCTGTGCGCCTTGCTGAACGTCGGGTAGGGCAACGAGATGCGTGGTCGCTCGAGCGATATCCTGGAGACCCCGGGGGCCAAGTCGCTCGTCGACGCTGACCGCTCCCGGGCGTCGTCTCTGTCCTTGTCCTTCTTGCGGTGCCGCTTCGCCGGCGACGACACGTGCGAGTGCAAGTCGCTGCCGCCTTCGCCGCCAAGCTTGCTGCGCGACTTGGACGAGCGGTGGTGGCGGTGCTCGCGGTCTTTGTCGGGTTTCCGCTCCGACTTGGAGCGGCGGGCCTTGTCGCGCGGCACGTCATCGGCACCGGCGACAGAGGCAGCGGCGGCGGCGTCGACGGCGGCGGCGTCACGATCCTTGGAGGGCATCTTTTTTTTCGGTATCCTCAAACCATCGGGCAGGCGGGTCGGAGGAACGGCGGCCCAGGCAAGGAGAAAAAAATGTGACTCCTGGGCGAGATGATGGGGGGGGCAAGAGGCAAGGGCTGCGTCGTGGTCGATGTCGAGGCTGATGAGGTGTGGCGTCGGATGGGAGCTTTTTTGGGGAGGGGTGGTGGTGAGGTTCGGGGGCTTCAGGCACTGATGACTTCACAGCCTAGCACACCTCAGGTACTGACTGCCCTTTGGGGGAGCCTGGACTAACGGGAGCAGCCGTTGGGTTGGCGCTTGCGGGCGGGCGGGCGGGTGGGCGGTTCGACGACACCAAGAGCTGCCCTGCACTGTGGCCGACGAGCCAGTGAGTTTGGAGCGGACGCGAAAACGATTCGAAGGGACGGGAGTGATGCCCAGCGCTGCTGCCGCGCAGTTGGGCAATTCATAAGCTTACAGTAGCGTGGGATGCTTTTCCCTCCTTCTTGTTGATGCGTCGCACAAACGAGAGTTGTCGCCCGTCGCTGAACGATGGATGGATGGATGGACGGGATGGATGTGAGGAGCTTCGAGCTGGCAGGCGTTGAGCGAGCGGTGCAGCGCGAGTGAAGGTACCTTACCTTTGGCGCTTCGCTGCGCTGTGGGCGTGGGGCTGCTACCCCTCTCGCCAACCAACACAAGCCGAGACCTTCCAATGACTTTTTTTTTTTGGCTGCCAGTGCTGGGCCGCTGTCACAAGCGCCCGGCCACCTGGTACTAATGTATGTGCAACCAACAGTTCCAGCTTGCGAGGCCGCATGCTCGAGGTATCCGCTCTGTACGTATCACTCACTGCACTGCACTGCACTGCACTGCATGTACTATACCGCTCGATCTCCGAGGCCCAACAGTGGCACGGAGACGTCGTCGAAGCGCTTGGCAAATGGCACCCATCCCACCACATAGTTATGGGGTACCTGAGGGTGGAATCTGAGGTGGTGGCTAAATAAGGTGGTACCTCGGGCCTGGTGGGTGGGGGAGGGGGGGACGTTGAACAGCCGCTGGGGGGTCCTGCGCCAGCAGCCAGCCCGCTGATGAGGGCCGATCTCGCCCGGCGCGCTGCCCAGGCGCATGATTGGCTTCCACCTCACCACTGATTCTCGCCCGCGCCAGCGCACCCCTCGATGCGTGCCATCGTGCAGGTACCTTTACTCCCTCCAACCACCTACACGCGGCGACTGCCATTGTTGGATACTAACGGCAGGCTGCCGCGTCCCCTTTGACACGTTACAGGCTCGCCAGGGCAAGTGTTTGAAACCTTCACGAGGCCCACAGCTCCTCTTTATTGTCTGTACGGGAGTGCATAATGGACCTTTCAGGGCCTTGACGTCCCGCCATCGACCCCAGGCAGGCGCCAGAGAGAAAAAGAAACCCCCCTCGTCCAACTACGTGGCTGGCCGCTGCGAGGGCTCAGACTGCACATCCCGGTCCTATCGTACTTGTTGATAATCTTAGTTAGGCACTGTGTTCATAGAGTCTTTGCCGTCGTCGTCGTCGTCGTCATGGGAACGAGACCAGGCCCCTGCCACCTCTGGCGCCCACTGTCTAGAACCTTGACGACGATATTGATGATGATGCGGCCCTCTCTCGTTCACCGCCTTATCAAAACGCCCCTCGCAGACCCAAAAGGAGGAGCAAGTGGAGCGCAGCCACCGAGCCCAGACAGACAGGGCCCAACCTCGCTAGTATTACTACGAAGTACTATAAGTTATCATCATCAGCTCGTCAGGACCCTGTCCGCTCTGCTTTTTTCGCTTGCTGGGGTGGGGGGCGGGTATTGCAGACTGGCAGTGGCATGTTCTCGCGTTGCCGAGGATATTGACCCCGTGGATCCTGGAAGGCGAAGAGCGCGTACGATTGGAGAAATATGGCATGGCTGTTGTCTAGGCGGCACTTCCAGAGCTCGGCTTTTTCCTCATAAAGGCGCTATCCTACTCCGTACCCATCGAGGGGTTGGCCTGTTGGCCATTGGGCACCAGTGGAATAGGGACGGGGGCAAGTCGCCCAACCATTATGTGGCCACTGCCTACCGCCCTTCGATCAACGAGATAGCAAACCGACGGCTCCTCTCGGCGCGAACGTCGTGTCCATTTGTATGCACAATGCATTGCATTGATACCATGTCTATCTATTTACAAGGGACGACAGCCCGAAAAGTCCCCTATCACAAAAGGCTTCGTCGGCTCGAAGCGCACGTCTAGTGCCAATAAGCATGCTCTCTACGTCATGTTCATGTAGTCCTCTTCATCAAAGTCTCCTCCCAACGCCATGGCTTAATGTGCCGCGATAACATTTTCCATCTTCCACGACCGACCTGGTTCAGCCAAACGGCGCTCTCGCCCTAGCCTTTACAGCCGGTCGAGCAGACCCCGGCTCTCCAACAGCAGGATAATCTCGTGCACGATGGAGCGGACGTTCTGCTTCTCGAGGTCCACCACCAGATCCGCCTTGGCGGGCTTCTCATACGGGTCGTCGACACCGGTGAAGCCCTTGATCTCACCGGCACGCGCCTTCTTGTAGATGCCCCGGCGATCGTTCTTCTCGCAGTACTCGAGAGGCGTGGCAACGTGGATGAGGAAGAAGGGACCCGATTTTTCGATGAGCTCTCGCGCCTGCTGGCGAGCATCGTCGAAGGGGGCGATGGGGGCGGCAATGACGGCGGCGCCGGCCTTGGTCAGCTCGGAAGCGACGAAGGCGATACGAGAGATGTTCAGGTCACGGTCCTGACGGCTGAAGCCCAGCTCTGACGACAGCTCGTGGCGCACAGTCTCGCCCAGCAGCATCGACACCGGCCGGCCGCCGCCCTGGTTGAGCGTCGTCTGCAGCGCGCGAGCGATCTGGTCCTTGCCGCTGTTCTGGTAGCCAGTCATGAAGACGGTGAAGCCCTTCTCGGCCGGCAGGGGGTTCTGCTCGCGCAGCACCTTGACGACCTCGGGGTACGAAAACCACGCGGGGATCTCCTTGCCCGTGCGGAGGCGGTTGCGCAGCTCCGTGCCCGAGATGTTCATGGTGCGGGTGCCCTCGGGGATTTCGTTGGCGGGCATGTACTCGTCCTTGTCGGGGATGTAAATCATCTCCTGGAACTCGACCATCTTGATGCCGAGCTCGTCCTGGTACTTCTGGACAAGCTCCTGGGCCTCGTAAGGGCCGTAATGGTCCTTGCCGTGCTTGTTCTTGCCAGGGCCGGCGTGGTCGCGGCCCACAATGAAGTGAGTGGCGCCGTGGTTCTTGCGGATGACGGCGTGCCAAAGCGCCTCGCGGGGACCGCCCATGCGCATGGCCAGGGGCAGCAGGGCCAGGGCAGCCATGCCGTTGGGGTATCTCGGCAGCAGCGCCTTGTAGACTCGGACGCGGGTGAAGTGGTCAATGTCACCCGGCTTGGTCATGCCAACGACCGGGTGGATCAGGACGTTGGCCTGCTGAGACCGCGCGGCACGCACCGTCAACTCCCGGTGGGCACGGTGCATCGGGTTTCGGGTCTGGAAAGCAACGACCTTTTGCCAGCCGAGCTTGTTGAAGTGGGATCGGAGCTCCGCGGGGGTAACTAGGCGAGTTAGCACACTGCCCGGAGAGCCATTGGCCGCACGGGCTTTCATTCACTTACAGCGCAGGTCGAGGAAGTCGTAGTGCTCTAAACGGTTGATGGCCTGCAGCTTGCCACCAACATAAAAGTTCTTGGCGACGCTGAACAGGTGCTTGACGCCGGGGTGGGTGTCGTCATCGCTGCCGAAGACGAGCTTGGCCTCCTTGACCCTGGATGCGCTGTTAGCAGCCCGCGCTCGCTGAAAGCCAATTGACCCGTGAAACGTACTTGTCTGGCTGGTAGACGTCCTCGACCGTCAGGATGGCCAGGTTGCGGTCATCTCGGTGGTCGCGCAGAGTGAGCCTGGCGCCGGCCTTGATGCCGAGCTGCTCGATCTGGGCCTGGTCGACATCGAGCGTGATGGGCATGCTGAACAGGGCGCCATCGGTCAGGCGGTTGTTCTCCACGACTCTAATCGACTGTTAGCATTTGCGCCTGCCCTTCTTTACGAGCGCCGTGGTGGAAACGCACCCATTGTAGTCCTTCTCCGTCATGAAGCCTGAGGGAGCAGCCCTGTCAGCACCGAGCCCCGCCATCAACGTCAGCCGGGCGCGGGGCAGCGCGACGAACCTTCGAGGGGGGAAAAGCCGCCATTGAGAATCAGCTCGAGATCACAGAGGTGGCGATCGGTCAGAACAACGGCAGGGAGGCCCTCAGCCTCCGCGGCGAGCTCGGCCTGTCGGGGCAGGTCGCGGGCAAACAGGTCCTTTAGGACGCCGCCATTGGGTGTGTTGGCCATGATGGAGTGGAGGGAAGGGGTATCAAATTGGGCGTGAGGAAGATGGGCAGGAGGCGCAGAGTTCCAATCGCTGCCGCAGAGGTCTGGACGGCGGGTTAGATATTATAGGTAGTCCTTTTCAGTCCGCAGCCGGAGGTCTGGTCCTGGAGCTGGCCCACAGGTGCGATCACGCAATGGTGGGGGAGGGAAAGCTAAGCAGAGCCAAGTGGCTGGAACGTGCGATGGAAGGCAGCCCGGGAGTCGGGGGTGGGATTGGGGTGGAGGAGGAGGGCAGCCACGGTACCTTGTGAAGACGTCAGGAAGGATGGTGGTGCCTTGCTTGATGGGAATGTCGCAGACGGGCGAGGGACGGAAAGGGATAGAGGAACGGTCGAGGCGACCAGCAAGTATATAGGGCGACGGCCTCGTTTATATGCGACCTGACCTGGCCTGGAACGCGGCACCGCTCAATGCCTGGGATTTTATTTTTATTCGTTTCACTGAGACAGGCAGACAAACTGGGCATCTCCGTCCGGTGCGTGCCCCTCGTCCGGTGCCGTTCGCGGGAGCGACGCAAAGCGCGGCGCTGGACCTGGATGGCGGCTCCACCTGCGGCGCAAAAGGGTGGGATGGAGGTTTTTTTCTGGGGCCAAGTCCCTGACGATGACGTGCTCGGGGACGTCGCTGGCGAGGTTCCGCTTGGCGGTCGTCGAGGCCAATCGGCGGCATTGAGGTGCAGCGGTACGTGAGTCTTTTGTGTCGCCCTCCCGAACTGCTGGTGCAGGGCATTTTGTGAGAGGTTTGTAATGTACATGCGCGTGCAGATGTGCTTGCGCGTGGGCCGGCACGTTTGGGGAATGTCATCACCGTGAATGTGTGTTACAGTGATACAGGCCACGCCCGCTGCACGTCAACCGCGGGAGTGACGGCCCCGGGCGCCTCAACTCATTGGAATACGACTTGTTGATGCGTCAGGGGATTTGAAGACGACTCCAGCGGCAGTTGCTACTTGGCACTCTTGCCCGTCGCTGACTAGAATGAGCCTCGCAGTTCCCACGTCGAAAAAGGCAGGCGCTGCCGTCGTCGTCGTTCTCGCAGCAGGTGCCTGCCACTTGGCTCGGATGTCGGCTCCGTGGGCCAGCGACGCCCCGTGTCCGTCCGCCGCGAGCTGCAATCGCGCCCTGGCGACGGTTTCAATCTCTTACACGGTTGGTCGTGCGTATTGCTTCAGTAAGCAGTCGCTTTCACCCTGTTGCGGCCTATGCGCCATCTTCTCCGCCGCCTCGCCGGACTGATTATCAAGCAAGTCAAGATGGCATTCATCGGGCCGTCGGCCCCCCCAGCCCAGGCTTAAATGGAGTTGGAGACGGCAGCCCCGCAGCCCCTCCGTGCCTCCACGTTTCCCACTCAAAGCAATGCGGCCGCGAATTTTGTCATCCTCCCAATGCAGATCTCGATCCTTGGGCTCGAGAGTGCCAGTTCGGGCTGTCTATCCTCGGAACGTCCCCTTGTACCTTCGGTGAAGCAGCGGGTGAATAAAGGACGGTCGATCATGGATCATTTAATGGAGCCGCCTAGAGTCTTGAATTTCAAAATTCTTGAACCCGTTTCGCGCCCGCCCCATATCCGAAGCACTACCCTGCGTTTGGTTTTAATTGATGAGAATTGCGATTGGCAAGACTTGGCGTTTCGGGTCGCGCCGCCACCGAACATGATTACGTTGTCTATGAGTGGGCATTCGAGTGCCGTCTCAACATAGACCCAGAAGCGTATTGCTGTCTCGTACGCGCTCATGCCGAACGGGACAGCAGCGAGCTATGCCAGAGCTACAGGGCAGATACAGGCATGTCAGATCAGGCCTTGTTAAATTAGCCCCTAAGCCCTTCTCATACATTAGTACCTAGGAGGGCAATGGCCTTTCGCGCAATATAGGGATGGGCTTCGACACATGCTGTCAACCAACACAGTCTCTGGCCAGCGCTCCTCAATGGACCGACAGGCTCGGTGACTCTCTCACAGATGCCACGGGCAGTCGGTACCGCACGTCCATCTGCCAAGCCTTCACGATCCCTTCCAGGCACGGCAATCAACACGTGGGGGCCTGGCCAAGACAATCGTCATGCGACTACTCAACCCATGGACCTCGCCGAACGACGACGAGCCATTGGCGACAGAGATATCCCCTCCCGCACATCGCAAATGGGGCACGAACCTGTATCCCCACAATACATTGCACACGACTCTTGGCTTGTTGCGGGCACGCGGGGTCTTGGGGATCAGCTTGAGCAGCGTCTGCCTCTATACGCCGCCCGCGTCAAAATAGGGGCAATGTCGGGGTACTGCTCGAACCACCTTGGAACTGTTAGCGGCGCCCGTGCTTTGAGTTACCATTCCGGGAATTGGGGAACAAGAAACGGTGCTACCGGCACGATCCTCAATTGTCAATGTTCGTCCCTTGCTTTCTAATCAAAGGGCCGGAGTTGGGGGTGCTTGGCATTCATTTAAGCAGTTGGCCCCAGCAGCATGCACAGGTGCTGCGATGGCCATGGTTGAGCGTCTTGACCATCTTACCCGGCAGCTCGCTCCCCGACAATTACCTTATGCGTCTGACAAAGCAGGGTTTTCGTGCCTCTGCTGCGAAGCCTTCATACGGCGCCATGCGTCCCTTGAGTCAGTACCGCCGCGCTTGTTAGACGGTTTGGAGGCTCGGGCGGGTGCACTGCTCGATGAGCGGCATTTGCGACGGGAGAGAGCAGACTAAGAGCCGGCAGCACAGGGCGCCCGCGGCCACGAGCGACCCCGCGTCAGCTCGGTTCGATGCATGCTTTATCCACCGACAGATCTCATCCAGCTCAACTGGAACTACGTGCTTTGTACGAAGTACGTATTGTATTGCGTGTCTAGTGCGTACGGCACTTGTGATCAACCGGTATACGAGATGGCTGGCCGAGACGGCTGCTTGGCAAGGAAGTCATCGCAGGCCACGACACCGGCAGCTTTGCCACAAGTGCCTGCCACGAGTGCCAGCCACCGACGTCCCCTCACCTTCTGGAGCCAGCAGGGGTGTTTGGCGGCGAGATGCTCATGTCCGAGACAGCCGGCCGGCCGGCTTGATTCCACGCCTTAGCACCATTGGTGGCTGGCCTGCCGCACCACAACACACACTCGCATGCGAAGCACAGGGGCTTCATGGCTGCGCCACGGCCTGCATCCCTGCCTCGTTGCGCTGGCGTGGCTGGCAAGCGCCGGTTTTGCGTGGAAATATCAACGTCTGGCAGGGCTGGCGGGAGAGCTAGGGGTTAAAACCCGATAAACTGGACCCATCTCGTATTGACTGATGAGCGTGCCATGGCGCCATCAGGAACGGCACGACGGGGCTGTGTCGTAGGCGACCTGTATCAACCAAGTGCGTCGCCACGGGTCTCCCATTTCACCCCGCGGCGAGGTAACACCACTGTAGGGCTTTGGTGCGAAGCGCCCGTGGCCAAGTCAACTTAAAGGTAATGCAGGTTAGCACTTGCGCTTCCCGCTGCCCCGAGCGTTATTGCCATGTACCTGGCCGGCCACCACTCACGGCTAGACAAACAACCTCTCCTCCACATCTGTGCCGTCAAGCTCCCGCGTTCTCCCCAAACCATCAACAAACCTCACACCATCCGCCGTCCTCAGCGGAGCGTGGAGCCCGCAATCAGCAATTCGCCAGCGTTGCGGCACGGCTCGAGCAGCGCCATCCAGGTAGCTGCCAGTGGTTGGTCGACTTGCTCTTGTTAGCGCTTGCTGCTGCGTCTCGGCGCATTGCTCCACCATCTCGACCAAATCACGGGCGGGATCCCACTGATCCCTCCCTCCGTCAGCTTTGCGCACCGACAGCGTGCATTACGTTGCGGTGCGGTGCGGTGCGGTGCGGTGCTTTGCTCAAACAACGGCGCCCGACGAATCACTCCTGCCGGTCCATCTCAGGCCTCCGCAATCGCCATCGCTGGCGTCCCGACTCTCGCTTCATCAACCTCTGGTCCGTCGAACGGCAGCTGTTGCCGTCTGCCGCTGACTGACTGCCTGACAGCCGCCATTGTCCGTTCTCACAATCCGTCGCTCTCCTGAGACAGCCTCCCGAGACATCTTCTTTTCTTAGCACTCGGAGACGCCGGCCGTCCCGATCCATCCATGTCTTTGCCGACCGGTGCTCTGCCATCAAATTAATCATCTCCGCCGTCCAAGACGCCCCCTAACAAACCTCTATCGTCGCGACGTGAGATACTGCCCGCCAAACGGGATACGGACCACGCTTACGCCATCCCTTCGCTCGACTCCGACACTGCCGTCCGCCGCCGTCGCGGTAGCGCAAGCCATCATCATGGCCTTGCCAACGAGGCCTCTGGCCTCGACCCTCTTTGTGCTCTTGTCCTTGGGCTGCCTGCTACTGTCAACCGTCTTGGGCGCAGACACGGTCTACATCAAGGGCTATGGAATCGATGGCAAGGAGCGCGAGCTCGACGTCAATCGATACCCTGCGCTCTACACGCGCGACTTCGATGATTGCCTCGGCGGCGAGAGCTTGTTCAATGTCACCAAATTCGACGCGGCCTACTACGCCGACAATCTCACTGTGCTTTTCCATCTGGACGGCACCACAAACATCCGAAAGGAGAGTCTCGTTCGTACGTGTACCAGTGCCTGCCCGGATGCTGGGCATCTTCTTTCTAACCTCATCCTAGTGCACATCGCGGTCGAGGCGTACGGCGAGAACCGATTCAACTTGACGTACGACCCGTGCAAGGCCAACATTGCGAGCTTGTGTCCACTAAACGCCACCGTGCCCGTCACCGCGTTCGCCGTCATCCCCATCTCTCCCAATGATGTTCGCGGCATTCCCTCGATCGCGCTCGGCATCCCCGACCTCGAAGGCTTCGCACGCCTACGAATCTTTGCCAATTCGACACAGACCGAGATTGGCTGTTTCCAAGCCGTCATGACCAACGGCAACAGCTTTTCGCAGCCACAATCTGTCGGTGTCGTCATGGGCATCCTGACCGTCTTTGCCGTGGTGGCTTCGTTCATGACGGCCATATACGGTGTCAGCATTGCGCATATGCGCATGCACTATGCGAACTCGTTCGCCGTGCTCGTCATATTCGAAACGTTCCAGTCCATCTTCTTCTCGGGCACGCTGTCTGTTAATTGGCCCAGTGTCCTCCCGGCATGGTGGAGCAACTTTGCATGGTCCGCCGGCATGTTCGCCAACGACCAGCTCGTGCGATCCATCAGCTCCTTCACCGGAACCAACGCTGACATTAGCCAAGTTGGCGGTGCGGGGTCTGTTCCCATCAACAATGGAGGCGGCCTGACACAGCAAATCTACGGCAGGTCTCTGACTGAGCTGATGACGATTGACAGACACGACGCGCCTGCTCTTGCGCGCCGGGCGACGCATAACGCCAGCGATCCATACGACTACACCTGGAATGGCGGGCCTCGGATCCCAGGCATGCCTATGCCGGGCACCTGGCCGGGTTTCGGCGGCACCCTGTCGGCTGTCAATATCCCCCCTGCCGAGGCCTTCCTCGTTGGCTTGATCTGGTTCCTCGTCATCTTCGGCGGCATGGCAGTACTAATCGTGCTAGCCAAGCTTACTCTGGATCTGCTGGTCAAGCTCAAGGCCATCAAGACGGACGGATTTGACTATTTTCGCTCTCACGTCGGTGGATACCTCGTCTCGACCCTGCTCCGAACGCTCTTAATCGGCTTCTTCGCCATGATGACCCTCGCCATGTTCCAGTTCTCGGCGCGAGGCCCGGCAGGACCTACTGCCGTGGCAGCCATCGTCTTCGTCATCTTTCTGGCTGGCCTGGGCGGCATCACCGCCTACGCCTGTTACTTTAGGCTCCGGGACGGCAAATTCGAGGTCGGCCCCGACACGGTGCGGCTGGAACGCGGGACCATCTTTAAGAAGGTGCCGTTCTTGGCTACAACCAGGGAGAGCCAGCTGGGCGAGCGGGAAACGGCGGACCGGCGATACTTGGTCGGCACAATCCCCTTCTTCCGCATCAAGTTTACCGACCACGACCCAAACAGGACGCCTGTGCACCAGGATGAGGCGTTTATCAAGAGGTTCGGATGGCTGGCCGCGCGATACCGTCGCTCGAGGTGGTGGTTCTTTGCCGTGTACGTGGGCTACCTGTTCGTCAGGGCATGCTTCGTCGGGGGCGCCGTGCGCAGCCCACTGGCTCAGGTGTATGGGCTGTTCATCTTTGAAATCCTGGCGCTCCTCATCATCATCAAGATGAATCCGTTTGAGGGCAACCGAAACACGGCAATCGCCGTCTGGATGCTCTCTATATCCAAGATCATCACGACGGGCCTGTCTATTGCCTTTCTGCCGGACTTTAACATCAACCGCATTGTCGCCACGGTCCTGGGCGTCATCATCATAGTTGTCCAGGGGTTTCTCGCGGTGGCTGTCTTGATACTCATTGGGCTCGGCATGCTATCAAGCTGGATGTCTCTATCGCGCAACCGAGAAAAGTTCCCCGGCCTGCTTGAGCAGTCCCGAGTCCGATACTTTGAGCATATCGACGCGCGGGCCGGAGACCTGCCTCCGCCGCCGAAGACGAAGGAGAAGAAGAAGAAGAAGGGGGAGAAGGAAAAGCAGCCAGAGCCGTCCCAGCCTTACTTCAACGTTCGGGACGTGCGGCGGGCTCCCAAGATTGAGGATGAGTCTGCCACGGCGGAGGGGGTTCTCGAGCCACCCGGCCCTCCTGGGCTATCCAGTGCCGCAGCTAGCATCCGACGCAGCCGAGCGAATAGTGCAAGCTCGCGCTGCTCGGTCGCCAGCGTCTCCCGCCCCGGTCGACCGCATCGCACATCTTGGAGCACCAAAGATGTTGCGCAGTGGGACGCCGAGATGAGCAGGGGAGACAGCGCCAGAACCTCGCGCGGAAGTTCCTTGCGACTGTCCGGGCTCGCCAACCGAGACTCTCATGGCACCCATACGCCGACAAGAAGACCTCCGATGACGCCAATGGAGGAATCCTTTGAGGACCCCATGCTAGACATTCCACCAAACATTGCCGAGTCGACATCGAGGACTGGGTCGTCTCTTGGTGAGTCGGAGGAGGCCAGGAAGAAGGAAAACATGACGGAGGAGAGGCCGCCAGTGACGCCTTTGACGGCATCGAGCCACGAAGAGTCCAAGGGCGAGACGCTGGAAACGGATACGGCCGACACTGATCCGGAGACCAACGCTCAGAGGGACGAGCCGGACACAGGGGCGCCTCAGAAAACCGAGGATGGGACGAAGGCCTCTACGACACAATAATCGGGCACTTCGCGTCTTTTGTGTGCTGGCGCCCGACGTGCTCGGAGACTGGCTAGCTACCGGGATAAAGGGAGAGCATGAAGCGGCATTGAAGTCGCCTGGCTTTGAGATCAGGCAGGCGTTGGGGAGTGAATTTCATACACATCATCATAGGGTACCGTCTATATAGATAGAGGCTAGGATTCGGCTTTACTAGAACGTCGAGAATGGTTTAAGGCATCGCGGGTTTAAGCCTTAGTAATAGAACTATCCATTATAACAAATATAATTACGTAAGTATAGCTCTTATTATATACTTATACGATACTTATATTTATAGCGTTTATATTCTAATAGAAGAGGTCCCTAGTGTTACCTACGTATAAACTACTAAGTTATAGTACTTAAACTTTAAGTACCTAAACGTAACTCTATCCCTAAAGCCTCTATATTATACTATACGGTATTTTAAGTATTAATGCATAGAGTGAAATTACCTATAGGACTATAACGCTATAGTTTTAAAGTATATAGTATGCGTTTAAGTTAGCTAATATAAGGACTATAAGTCTATAGTCTTTAATATTTAGAATAGCTATTAAGTAACTATATAACTATAGCCTATACGCTAATTATAGGGCATAATATAATTCGCTCTATCCCCTTTATATACCGTCGGTAACTAACTACTATAGTATTAGCCGAGAGGTTTTTCTATACGTTATCTTCTATATTTAGGTAATACCTTACTCTTTATATCTAACGTTATAGCGCTATCTTAGTTATCTTAAAAGGGGGTAGAAAAATCTTTACTAGAAGATAGGTACTATTACTAAGAAGATATATCTATAGGCAATTATATATTAGAGATAGAAAGGAGGAAGTTCCCTTACTATTTATAATATAGGTTAGATTTCTACGCTAACTTTATATTCGATTTAATAAGTAAGTAATAATTATAGCGGTATATTAATATACTATTATATTATATTATTATAATATAGTTACTATACTATTATACTAAGTAGACTTAATTTATTTAAAAACTATATTTCCGCTAGGCTTTATAATATTATAATATCGGGCATATATTATTCCGCCTAAGGTATAATATATAGACCGTATTAAACCGCGAAGATTATACTTAAGCTATATAAGGGGCTTAGCCTAATAAGAGCCTAGGGCGCGGCCCTAGGCGTAATAACGCTACGTATAGCTAGGACCCTACGCTAACCTAGGCCCGCAGCTAGTTACGTAGGGCTATATATAGCGAGCGCCGCGCGTATAGGGGCTACCTAGTATATAACCCTAATTTCCTTCCTTTATAGTATATTAAATATTAATAACCCGACCGGCTCCTATTATATAGCGCCGGCCCTATTATAATATATACTATTAACGATAGTAAACTAAATAATAGAGATAGACCTAGCGGTAGCCTATAGGCTCTCGATAGAATAGTAAGCATAATAATAGGCGCAATAATAGGCGTAATAATAAGCATAATAATAAGCATAATAATAAGTATAATAATAAGCGGAATAATAAATATAATAATAAGCATAATAATAAGCGCTATAATAAGCGTAATAATAAATATAATAGCTAGCGTAATAATAAGCGCTTTAATAAGCGGAACTTAAATATTTAAGGGTATAGCTATAGTCTATACTTAACTTAATAGCCCTTAATAAAGTAGCGCCTAAGCCTAGGAAGTAAAAGCTACTTAAATAGCTAATATAAGATAATAAGATAAAATACTTTTACTTTTTTTTATATCGACTAAAGAGTAAATATAAGATTAATAAAGTAAAAGGCCTTAATAAAGAAAGTAAAGCTATTTAATATTAGCTCCTTAATATATTACCTATTTAATTATAGCCTTATATAAAGGGATTTTAGACTTAAAGAGGACTTAAAGGCAATAAGGAACTATAAGCCTTCTTTAACTATATCGAACGCCTCTTTAATAGCGAGTAAATAAAGGAAGGAGCGCTTAATAAGCTATAGGGCCTATACTAAAGAGATAGGTAGCCTTTTAATACCTTCTTTTCTAACTTTAAGAATACCCTTATAAATATAAGCGGGTCCGCCTAAATAAAAAATACCTAAATCTTAGCGCTATAAAATATTATATCTAACGCCTTAAAGGAATAGCTTATTATAATATAGATATTAATTACCTTCTATAAATATACTTAATGCTTTTAAGAAATCGCCTAGAACTTTAAGAAGACTTTATACTTTAAAGAGCTATAAAAGAAAGGCTAGGCCTAATATAAATGCTAGCTTACTTACTTAAAAGTAAATTAAATAAACTCCCCTATAATAGTCCTAACTATTAATTATTAAGGCAATATTACGATATTAACTACCTACCTTAAGAAGTATAAGACTAGCCTAAATAAAGGGGGCCCTTAAAGGGACTCGATTAAAGAGGGCAATAAGTCCTATCGAGCTAAATAGGCTACTAAAGATAAAAGGGAAAAAAAAAAAAGTAAAAGGCTATACCTTTACTATAAAGGGAGTAACTATTTAATAGCGCGCTACCTTTATACCCTAGCGAGGTAGCTTATAATATCGAACTTAATCGGGCTATACTATATAGTCTTTATTAAGCCTAAGCTTAAGAGCGAAGGCGATAAAGAGAGTAAAAGTAAAGAAGTAGCGCTTATATAGGGAAAAGCGCTACCTTAAAGTAAAGCTATACTTTAGGGCCTATAGTAATATAAATAGAGAAAATAGAGCTTAAAGGATACTTAAAGACGACCCTATCGGTAGTAATAATATTAATTAATAAAAGTCCTTTTTATTCTATACTTATCGATAAGGGATATAAGTATTATATAATTATAGATAAAGAAGTAACTTAAGACCTTAAGGTCTTAATAAAGAAGATCCCCTCCTATAAGGTAAAGGGTATATTAAGTATTATAGATAGGGTAGTTATTAAAGGGCTAATATAGCTAATCGCGAATATAGAGGGCTACTTATAGCTTATTTATGCCTATATAATACCTTAATTAAAGTTCCCCCTTATCTTAAGGAAGCCCTAGATATAATATATAAAGTCTTATTCGGTCTTATATAAAGGTAGGCTTTAATATAACTTATCGTAAATATAGGTATAGTATTATTAAGGGCTACCCCTTAATAGCCTACTCTTAAAGGATATAAAAGACGCTTATTACGTTATAATATTAATATTCATAAGGTATATATAATAGATTAAAAAGCGAGAAGGTAGCGATATAATTAAGGTAGCTATTTTTACTATTAATATAAGAGATATCGAGAAAGCGCTTATATTTAAGCGGCTTAAGTTAAGAAAGGAACTTTAAGTAATTATCTTATTATATTTTTATAACTTATTTCTATTCTTTAAGAAATAAAAGGTAAATAAGCTTAACCCCTATAAGCCTAGCGTAAACTATTAAATCCCCCTTAAGATAGGCCTAAATAGCTAAGACCTACCTATACCCTATAGAGCGCTTTATAGTATATCGCGTAAAGAGGTATTAATATTATAGAAGACCCTTAATAACCTTTTCGATAAAGGGTTTATTAAAGCTAATAGCTTAAAGGCAATAGCGCCTATCCTCTTTATATAGAAGCTAGGGGGTAAGCTCTATTTCTATTATAATTACTACGCCTTTAACGCTATTATAAAGGTAGACCGCTACTTTATCCCCTTTATTAATAATACCCTTTATAACTTAATAAGCGCCTATTAATTTATTAAGCTTAATATAATATAGGTATTCTATAAGGTATAAATAGTAATAAGAGAGGAGTAAAAGATTGCCTTTTATATAAAGTATAGTCTCTTTAAGTAAATAATTACCTTATTTAGCCTTAATAGTGCCTTAGCTACTTTTTAACGCTATATTAATAATATATTATAGGACTTTTTAGATAACTTTTACTCCGCTTATATAGATAATATCCTTATCTATATAAATAATACCCTTAAGGAATACTATATAAAGGTATAGTAAATACTTAAGTAGCTTTAAGACTATAGCCTATATCTCGACTTAAATAAGTATTAGTTTAGGGTTAAAACTATTAAATACTTAGGTTTTATTATTTACGTAAGTAAGGGCATTAAAGTAGACCCTATAAAGATAAAAGTAGTTATTAAATAGCTAGCCTTAACGATATAAAAGGGGGTATAAAGCTTCTTTAAGTTCGTTAACTATTATTAAGTCTTTATATTTAAGTTCTTAGATATAGTAGCGCTATTTATAGCTTTAATAAGGAAGCGGGTTCTATTCGTATAGGAGCGAGAGTACTAAATAGCGTTTAAAGCCCTTAAGGAACTCTTTATAAAAGCCTTAATTCTCTTATAATAAGACCTTAACTTACTTACCTTTTTAAAAGTAGACTATAGCGAGACTACCTTAAGGGGAACGCTCTTATAGGATATAAATAGCTAATAGAAGCTAATAGCCTTTTACTTATAAAAGCTATCCCCTACCGAGTAAAACTACCTTATTTACTATATTAGGGTAAGAAAGATACTAAACTATAAAGTACGTTCCCTTAATACTCTTCCTATCTTTACTTAGCGCATTATAATATAAGGACTCTTATATATTAATATATTAATATAGTAAAAAGGCTATTAAGCTTTAATTAAATAGTCTTAAGTATTAAATATCTATATTTACGATAGTATATAAAACTATATAGCTATTTGCGATAACGCAAAATACTTATATTAATAAAGTATACTTATATCTAAAGTATAAAAATAAGGCAAAAAAGAGTATTATCGGCTATAACTAAAGAGGCATAATAAGTCCTCTCTAACTAAGAAGGCTTCCTTCCTTTATAGTTATCCTTATAGTCTTATCCTTATAGCTCCCTTTTACCCCTAGCTATTTTTATTCTCAGGCCCCCCCTTTCCTTTATCTCTCTTTACTATAATTCTTTTTTATACCTTCTCTTATTAATATATTATAATAAGGAAATACTAGCGATTATCTACTACTTAAAATAATAGTTAGTAGAGCTCTATAGCTATAAGAGCTTTATAGTATTTATAGACTATAAGAACCTAAAATATTTTATAACTTATTAGCGCCTATTAAAGTAATAAACGCGCTAAGTAAAGCTACTCTTAAGGTTTAACTTCTCTTTAGAATATAGGCTAGGTAAGCTAGCTATAGTGCCTAATATACTCTCTTATAGGGACTAAGATTAAGAGACTTAAAAAGACTATAAGGCTAGAGACTTATAATTTATCCCTTAAAGCGCCCTTTATATATATATTAGCGCTACCTTAACTATATTAACGACCCTATTCTCTAACCCTTAGCTAAGCTCTTTATAATAGCGAGAGGTAAAGCGGGATATAATATATTAAAGCGCCCTTTATATAGTTAAGAATAATACCCGCGCCTTCGACTTAAAGCTTAGTCTTAAAGTATAGATTATAAAGTATAGCCTCGATATAATAGGGAACCTCTACTATAGGGACCGCCTTTAAGTACTTAGCGCCCCCTAGGTAATAAAGGTAAAGGTAAAGTCTACTCTTAAAGGAATAGACTTATAAAACGAACTTAAGGGTCGGCTAATATAATAGGCTTATAATTCGCCCCCTTTAAGTACTTTAATAAAAAGGGTATAATAGCTATATTATTATATAAGTTCTATTAGCCCTTAATATAATAATATATTAAAAGGTTCCTCTATAACTATAATACTTATAGCTATATAAAGATATAGAGGGAGTATAAAAAGGGCCTATTATAGCCTTTATTTATACCTAATTAATTTTATAGGTAGATTTAAATAGACTTTATTATAGACCTCCCCCCTTATAAATAAAAGCTACTTCCTTTAAGTTATTTAGGATAAGCTTAATAAGGAAGTTATATTAAAGCTAATAGCTATTATAAATACTATTATATATATAAAGCGCTTCCTTTAATATTACTTCCATTAATATAGCTAGCCCGCTATTATTATAAGCGACTAAGGAACGAATTAAATAAGTAGCTTTTAATAATACCTTTATAAGCTAATAAATATTAAGTAATAATTTAATATAATATATTACCCTTAAATAGATAAGGGTATAAAGAGGATTAACTAAGAAGTATAAGTATACCTTAAGGCCTATATTAACTATAATTAAGATAACTAAGACTAATAGCTACTTATAGCTTAGCTTATACTTAATAGCTAAATAAGTACTTCGATTAATATATCCCCTTTCTTTATGCTTTATAGCTATTACCCTTAATCTATTATAAGCGGCCCCTTTACCCCTATAAGGGAAATAAGCTAGCGCGCTATATTAAAGAGTAAGGTATAGGCTTTTATAATAAAGCTTAAGTAAGTTATAAAGCTTTATAGCTCTATAATAATAGCGGCCTTACTTAAATAAAAGCGATAGGTTAATTATATATATAGCCCTATAGATAAGTATAAAATAAGGGATAAAATCTAGCTTAACCTTTATAACTATACCTTTATAAAACCGAAAAAGAAGCTTAACTAATTATACTTAAAATATATAATTAATAAAGTAATAAGCCTATATATAATTAAGTTAATAGGCCTACCCTTAAGTATATATAACTATTTTTATATAGATTAGCTATAGCGTATAAATAATAACTTTATACTTAACTAAGCTATTTTAAATAGTTAGCCTATATTAATATAAATAAGTAATAATATATTCTATAAAGTAAAAAAGGTCTTTATAATTTATTAAAAGCCTTATAGTTAAGGAGCTAAGGAAAAAGCCTTAATTAAATAAAGTAGATATTTTAAGTTAACGTAAAAGCCGCTTAAGGAAGTAAAGTATATTAAAGTATATAAATATTTTATAAAATAGGCTAATAAAGAGCGCTAAAAAGAAACGTTAATATTAGCTTTACCCCCCTTAAGAGGGGGGGGCTACCCTATAGGGCGCGGTTACTCTTCCTCTTTATCCTCTTTCTCGTCCTCCTTATCTTCCTCCTCCTCTTCTTCCTTAGCGGTAGCGATAGCGATAGCGGCAATAAAGGGAGCCCTAGCGAAGGCGGCAATAGCGGTCTCGACTACTATAAAGTAGTCTTTAAGGGTACCTACCTTAGTAAATAGCTAGGTATTATTACTTAAAGTAATAGCTAAGGCAATAAAGGTAAAGGTAAGGGTAAGGGCATTAAGGTTATTAACGCTACCTTTATATAAGGGTTAATAATTATATCGTTAGTATTATATAAGGATAAAGGGAGGGGACTTACTTAAGTATAAGGCCTATACGCTTTAGTTCTTAAAGGTATTAAGTCGCTATATAAGTAACGCTTAATACCTTTTTTACCTTAGCCTCTACCTTTTTAATAGTAATAATAATAGCGGTAATAGTATTAATAATAGTAAGGGGGGCAATAGTAATAATAATAATAGTAGTAATAATAATATTAGCGGTAGAAATTTAATTATATAAGGCAATAAGGAAGGCTAGGCTTAACTAATAGTATATACGGTTAGCTATATAATAGCTATAATAGCTACTTTATAATTAATTAATATAGGCTATATAGTCGGCCTTTAGCTTAGTATAGTATATATAAAGGTAAGAACGAAGCTCCTTAATAAAAGCATTAAGTCTTACCTTTTTTTATCCTAAATTAGCGATACTTATATAAAGAAAGGTAAGTATACTTATAGAGGGCGATACTAAGGGTAGCGATAAGCGGCTATAATAGGTGCCCTAAGGGGCAGCGGTAAAGTAGGTAGCGGGGGGGGGGGAGGCTAAGATAGCGATAGTAATAGCCTAAAGCGCAATAAAGGGGCTAAGTATAGCTACTATAAGGCAGGGGGGGCGATAGACCTATAATAATAGCGGTAATAATAATAGCGATAAGGGCTCTAAGAGCCTAGCCTATAAAGACTTTAATAATATCTATCTTAAATATTAGCTCGAATTAATACGCCCTTATGCCTTATAAAGTAAGGCATAATAATAAGGGAAGAGAAGGTAAGGACTTACCGTTATTATTACCGCTATTATTATTATTATTATTATTATTATTATTATTACTATTACTATTATTATTATAGTAGCGATAATAGCGCGGCGGCGGTAATAATAATAAGGTTATAAAAGGAAAGAAAGAAGCCCGCTAAGCCTAAAGGAAAGAGGTCCTTTTATAGTTATGCTATATTAATAATTATATAAGGCTTAAAGGGTAATTTAAGGTAAACGGCTATTACGATATTATTAACTTAGCCGGCCGTAAGTATATATAAGCTAGTAAGTAAGGCCCGCGCTAAAGGGGGTAAAGATACTTAGTTAAAGGAAGTAAGGCCCTTATAAACGGACCTACCTACTATATAGTAGGCGGTAATAAAAGCTAGCTATGCGCGCCCGCTTATAGGCCGCTAGGCATAAAGGTAAAGAAGCCCCCGACTAAAGGGCTCGAGTAAGGGGTTATCGCGAGCCCCCTTATAGTAGCCGGGGCTAGCCCGGGGGGGGGGGAGGGGGAGCGGGGGGGTAATATAAGGGGCTTAGCCTAATAAGAGCCCGGGGCGCGGCCCTAAGCGTAATAACGCTACGTATAGCTAGGACCCTACGCTAACTTAGGCCCGTAGCTAGTTACGTAAGGCTATACGTAGCGGGCGCCGCGCGTATAAGGGCTGCCTAGTATATAACCCTAATTTCCTTCCTTTATAATACGTTAAATATTAATAACCCGACCGGCTCTTACTATATAGCGCCGGCCCTATTATAGGCTATATAAGTAGTACTACTTATAAAGCTTTTACCTAACTATAGGGTAGTAGCTTCGCGGTATATAATTAGCTAAAAATTTCTTAGTGACCTACTAGCTTTATAAATAGTAAAATTAAGCTATATAAATAGTACTACTTATTTTTATTCCTTCGCTAATAGCTTGCGTTAAATACTACTCTTGTAGCCTCGCGACTAGAATACTGCCGTAGCTAGTCTTAATATAGAAGGTGGTGAGGGAAAGCTTATATAACGCCTTGATAGGGGTCAAACAGGGTACTTTAACCATATAGCTACTTTTTATGCCGGCGGCCGAAGTCACTCTCTAGGCTATAAGGTGATGCTAATGGAGGCAGCCGAGCAGGGCCTTTGCTGCCTATCTCACCCTTTCATATCACGAATTGCCGCACAACACTCGCGTCTGCGCGCATGAAATTTATGCCGCTGGCCCCAGCCCCCTCCCTCCCGTCCCCGGGGTCACCCGGCCCCTAATGATTCGCTTCGTGTCGGCACGGCGCTGAATCCACTCGACCTTCTCCTGGTGAGTGCATCTGAAGTCGACTTTATTTTGCCCCGAATTGGAATCTAATAAGGCGCGTACGGACTACAGAAACGAGCCAAACGCAGCGCCTCCCAGAGAGAGGGTGGCACTCGACGTCTACGTTCTGAGCACCCACCGTCATTACTTGCCGAGTTCGACGAGACGTGCGGACTATAACATGACAGGCGGCATATAAACGCGACCGAGCGCCCCATCATCGAGATCGTCACCACCAACGACGTCTATTGAGATCCGTGCCTCTTTCACTCAAGCGTACCTATAAACGTCGAGAATGGAAGCCCTTATGCCTCGCGGATATCGCTCCGTCACTGAATACCGTTTCCGCGAGGAACAGACCGACGCCATTGTTCGAGCCACCGCCTACCATCGCAAAGACTACTGTCGCTCCGTGATATGGTTCTCGCCTCGCGAACATGTCGGTATTCGTCTGTCTATAGCAACACCCTTCCGGCGGACTTCTAATACGGGATTCGGCTCTCTCGATCGGCTACCCCTCGAGCTCTTGCATGACGTATTGTTACGTCTAGACATGCATTCTCTATTCAAATTTCGACAAACAAATCTCAGATCGAGGCAGACGGTAGACTCTCTCAAGCAATATCAGATGGTGGTCTCGCATGGACTGAACCTTCTCTGTGCCTTGTTACGAACACGACTTGCCATCGGCGTTTCTCTGTCCGATTTTTACTACGCACTATGTACCAAGGCTTGTACTTTTTGCAGCGAATTCGGCGGATTTATGTCCCTCCTAACTTGGAATCGATGCTGTTTTAAATGCCTCCAAGGGGCTTTGGAAACCCAAGTGCAAACTCTTGCCGCTGTCCGGAAGCAATTCCCCTTGACCAAGGCCGAATTAGGCCAACTGAGGTCATTCAAGACTTTGCCTGGAATATATTCGATGAAGGAATCCGTACACAAATCCCGTATTACGGTCGTTTCTGTTCATCAGGCCATATTGGTTTCCGGACAGCAACCGCATGCACTAGCGCAGGCACAGCCAGCGAACTCGGGACGAAATCAAAAATTTAACTTTATGGGGTCGTGCGCACTTCCTTATTATGATAGACGAACCGGCAGAGCCGAACACGGAATGTCGTGTGCTGGGTGTCAACTCGCTCTCGAAAAAGACATCATCGGCTCCAGGGGCGAGAAATGGGCATTCGAGGCTCGCGACAAGGTATATGCACAAGATGGCTTTTTGGAACACTTTCGATGGTGTGAACAAGCACAGCTCCTATGGAGATCGAGTGGCGAAGGTAGCAACCGGCCAACCGATCTACCGGAGGCTGCTCGGAGAGGAGGCTACTTCAACAATAGAGAATGACAAGCATGTGGAAACTGCTCGCTAATGTATTGCGGCCAGGCTGCCTACAAAGTGTCCAAGTAGAAAGCACCCAGAAAGCGGACAAATTCCCAGACTTCCCAAGGTACAATTTACCATCTCAATACAGCTCCACAGTTTACAAGCCGTGCTTTACTCTTCCATAACGACTCCATTTTGGTCCGTGTATTTCACTGGCGCGTCTGGCTTGACCAAGTGCTTTGAACAGTAGTTGGTCGAATCCTTGCCCCATCTTTTAATAACTGGATTGCATTTGACGTTGGTTTCCTGGCGCTCCGGGCACTGGATAAACTCCATCTCCCTCTTGCAGCCGCATGTATATTTAATATACTTGGACGTACACATTTCTTGACTAACAGAATATCACAAATTAGACCGGGCTCAGATATGAGGGATGACTGCCTCCTTACGATGTTGGATAGTCGAATGACTTGTACACGTTTGCCGATGATGAATATAAACGACTAGCGTAGAAGTCAAAGCTTCGCTTGCGCTATCGAGAAACTTGGGTGGTGTTGGTGGGTGTGCCGCTTCTGAACGCTTGATTATTGCTGATGTAATGAAAGGTGAGATTGATTGTTCGAGTCTGATGCTGTTAATGTGTAGATGTTGCTTCAAGGAGGCGCAAGTTATAGCTGTCGAGCTACGGGCTGCCCCGGGGCGTGTTGGCTCTGGAGTTGTTTAGGAGTCTTTAACGTTAGCCACAAGGTGTCTGGAGCTATTTTTGGCTGCTCCCCAGCCAGCCGAGACAAGGACCAAGCCAGCAATACAGGCGGTATAAGCGCCGGGCCAGCCTGTCATGCCTTTACTGTGTGTCCATGACTCCTGTCTATTTTTGCCAACCCAGCTCCTCCTCTTCCTAATTTGGAGAGCAAAGACAGCCGAAGCAACGGTCCCATCGAAAGTGGGCTTCGTGGAGTTAGTGTTTGGAGTAACCGCTGCGCCCTGTTGGGTTTTACGCTTACCAGTTGACGGGCTAAGATAGTCTTGGGGGGGCCGTCTGTTCGAGACGCGTAGAGGTTTTGGCGCAGCCACTGCAGTGGATGTAGAGTTCCCGAGCTGGAGAGCGGGAAGTAAGTCGCTTCAACTGGCTGGGCTGTAGTTACGTTGCGGAATTTGAATTGGTCAAATCGCATTGAATCTTCTAACCGCTGGGCAGGCGCTGGGCCTGGGCTGTGCGTTGCGGAATTTGAATTGGTCAAATCGCATTGAATCTTCTAACCGCTGGGCAGGCGCTGGGCCAGGACTGTAAATATGTGGCCCCGGGCCTATAGGGGCCTTCTTGGGCCTGTTTAACCGCTGTTCCTGGGCCTATTTGGTTGCCAGGGAGCCCCGATTGGGCGCCCGGCATCCCCCCGCAGTCCCTATGAATCCAGGAAGGTTAGTACCTTAGGCAAGGGAGGGTCTTATCGTTCTCTGTGAACACAAGGGGGAGAGAAAGAGGCATGGCGACGGTAAAGGAAATCTCGAAGCATAAATGGACGAATGCTACATCTCTTCTGGGTTTGACTTTTCTTCAAACACATCCGCTGGTAGTCTTACAGTGAGTGTTCCAATGGTAACATTGTCCGGCGATCACACTACAAACCCGCCAATGCAGCCGATCATCCTATCCATGGAAGTGGACGATGACGATTCTTTTGAAAGCGAATACCGACTGCGAATCGGAAACCAAGTCAAATATCTCGTCATCTCTCCCGGAACCTTTGACAGAGACACACTTTCATTCCCCCTTCAGTCCCTGCCCCGCCTTCCTTATAACGAGGAATGGACCGTGGCCAACATCTCACGAGATAAAACCAGCGGCGATTTGAAAACCTCCTTCTTGAACCGAACACTAGCTGGCGTCAAGTGTCAATGGCATCATACCAGGGTTGACTGCCTAGAGTTGGAGAAGACCAAACAGCTAACGGCAATGGCTTTCGAAGCCGTCTCACATTCGATCCTCCCAATCACTCTCCCATCATCAGCCACCATGATCGCCAAAATAGCCCGTTTCGAATGGGAGCTACCTCGCATCGAACAAGAAACGAGAGCATATCAGTTACTTGAGGGTTATGGACTGGCCCCACGCTTCCTCGCCCATGTCCATGAAAATGGACGCATCGTGGGTTTTCTATTGGAGAAAATAGAGGGACGCTCTGCTTCCTTCCAGGATCTAAACGTCTGCGAAACCGCTCTACGGAAACTCCACGAACTGGGACTTATACATGGGGATGTAAACCGATACAACTTTCTCGTTACGGAAGAAGGGGTGAAACTACTTGACTTTGAACGCCTTCGGGAGAATGCTAGCTCCGAGTCGATAAGTAAGGAATTGGAGAATTTACGTGCCGAATTAAGCGACGAGTCGGGACGCGGCGGAGGTTTTATTTTCGATAGCGATAGTAACTAATATAAGGGATGCAAGGCAATTCTTGCCTTTTATATTATAGCCTTAAGGAACGACGAGATATATAATATTACGATGATGGTAAACGGGCGGCGGCGGGGGGGATATGGGGTTCCCGAGTGCCCGACGACGCGGGAAATGAGAGGATCCCAAACGTGCAAAACGTAAATTAGAAAAAAACCAAGACGGGAAGTGGCTGTGTGCGTGTGTGGTGTGTGTGTGTGTGGCACAAAGTATCACGGGGGAAGACTTTGCACTACTTGGGATGCGGCACTTGAATATGGTGCGTACAAAGTACAGTACTTGCATGTTTTCTTGTGTTTATGTGCTCATTTATGACGATTTTGTGAAGCACAGGGGACCCGAGCATGTGAACGAATACTAAGGTAAATAAGAATCCTTCTGGGGTTGGGTCAGGCAGGCCGTCCGTCCCTCATTGATGGAGGTTGGTTCGCTCTAGAACTTGGTAGATTTGACTCGACGCCAAACAGGCCCCCCCCTCCTCCTCCTCGTGTTGTACGTTTTGCATGTGCGTGTCAGAGCTGCGAGGCCTGCCCTCAACTGGGGATGGGGATGGGCGAGTTAATCTGAGATTTCCGATTTGGTACTTTGACGCTTATCGGAGGCCCAGGGGTAATATATATGTCGGTCGCTCTCTGGTACGGGACGGGACTTGGTGGACATGGTTACCCGGGCGTGGCTCGTCGTGTTGTTTCGTGGACGGTATAGCGTAATGGTCAATGACAAGGGGGGAGGAGCTAGCTGGCGGGAAAGGCGAGGGCCGTGATGTGTCTGGCCCAACTCACTGCATGTGTACGGAGTATCAGCATATGCACACATACACACGTTATACATGTCCATTAATTAATGCCGCTCTCTTTATTGCTATGAGGACAGAGAGAGAAAAGGAGAGAGAAGCCGCCACAAGATGACGGGCCGACTTGTGTCGTGCTGTCATGGAAACTTCAACTTCCGCCAGCAGCAGCAGCAGCAGTAGCAGTGTGCACAATGGAATGGAATGGACCGTCACGAGCGGACAGGCAGCAGCACGACATGGCTGCACGCCAAGTCCCAGTTCCAGCCATGTCCCCCGTCCTCCCGTCAACGATGGTTGGTGGTGGTGGTGGTTGGTGGTGATGAGAGATTGTTGCAGAAGCGCCCAGGGTTCGGTTAATATTACGCGCGCGTCTCTTTTCCTGGGACATGAGGGGTGTGTCTCGTACCACCGCAGCAGCAGCAGCAGCAGCGCCGCACCACCAGTTCCAAGGCGCACCGGTCTTTCTTTCTTCTTTCAGGCTGCACCGCAGATAGGTCGCGGCTCGATGTCGTGGTACGACATCGTCACACGTGCAGGAAATCAAGAAGAAAAAAAAAAACCAAAACCAACGTCGGCCGACTGCTTTGGTTCCTCCGTTGACGAAAGAACAAAAAGTCTGCGCGGTTGGGCGAGGGAAAACGAGGCAAGGAGATATGGCGCTTATGCCGTTTTGAGCGACGGGCATGGAGATGAAGCAGGGGGGGGAGCAGCAACAGCAGCATATGGCGGCAGCAGCAGCATGTGGCAGCAGCAGCAGCAGCAGCATATATGGCAGGTGGCACAAAGTACTAAGTATCAAGCTCCGCCCTGTTGGGCGGGCAGATGTGTACATGTACATATACATACAGTGGGAAAATGCATATTGCATATATCTGGCAGGGAGGAGCAAGGGTTCGCGCACGGTCTGGGCCCAGCGAACGGCCGGGGGAGGAGGAACCAGAGTTTGCTTTCTCCGAGGGCAGCAGGGGAAGGGGAGAGATCGTCGAGGATCGCCGCGTGTCTGAGTTGATATCCTGGTGTTGCGTCGCCGTGGAAAGCCGTTGTCTTGATACCAAGTACTCCGTACAGTCATGAGGGATGGGGAGGCTTGATGGTCGGGGAGCTCGTGTCATGCGTGCATATTTACAGATGTATCTGCAGCCAGCGCACCACTCGCAAGGCCTCTTGCTGCACATTATATGTCAACGGGAATCCTGCATGCTGAGGGATACGTAGGTACAGTACGGCACGGAAGACTGGGCTCTGGACATCCCCCTTGTTGTGCGCGCGCAACCTACCAAGCCAACCTACTACTAAGTCAGGAACCAGCAGCGCGCACGACAGAACAGAGTACGCACGAGCCCTTGCCGCACTGCGCTTTGCCTCCCCCCTGGGGTTACACAGCTTGGTGGCGCATGCAACTGCCAACCGCCTCGCTCGCGTCAGGCAGGCCATGGGCGAGAACGCCCGCGCGTGTTCCGCCAGTCACCGACCCATGTCGTCTCTCCTGCCTGCTAATCTAGCCTTGCCGGGCCGTGAAGCAACTTGATGCCTTGACCCCAGGTAGGTACGTAGGTACATACGTCAGTGCTAGATAGAGGGAAGGTTCTCGACGTGTCCGTGCCCTGATAGAAGGACGTACTTTGTATTTTGTACGTACCTATGACTCGTCTCCGTTCTGCTGCCCGCCCTGGCACCCAGTATATCAAGACCTCGGTGCGTAGCAGTACTTCGTACGTCTTCCTTGTTGGTGAGAGCGGCTCGTCTGGTGTCTTTGTGCACTGTGTGCGTGCCTGCGGCCGTACCTACCAGCGCGTACGAAGTATGGCGGACCGAGGGTGTCATGGCCAGGGGGGGCGCGTTGCTTGAGCGACCTGCGTAGTGTAACATCCGGTCCGCAGGCAATAAGGCGTCCACCTGCCAAGGAAGTACGAATATACCGTATAAACATACAGTATACGCCCACACCCCGAGCGTCGAAGCTAGAGTCGAGCGCGCACCACCGTGGCAAGGCAAAGAAGTAAAGGGCTAGCGAAAAGAAAAATCAAAAATCAAAATCAAAATTGAGTTTGAAGAAACATGCCCGTCAAGCTAAAAACTGGACGACACGAGTCTTTTTTTTCCCTTTTCGACGACGCACAGCTGCAAGGGATAGGAGAAGGGACGAGTGAAGGGATGGCAGCCACGTGTATTGACGCGTTGGGCAGCTGACGAAACTGCATTGATGATTTTTATTCCCACCACCCGCAAAGGCACTCGAGGTTGAACATGACAAAACTTGGAAAAACGCGGCCCCCAAATTGTCATCCCGTCGTACTACTTCGTGAAGTCGCCGCCACCGCCGCCGCCGTAGAAGAAAGAAAAAGAAATAAAATAGTCCACAAGACGTTGATGCCACATTGATATTTGCCGTGACTGCGAGAACCCCCCTTAGACGGTCGACTGGTGGAGCCCCTGCTCGACCATGAGCGCCAGCCCGTGGATCATAAAGGCGATGAAGACGAGTGCCACGAGGAGCCCGCACGCCCGCGCGAGGGTCCTGGCCTGCTCCCATGCTGCCGTTGCCGCCGCCGGCCGCCTTGTAAACGGCCGAAGCTGCAGGAGCGGCGTCGTCGTGGTCGTTCCCAGGGGCCGGACGTCCGTGTCGGTGCCGCCGTGCTCACCGCCGCCGGAGACTCTTGTGCCCGCCTCGATGCTGTGCTCTCCGCCGTGTCTGAACGCCGCGTGGTCTCCCCCTCCCCCTGCCCCTGACCGCAAAGAGCGGCTGCCGCCGCCGTTAGGGCGCCGTCCCTCTCCTGGGTCGAGGTTGGTCGTCGCCCGAAGGTCCAGCACCGAGATGGCGCGTCGTGGTGGTGGTCCTGGCATCTGCGCCTCTAGGTACCTAGGAACGGTGAAGGTGTCGTACGCCGGAGGCGGGTCGGCGTATTCGTAGTCATAGCTGCCATGCTCGTAGTCGTCGTTGTCTGACGCCACTGTCGACGGGCTCCATGCCGACGTGGGTGGGGGGAGGGCTCTCGCTGCTTGTCTGGTGGATGTGGTCATTGCCGGTGTTGGCTTGGGCTCGTCGTCATGCTCGCGCGCTCACCCCTCCCCTCTCTGTGCTTGAAATGGAGGGAAGAAGGGAGAGAGAGAGATTTTCTGTCTTTGGGCGTGCGTGCGTATGCGTGCGTGTCTGTATCCTTCTCGTTTGGGAGAGAAACGGGGGAGAATAAGGGAGCGACAAGACGCCCGAGAGGGAGAAAAAGGTGGGAAAGGAAAGAAAAGGCACCGCGAGGTGAAAGAGGGGAAAGAAAGAAAGAAGAGACGTACGCCGCGCAATTGAAGCACTCGCTGAGGGGCTGGCTGACAGACACGGAAATGCTGCATCGGGGGCAGCCGATGATGTCGTTGCCGTTGCTGAGCATGCTTGTCTCAACCTTAAAGCTGAGGGGGGTTTGCTGAAGACAGGTGGCGGCAAGCGGGATGTTGGGGGAGCTAGTCTCGCAGTGATTCACCTTTTTTTCTTTTCTTTTCCAAAAAGCTTTCTTACTTAGTCGTCGTCGTCGTCGTTGAATACCGTGCCGGGCGCGCAGGGAGATGGAGCAAAGGGAAAGCAAGCAGTGGCAGACTCGTTTGTCTGTTCGTTCGTCCAGACGCGCAGACGCCCTCGGAACATGGACGACATAGGACTCCGTCAAGGCTTTCGCTGCTGCTGCCGTCACGCACAGAAAAGAAGAGACTCGTCGATCTATCTGCCTGGGGGGAAAACAATCAAAAACAAAATTGAAAGACGTGCGCTCCCGTCTCTTATACATCTTCCTCTTACTCCACGCGCCTGTGAGGCTCCAGTCGTGGTGTCGTTTCTATCCGGAGCGGACGACGGACGGCGCTCTCTGCTCTCTGCTCTCCCCGCAGCGGCTGGAGGCACAAGAACGGCGGCGAGGCTCTAGACTTACACCTGTTACCTTAACGCTGCCTCGTAACACTGCACGCACGCCCCGTCCCGGATAGACAAAGACTGGGGGGTGGTTGTCGCGGGCGAGCCGGCTGACAGGACACGACGGGCAAGGGTTCTATGTGGTCGCCTCCCTCCAATACCCGAATCTCACATCACCATCATACACCGAATCTTGCATTGCTGCTCTCATGGCTCCTGTGTCTCCCAACTCCCAGCTCCCAGCTCTCAGCTTTCAGCGACTCGCAACTCGCAAGTCCGTGCTCGTAGCTCGCGGCTCGCGGCTCGCGGCTCCGCGGCTCCCGACGCCCAGCTCCTATGGCTCCCATCCCCTCCATTCCCAAATCTCTCTCTCCCTCTCTCCCGCAGACGCGAAAGAAGGATACAGCGACGAAACGTACAAGCCCTGACGGCACGCTTCTCATCCAATCGCTCGTCGACGCCTTGCTTTCGTCGCCCCGGAGAGGGTTGAAAGGAGGGTGGTGGGGCAGGCCTTCCGCGTCTGCTGAGCAGGGCATATTTTTTATCACTGACGGCCATATGCCGAGCGGGCGGCGGGCAAAGCACCGTGGGCGAAAGGGGTGTGGTCCCGTGTGCGTGGGTGCGTTGTTGTTGCTGCTGTTGTTGGTCGTCGACGCGCATGTGCTGTGCATAAATACACATGGTACGTCAGTTAGCCCATGGTGAAGGAAGGTAGGCAGGCAGGCAGGCAGGCAGGCAGGCAGGCAGGCAGGCAGCTCGGCGTTGGGGCAAAATTTCGTCCCCGAATGGGCTCGGCAGGTGTCCGATCCGGGCCGCGGTATAAGGAAAGAAAGCGAGGGTACCGAGAAGCGAGTCAATATATTGAAGGTATGTATGTATGCGGGTAACGTTAGCATGTATCTCGTTCGTGGTATCTGTGAGCGAGCCAAAGGCCAAGCCAACAACATGACGCTGGTCAGGGCTGCCTGCGGGCCAGAAAAATCCCCGTGTAGGGCAGTACGATGCCGCTGTCCCAACTGGCCCCCCTCTAGAGCGTGTCCGAGATCTATCTGCCGTTAGGATATATCGTGTCTTGCTCACAGGGGCCCTATTGCTGCGCGGCACCACCTTGAGGGTGCGCCTGGGGAGAGGGGATCCGCGTCGTCCCTCGCATGGGGGTGGGAAGCGGGCCGATGGCATGGCACTGCCGCGCTCGCAGGCCGATTTCGAATTCTCCGGGCGAACCCCCTAATTCTGTCATTGATGCAGCCCGGCCCTCCAGGGGCAAGGTTGTCTGTTCCCGGGGCCCTGTCAGGTCCCTCCGGAAGAGGGACAAGTCCACGAGAGGGAATTCTTCGATTGGAAGGGCGCCTCTGCCGGGTCTGGAACGCCATGCCGTGGCATCCGCTGAAGCACATGGCGTGCATGATCGTCGAAACAAGGATCTGAACAGGGCTGCCGGTGCTGCTGCTGGGTAGAGGTGCCCGGCGGACGGGGACGTGCATACATCAGTGGATGGCCACGAAGACCCTGGAAGCGCCCGCCCAACCGCGCCTCGGAAGATGAAGTCGGTAGTCGAGAGGAGACGAAACGGGTACGTACTCATGTACAGTATGTGTACTATAGATATGGCTCGGGTGAGCATGTACCGAACCACTCTAGTCTACATCCGCCCAAAGTCTGCACGTTCAGGGAAGGAGGGAGGGGCGGGAGGACGAAACGGCTCCGAAGGATCTACCTTATGTACTTCCACCTCGCCAGCCAGCCGCGTTACTGGCACTACCTTGTGTCGCGTGAGCACGGTACTGCCCCGAATCTTCTTCCCTGGCTGTCGCTCACTTTGACGTCTATCCTGTACGCGATACCCGGCACGCACTACGGTACACGCCAAGCTCCCTTGGAGTATTTTGCTTACTATGAAGCGATTGGCGCTGAGCCAGCGCTAACCGCGAAAAAAGAAAGGAAAAAAAGGCAAAGCGACCCCTACCTTGACGCACGGGCCGGCTCGTCCTCCAGATGGACGTACTGTACGTATACGTACATCTAGACGAGCCAAAGGTAATGGAAAAAGAAAGGAAACAGGGGGACGGGGAAGGGATGGGAAGAAAAAGTAACATAAAATAAAAGGACCCGATCGTTCGCTTCCGTCGTGCCCTGCAGACGCCACGCGTACGTGCGCGCAGCGGGAAGAAACGATGCCGACGACGACAACGACCCGACAGTCGGCGATGGTTCAGGAGCGCGAGTGACAGGCAAGGGGGGGGAGGTCGGTGTCGGGATGGCGCGACTCCCACTGACTGTTGGTTACTCACTCCTCGTCACTTCACTTTACACACACACTCTCTCTAACACACACATACACACACACACACGCACACTCGCACGTACGCACGCACATATGGAAAAATCAAGAAATAACACGACAGAAATCACGCAAAGAAGAAAGCTGAAGAAATACGTAAGAAAAACAGCCTTGTTGGCTGAAGGTTTTTTTGTGTCTCGGACCAGTGCCGGCTGCAACAATATGGTGCAA
Source organism: Purpureocillium takamizusanense (assembly GCF_022605165.1). NCBI lineage: Eukaryota > Fungi > Ascomycota > Sordariomycetes > Hypocreales > Ophiocordycipitaceae > Purpureocillium > Purpureocillium takamizusanense. The sequence continues at coordinate 313,217 of NC_063078.1, forward strand.
GCGTGTAAGTGCCCGCCTTACCATGGGTGGGTCGTTGCCTTGCCTCTTACTTTGTCGTCAAGCTGTTATTTCCGTTGCTGCTAGTACTGCGTCATCACCGTCTTTGCTTACTACTACAAGTGAAACATTTCCCCGAACAAAAAGATCCAGTTCAGCTACAATGTGCGTCCCACTCTTCAAAACCATGACCTCCTCGTGCTCCTCCTCCTCCTCCTCCTCCGCGCGCCTCGGTCCCGTCTTCCCCGAAAAGATCGGACACTCCCCGCCCTATCCTTGTATGCACTATGCACTGTGAATAGCGGGGACCCTACATGCGTACCAAGCTGTTTGGGCTTCTGCCGTAGGCTTCTGGGTGACACAAGCCATGGAGAGGGAGAGAGAGAAGCAATGACAAAGGGCAACTCTCTTTGATTGCCCTGCCCTGCCCTGCCCCCCAACACTCCTTGGGAGCCCCCCTGACCGGAAAGCATCCGCACCTCGACTCATACGCCCGTGATGCCTATACAGGCCTTTGCCGTCGCTTCCTCCCCTTCTTCCGTCCAGCCACGGCCAGCCTGTGAGATACTACCAAAGGTGCCAAGTCAGGTCCTGTACTACTTCACAGCCTCACAAACACCTGGTAGCTTGCATCAACATGTGTCAGTACCTAGGAAGTAACCTTGGAGCAGCCAGGGGGGGGATTGGGCCCGCCGTGCTACCGGTCCCACGAACGCAACCCTACCCCGGCGGGGGGCCGGGCGTGCGTCCTCCCACGCGAAAGGAGAAGATGACCTGACATGGCCAGTCCATCTGTAGTACCTACTACCTCGTACCTACTACCTCGTACCTACTTTTCTGTGTGCCTTGTGCAACATATCCAAGGTACGTGTTTAGCTAGGCAGCTGTTCACATGCATTATCCACGCGCACGTATCTTGTACAAGATATATGCATCGCCCTGCCGCACCACGGCGCTTCTTGTGACACCTCCAGAGCCGCGCCTCTGGCTGTTACATAGACTGTATGCCGGTTGGTCCCCTGGTTATCGCTCACCAGCCCACTCGCCCGTTCGCCCGCCAGCCAGCCAGCCATCCATCTATCGGTGATGGCCAGCCTCCTCCCATCCCCCTCCCATCCCATTGGCCCGACCAGTGTGACGGGTTTTGCGGGGAGGGGGACCCGAGCCAAGAAAGGAAGAAAAAAAGCGCCGAAAGGAAGAACGAAGAAGTGTAAAAATCAGGCCATGATCGCCGCTGCCCCGGGGAGGCTGCGTTCCGTGACCAACGGTTGGCAGCTGATCGAGACACACACACCTACATACATACATACATACTGCCTCGTTAGTACGCAGAGGTACCTCATCCTCCACGCTTGTGTCGAGATATGGTCGTTCGGCGAGATTGCCGAGCGTACTCCCCCGTGGGCCCCTGGGATCGTCGGCAAGGAAGGAAGAGGGGGTGCGCGGTTCGAGATGGCGCAGGGGCGCGTGTGTGTGTGGCTCTGCGTGGGTGGGCGGATGGACGTCTGGGCCTGCGAGCGATGTGACGCCAAGCGAGCTCGTTTCCTCTCGTCTCGGCTGATGAGCTTGACACTTTTGTCAGTCTGACACATAAACTGCCAACCCGTCAGTATACAGGGTCGTAAAAGAGACAACAACAGAGCAGTCTGCCTCTGCGAGCAAGATGCGGGCCGAGGAAATGTCAACGTGGCTCTGTCGAATTTCAAGTGCACAAAGCACATCAGATAATCAGTCGAGTAGTGTAAAATCAACCCGTTCCCTATAGTTGCGCCGGTCCTGCTTCCATCTATCCGCAGGCCTCGGCGTCGTCCTTTTATTATCCCCGTGTTGTGTCCGTAATGTGCACCATGCCGGGCCGCCGCAGTCTTTGCAGACGTATAGCTCAGCCTCCATCCCCAGTTGGGCGCGCTCGCAAAAGAAAGCAAAGCAAATGCAAACTCGCCTCAGTCACAGATATGCGTACCCTCTTGCTTGCGCTCGCTGCCCGCTTTCCAATATAGTGACCGACCGACGTCCGGGCCCTGACCCGACCCCTCTCCGTCCCATTCATGCCCAGCGGATACCAAGGAAAATAGCGACCGTGTGGTTGTGTGTGCGTGTGCGTGTGTGTGCGCGTGCGCGTGCGCGTGCGCGTGTGCCAATTACAACAGATAGTAGCCCGCCAACTTGTCCATGTGAAAAAGAATGAGCGACCTCGACGCTGGCGAGCGAGGAGCACCGGCACCAGCCCGATTACCCGTGCAGGGCTTCGATAAAGTAGATAAACGCGAAGAGCAGGAATGCAACGGCGCCGCCCACAGTCACTACAACAGCGTTAGCTTCCACTTCAATACCCGACCCGGCCCATGTGTTTCACTCACCAACTTTCAGGCTGACACGGCCCGCGATGGCGCGGCCGCCCAGCACCGCCACTCCCGTGCAGATGGCATGGCCGCAGGTTGCTCCCAGTGTCACCCACCAGTAATCCTGGCCCGCCGCCATGGCAATCGTCGCGATTTGGCTCCTGTCCCCCCACTCGCCCAGGAACGTCATGGCAAACGTCTGCACCCACGCGGGGCTCAGGAGTAAGGAGCACAGGTTGCTTACCCCGTGTGCAAAGTTCTGAATGGATCCGCGGCTGCGAGACGGGCTGCGCGAGGGCGACTGCGATGGCGACCGCGGCGGCGACGGGAAGCGGCCCTTGGCCCTCGAGCTTCGCCCCTTGAGACCCATCTCCAAAGAGTGTGGTGACATGTCGTGGCGGCTGCGCCCGAGTTCCTTTTCCTTCTCGGCGAGCTCTTGCTCCACCTCGTGCATCTCCGCCGAGACGCCTTCGTTCGGGTCCATCTTCATGCCCTCGCGAAGGAGCTTGGCGCCAAAGACCAGGAAGAGGCCGGCAGCGAGGAAGCTTGTCAACCGCTTGGGAATCAACGTCGGCACAGCGTGCCCAAGAACGGCAGACAGGACCGTCATGACGAGCAATGCTCCAAAAGCCGCCGAGAAGACCACCATGCGGTCGTGCTTCATGGCCATGAGCGCCGCCACCAGGAATGTCTTGTCGCCGACCTCGGAAACCAGGATCATGGTAAAGGACAGGATGAAAGAGTGGAACGGCTGAATGATGCCATCGTCCTCTAGCGGCGTGGACTTGTCCTTTTCTACTGGGATCGGAGCACTCTTTTTGGGCTCGAGGGGGGATTCCTTGACCGAATCGGGCAATGGCGTCTTGTCGCGGTGCTTGCCTGGGAGGTCTTCTGGCTTCTGTTTGGAAGCGTTAGCTATCGGAGGCACAAGGGCAGCTCGGAGGAGGAAAGCATACGTCAAGGCCTGTGTAGTCTGTGCTGCCCTCCGCCTTGTCTAATGACGACTTGGTTTTGGTCTTGTCCCTGCTCTTGTCCTTGGTGCTGTCCTTGCCCAGCTTCTGCTCCTCGCTGTGCGGCATGGGGGGCTTCTCTTTGGGAGCCTCCGGCTGCGCAAACGTCCTCTCGCCCGTCTTGCCCTCTTGAGCCTTGCGAGCAGCCGACTTCTCCGTCACGCCACCCTCAATGCCTGTTGAGCCTTGTGGCCGTTCCCGGTTCTTGTCGAACATTACGCCGTCGTTGGACTCGGGGATCTTCTTGCCGTCTACGACGGTCGGGTCGTGGGGCCGCCCCTTGAGAGGCGGCAGGCCGTTATTGTCGGAGTCTGTCGCGGTGCCATCCGTCTCGACGAAAGGGCCGAGATGGGGCTTGCCATCCTTGCCATCGAACGGGGCGTCCTTGGTGGAGAGACGTGATCGAGGTTTTGCGCCATCGTCCGAGTCAAGCAGGGACGCAACGGAAGCATCCTCCCGCTCTGCCGTAGTGCTACCAGATCTGGCCCCCAGACCAGCGGCCAACGATGGCAGCAGCAGGAGGAGGAGAGGTGAGTGTTTGGTGCGGAACCGCATGGTGACGATGGTGATGCGGTGTTGGTGGCGGCGGGGGTTGCGGTGCGATTGCTCGGCGCTGTTGCTCGCAAGAGATCCGCTTCGGCCACCCGCTGATCAGAAAGAGAGGGAGACAATGTGGGAAGAGGCGGCAACGATAGTGCGGACGCGGCGTCGACGGCCCCGAGGCGCAGAATGGTCGATCTGTCGGGGTCTCGGGGGTTCGCAAGGGGCGCGCGTCGCCGCTCGGGTTAAGTGAAGGCACGCGAGCGTCTTTCGGGGACGCGACACGCGGCAGAATAGTAGGGGGGGGTAGCAATGGAAGGAAAAGGAACGGACGGATGCAAAGACGCTATGCGAGGGCCGAGCGGTCGGGACTTGGGAGGGAAGGAGAGACGTGAAGCGATGGCGATGTTGAATGTCGAGGGCAAGGGGGAAAAAGTGGACGTGCTATATTATGTCTGTCTGTCCAACCCGCCGCACCTCGACTGTCGTATTAGTAGCGTACGTATATGGGGGAGGTACCGGACAGGGTTGCCTTTACCGAAGGAAGGTTTGGCATTCGACAGGTCGCGCTCCTAATGGACGAACGGGTGGGCCCCAGAGGCCTGGTGGCGGGAGTGGAGGCGCTGCAGGGCCGCTGGATGGGCCACCGGAAGGGGGACATAAGGGGGCCTGGGGGCGTTACAGGAAGCTTCAGGTGCCTGTCCACGGCGTCGTATGGCGGGGGGCTCGCCGCTTCCAGTGGGTGGCCGCTAGTCATGCCACCGTTCCGGGCAGCCCACGGGTGCTTCCTGTGCCTCTGCGACGGCGCATGCATCGTGCCTCAGATTGTGGCTTCGAGGCTATTCTGTCGACTATACCCCGTGCAGAGGAATTTTGTATGGAAGGCTGCGCTCCAACTGGACGCCTTGTACCGTCCGTATGGTTAACGTTACCCGTTCTCCCCTGTCCGGCGAACGACCATGGCGAGGCTCGCCGAGACAGGTCACGATGTGGATTTGCCATCGGGCTGCCACCAGAACTGTATATTTACGGTATGACAGTTTGCTGGGACTGGGCAGAGCATTGAGGAACTTGTGGTGCTTTGCATCCTTTGTCCTTCAAGGAGTGATCATCAGATTGTCCGTGCTACCCGAGCGATAAGGTAGGGAGGTATTACAGTCAGCGTCTGTTGTGTGACAGTATACTCCCGCATGTACTTCGTACTTATGTTGGCCACATTCGCTTCGAATCACACCACTGTATTCTACACGACCAATCTCCATCCCATCGCCTTGGACTCACAACCCGAGGTCGTTATCCGGACCTGGGCTTGCGTCGGGGAGCGGCCGCTTACTACTGGTGCTGCCCGCTACCCCATGCGGAGTACCTCCCAGTGACTGGCACCAGCGCTGGCCCCTGCGGAGGCCCCGTGTAGTTTCCCGTAGCTCCGTATCCGACCCCATCGGGTCCACTACCCACCCATTCGGAGACTTGGACCCTCGCAGAGCTTAACTCCGCCCAAGCTGCTGCTTATCCAGCACAGCGCAGCACAGCACAGCATCTCGATCCCCACCGCACCGTCATAACGTCACTGACCTGCGCTCCTTGAATCATCACCCTTGACATGGCCGGCTATTCCTGTGCCCCTTGGGTATTGGCGTCGTAGCTGCATAGACCCGAGTGCCAAATCTATAACCCTACCTGGAAATATCCTCCCCTGCTCCTCCAGTCCACCGGCGACAACGGCCCTGGCGTTCGACTCGGGACAGACGGAATCGGCGCCCCGCCATCCATGGTCAGCGTACCAACCGTGCAGGACCCTTGACGAACTCATATTGCCCGCGCCCAGGGCATCGCCTTGTTGAATCCGGCGACTAGTCTGACCATGAGTGCGCCAAATGAACAAGGAGCCACCGGCTCCCAGCATGTGAGAGAGAGTGACGACCACGATGATGATACCGAGCACTCCGAGACAGGCCGCGAGACGGGGCTTAGCGGAGAGGATAGCGACGATGACGAACCACATCTCTACCGCATGCCGGGTTCATACGTCGTCTACGGTGACGATGACGAGGACGAAGGAGACCAGGATGATGATGCCGAGGACGAGGACTTTGAAGTCGAAGAGGAGGACGTCGACGAGGATGACCCGGACGTCGACGACTTTGACGATGAGGAAGACCCAATCCAGCAGATCATGGGACTATTTCGAGGTGCGCATCTCCCGCGTCCCTACACAAACCTCAGCGTACTGACAGTTGAGCTGATCCAGACGGTGAGAGGACAGGCCTATTGACGCGCGGGCAACTCATGGCGCTGCTGCGACAGCGCGGTTTGAGCAATGCTCTATTTAACAACGCGGATGACGAGGAGGGCTTCCTCAGCATGTGGGGTTCTCGGAGACGGCGGCAACCCAAGGACCCCAACCGCTATCCCAAGGTGCCGAGCGAGGAGGGCATCAAACTCATGAGGAGTGGCACCTTTGGGGCCAACGACTACGACCTGCACGCCAAGAAGCGCATTTCCAGGCGGATGCTCGAGCGTGAGCTCGGGCTCGGTGACCGCGAGCAGAGAAAGCGGAACAGCGACATTGTAACCCAGGTTCGCTGCTCGCTCTGCCCAATGCCGTTTGCCGCTATCTAACCTGGTTGTCGCAGTCCATGATACCCGGCACGAGAGCAGAGAAGATTGTCCACTACGACAGCCCCGTATACTCGGGTCAATTTTCGGATGACGGCAACTTCTTCTTTTCGTGCTGCCAAGACTTCAAGGTCCGCATGTACGACACCTCAAACCCGTACGAGTGGAAGTACTACAAGACAGCATCGTACCCATGGGGAGAGTGGACCTTGACGGACGCAAGCTTGAGCCCTGATAACCGATGGCTGGCATACACATCCATCCAGAGCATGGTGTCCATGGCCCCTACGGACCCCAACGACACCGGCGACCCGTATACGCTCGATCTTGACGACACCGCCGTGCGACACAACCACACCTGGCGAACTCGAGGCGGGTTCGGCATCTGGTCCATCCGATTCTCCGGCGACGGCAGAGAGCTCGTGGCAGGAACAAGCTCTGATGCCATTGTCGTTTACGACATCGAGTCGCGCCGAGTGCTCCATCACGTCACCGGACACGAGGACCACGTCAACGCCGTCTGCTTCGCGGACAAGCTGTCGCCGCACATTGTCTACTCGGGGTCGGACGATTGTACCATCAAGGTGTGGGATCGGAGGAGCATGGGGACCGCGCGCGAGGCGGGCGCATTCGTCGGCCACGTTGAGGGGTTGACGTATATTGATAGCAAAGGCGACGGGCGGTACATCCTGAGCAACGGCAAAGACCAGAGCATGAAGTTGTGGGACTTGAGGATGGCCAAGTCGTCTGCAAAGTTCCGGGAAGAAGCACCGCTGCGGCGCACAATTGGCGGCACGTTCGACTACCGCAGGGAAGCGTACGACGACGAAGATTGGGATCCGCACCCGCAGGACAACTCGTTGGTAACCTTTAGGGGTCACAAGGTCCTTCGCACTCTCATCCGGTGCCACTTTTCGCCGCCGTCCTCGACCAACTCGCGATACGTTTATTCGGGAAGCGCCGACGGGAAAGTGTACATCTGGAATATGGACGCAACGCTGGCTGGGACGATTGACGTGAAGAAGGCCACAATGGCAACCCGGCGGAGGGACCGACACACAAGGCACTGGTTTGATGAGCCAGGCGGCTGGGGCACTTGCGTGCGTGACGCAAGCTGGCACCCGACGGCCCCGGTTCTGGTTGGTGAGTCTCTTCTGCACCCGACTCGGAGGAGCATGCGGTGGCTAACATGTTTCAGCGTCGGCGTGGAACGGATACAGCATGGCACGCGGCACCTGCAGCCTGCACGCGTTTAACGAGTCGACGGACGACGAGGGCGAGCCGGGGATGCGGCGAAGCGTGGACTCCAACCTGCGGGAAGACCCAGAGGTGTTTCAGGACTCTGGCTACTGAGCTCCCGCTGCCTCATGAGTTACTGCACCGGTACGGGGGAAACACGTTGTGTGGCTATAGTTCAGGCGATCAAGGAGAGGCGATCAAGGAGCAGCATTGCCAGGCATATTGAGCAGCCAAAGAAGGGCCCGAATTTGCGTGTCTGAATCTGAAGTAGTATTGGTGTGATTCGGACTTGTACAGCCTCCACGAGTTTATGAGACGATTGATACTTTGTCGTGGGGCTGAGCCTCGATATTCGTCACCTACATTCGCGATTATTCACCTGATCTACTGAATATACACGTGCGTGCGGTCATGGCTTTGTACTTGTCCAAGGGCTCTCTACCGCCGCTGGCCGATCAGATGACATGAAGTTCCCTTGAGGCCATCGCCCAAACTAGAGCCCGGGGTACATACAGCCTTGATCCGCATCGCCACGCTGACGAGACGCGACTCTGTGGTGTTCTGAGAAGGCGCTCCAACGTGCGCATGCGCCAACCGTGCCAAATCGGTCAGACAGAGCTGGAGAGTCAAGGCCTTTGGACTTTGGTCGGACATCCTGGTCCGTCTTACAACGGTGACATTGGTCAGGCTGCTCGCTCTCGCATTCGCTCTTTGAATTTGGTGAATGAAACGCGCGTCAGCCAGGCGCCAACGGTCAACAATAGCTGGCGCTGCCTAGGGCGAGCGGCCCTGTGGTTCCACTAGCGATGCGATGACGTTGCCGGCCTCACTACTAACCCAAGGTTGCACCTGCGGGACGCTTGCTTTTTGATGCGGCAGATCTGTGAAAAGGCCCTTGAGGTGCTGTGCCGGGACGGTGACCTTGATGAAGGTGCGGGTTTGCGCGGCCGGTGGGTGGCTGGGTGTCGTTGATTGCGTTTGGCTCGTAAATCGTATAAGCCACGTTGGACTCGCAGTATGTTGGAAGCGTTATGTACTGCATGGGCACTAGAAATGCTGTACTGTGTGTTCTGGACTCGCAAGCTCTGTAAGCCACTGTTGACTTACACCACGACCAACGCCCCGTGTATATGGTCCGTGAATGCTATATAATATATAATGGGTTCCTGATATATGGAAAGGGGCCCAAAGGACTTGGATATTTAGCAGAGCAAGGCAACTCAGCGTCTACACTGCAGCCGCTCGCATCTCCAAAATGAACAAGACTCTGTTCAGCCTCCTCGTCTGGGCTGCCAGCGCGCTCGCCACACCCGTTGGAGGCCAATGCCCTCCCGCCGGCCCCGTCCTACCCCCGCCCAAGTACCCAGCCAAACTAGACCCGCAGAGGCTGTCATCCAGGATCGAGGCCTTGGTTAAGAGCTCCGGCACGCGGTGGAACGTCTCGACCACGTCCTTCTCCGTAGAGCTAACCTCGGCGGACGCGACGCTATTCGAGTACCACCACACCGCCGCGGTCAAGAACGCCAGCGGGGTGAAGACGGTGGACGCGGACACGGTGTACCGCGTCATGAGCGTGACCAAGACGGTCAACGTGCTGGCACTACTGCTGAACGCGCCGCATAAGATTGACACGCCGATTGGGGACTACGTAGAGGAGCTTAGGGGGTTCGGGCCGTATGAGGGCGTTACGCTGCGGATGCTGGCTAGTCAACTTGCCGGAGTGCCGAACAAGGGTAAGTTCTGGGATAATATGTTGAAAAGAAGCGATTAGAAGGCTGATCGTTCAAAGGGTTCGCATTTGATCGGTATCTACGGTACGGAGACGAGCTGGAAAAGGCGGGCTTTCCGAAGCCGGATCCCAAGGACATACCGACTTGCGACAATCTCTCCATGAAGACATGCTCCCGCGCGGGTAAGGGAATCGGCGTGTGCACCGCGTCGAACGCCCCCTTTGCTGAGACTGTACAGAAATGCTGGATGCCCTCAAGAGCAACAAGCTTATCTTCATGCCTGGCGACCGGCCCGCCTACTCCGACCAGGCCTACATGCTCCTCGGCTGGGCAATGGAGAATATCACGGGCAAGCCGTTTGAGCAAATCGTTCGCGACAGCGTCACGGGCCCGTTGGGCCTGTCGGCGACGGGGTTTCAGGTGCCGGAGCTGTCGAGGGGCGTCATCCCCGTGGGCATCGGAGCGAGTTTCTTTGACCTGAGCCTGGGCAACTTCAACTAGTGAGTGAGCGCACAAAGGATCCTCCTCTCCTTGCGGTCCCTCTCTTTCATTCGTTCCCACGCTCGTTCCGACAGAGAGAGACAGCGGAGATTCTGACGCGAGGCAGCACCGCGGGTTTGTTCTCCACGCCACGCAACCTAACGGCGTATACACGCGCCATCCTTAACAACACGCTCCTCACGCCCGCGCAGACCCGTACCTGGCTCAAGCCCTCGTCCTTTGCCGGCTCGTACGCCATGCACGTGGGCGCGCCGTGGGAAATCTTCCGCCTCTCGCGCCTCACGCCCGACGGCCGCCCCATCGACGTCTACACCAAGTCCGGGTCCATGCCCGGCTGGGCCGCGTACGTCCTCCTCGTGCCCGAGTACAACATCGGCGGGACCATCCTTGTTGCGGCGGTAGACGCCAACGCGCCCAGCCTCTCGCTCCTCGACGCGGTGACGGACGCCGTGGTGCGCGAGGCGGACGCCCTGGCGAGGAGGCAGGCCGAGAGAGCCTACGCGGGCCGCTACTCGTCGGGCGGCGACAAGTCGTCGTCGTCGTCGAGCTTGGAGCTCGTCGTGGACGAGGGCCCTGGCTTGCGGATCAAGTCGTGGCGGGCGGCGGGCGGCGCCAAGTCCGTCCTCGCGGCGCTGGCGGAACAGAAGGGGGTTGCGGACGAGGCGGAGCTCGATGCGCGCATCTATCCCATCGGCGAGGGCGGACGGTGGCGCATGGTGCTGGAGAAGCTGGGGAGGAGGGCGGCAACGCCGTCGCGGCCCAGCGAGGCGTGTGCGAACTGGTTCAACTATGACACCTGGCGGTATGCGAGCCGTCCGGTGGATGAGTTCGACTTTGAGGTTACGGAGCAGGGTGCGGTGAAGAGTGTTTCTAACCCGGGTCTACGCTCGACTATGACCAAGGAATAGCCTCAGCAGTTTGGGATATTTGGCGGCAAGAGAAGCCTTTCAAATTGCCCCCATGATGTTGAGCCTTGACAAGCTCGAGATGGCTGCTTGGTCTCATTGTGGATGCTAGGGGACAAGAGGCGCGAGTCTCCGAGGGTCGGCCACGGCACTCACAAAGACACTCGAATCAGACGTAGAGATGGCGAGGAAGCAGCTGAACGCTTCAGCATGCGAAGGGCAGTCCTAGATCTGGGGGTGGGGTCCCATCTTCAACGGTCAGTAAGCGCCCATGGGTGTTGTTGGGTGAAGTTGTGCCGGGCGTGCTGCCGTACGGAACGGGTATGGCATCGCAGCGGACTGCCTGGTGTAGCCCGACTCCCATCGGCAGCTTGAGTCGCAAGCCTAACTAAGGATGTCGTTCGCTGTTGCAGCCCCCAAGACCCCTTGCCGCTGCACAAAGTGAGGCTTCCATCCCACGCAGGTTCACCAGGCCGTCGGAACATCGATGCTCCGCCGCCGAGGAACCGCGCAGCCCCCAGATCAGCGTGTGGGCCGCCTTTCCGCAGTTGCTGCGCTGGCTCGTGCCCGCTTCCCGTCCGCCTGCCAGCTCTCTTTTGCGCGTCCTTGTCACCGACTGACCGTTCCTCGACCAGCGCCAGTTATCTGACGCAGTTCCCGACCCAGCACGCACATACGCACGCACGCACCCAGGAGAGTGACCCGACATCTACCGCCTTGTGATCAGCTCCCAACGACTTGCACCTCCGCGCTAGAAGCCCGTGATCCTCGAAAGCTAACCATCAGTGTCTACGCCAACACCCCCGAACCCGGCACCGCCGCCGCTGACCACGAGACCACTCGCCCAGGACACGCCAGTATTACGCCAGTATTGAAGGCTGCTTCGAGCAATACTGTTTCTACCGTCAGGCTTGCGAGGCCCGCCTGTATCGACGTTGCCTGAGGATCCGGGTGGTCGAAAGAAGCAGAACAAAAAAGCAAAGAGCGAGCTTGGAACGCTGAGGACTGCGAGCACAGAGCTTCGTCTTCTGGCTTGATGTCATAACCATTCTCTTCACGATACGATACCCATTCTTTTCTGGTACCTGTACGTACTATCAAGCGCCGATTTCTTCTTCTCATTGTTTCTTTCGTGCGGAGGCTGGCGCCGTCGGGCCTTCCTTCTTTTCATCAGCTTCGTTGTTTTTATTGGGCGGCGAGCAGGCATTGCGTTGCTGATAACCCTTGTCTCAAAAGATCAAGGACCGCCCCCCCTGTATCTCGAAGACACTTAATAGGACTATTTATTAAGCTCCGTCTTCTCCATCCACACGCACAGCTCCGCCCGTCGCTGGTACTCTCGCGATGGCCGAAGCGGATTTCGAAATCGACTTCTATGGGGACGCCGGAAATGAGCAGCAGAGCCACCAGGAGGGCAGTCACGCGGAGAGCAGGAGTGAATACCGGAACGAGAACGATGACCACGGCAAGGTAGACCACGGGGATCAGGCGCAGCACGACGACCGCGGAGACCACGACCAGCACAACAGAGAGGAGCATGGCGGCGAACATCGGCGCCAAACGAGCGAGACGGAAGACACACCATCTCGCCAGGGTGTCAAGAGGAAATCTGAAGAGGACGACCGGCCCGTCGATCCAAACGCCACGGCTGCCGTCATGATTTCTGAGCTCAGTTGGTGGACGACCGACGATGATATACGTGGCTGGCTCCGTGGAGCTGACTGCGAGACCGAGGTCAAGGAGCTCACTTTTAGCGAGCACAAGGTGAATGGAAAGAGCAAGGGGTAAGTGCTAGTGTGTCAAATTGTCAGCTTACCATGCTTGCTAACCGATTCCCCAGCCAAGCGTACATCGAATTCTACTCCCGGCAAGCTGCCACGGCAGCGAAGCACCACATTGACCACGCAGCCAGCGAAAGCGCCCAGCCTGGGCAGCAGAAGAAGCTCACAACGTCGTACTGTCACCCCGGGATGAACCCTTTCAGGACGCTACCAAAGGACGCCCCGGCGCGTGTCAAGGAGCAGCCCCGCGCCGCGCCGTCCGGGCCGTACAACGATCGGGGCAACTACGGTGGTGGTGGCTTCCGCGGCCGTGGCGGCTACGGCGGCGGGCGAGGCATGAACCAAAACAACTTCAACAGCAACCGCAACTTCAATAACAACATGGGGTTCAACAACAACAACATGGGCGGTGGCTTCAACGGACCCATGGGCGGCGGCAACTTTGGCTTCCAAGGCGGCCGCGGCGGCATGATGGGTGGCGGCATGCGGGGCGGCCCCGGTGGCATGCGAGGTGGCCGCGGCAATAACATGATGGGCATGGGTGGCCCGATGGGTGGCATGCCGATGGGGATGCCAGGGAACATGGGTATGATGGGCATGGGTGGTGGCATGCCAGGTAAGCGACACTGCACCACGGCACCTGGAACTGGCTTCGCTGACACCTGACTACAGGCTTCCAGGGCATGAATCCCAACTTCAATGGCGGGTTCGGCTTTAACCAGAGCCAAGGCGGGGGCGGAGACTGGGGCAACCCGCATGGGGCGAAGCGCCCGCGGCCCGAGTAGAGAGACGTGTTGCTCGGATCGCTTCCTCCGGATACTCTATGGAGCAGCCAAAGTAGCGCTTCGGACGAGCGGCGGCGCGGTGGAAGTTGCACGCATCGTACGTGCCATTGTACAATATTATAGGCCAAGACGGCCACGAATCGGTTTTACGGCGGGCAGAGCGTTTAGGGACTTGCTTATCATGCTTGGGGGTAAGGATGAGGAGGTGATTTGCCAGCCTCTTGCGAGGAAAGAAAATGGGCGACTGATGGGACCCTGTCTTTTGCGGGTTCCACAGCTCGGGAAGCACGCAGCTGCACGGGAGATGGATGACTATCCCCCGGGGCTCATTGCCAAGAGAGAGAGGCTCATGTAGTAATAAGGAAGACACTGAGGGTCACGAGGGCAATGCATGCATGCGTGGGGGGTGGCGAGAAAGGGCCACGGGCCGCCGACGGTTCACATCAGTCGTGTATGCGTGCTATTGCGGCGACTACCAGCTCCTTGATCTGGATCCAGCGCGCGCGCAGCACGGCTCTCGCGTCCTCGGTGCCGGCGGTGGAGCGCTCCAACTCGGACAGCTTGCGGCGAATGTCCTTTTCGTACACGCGCAGGACGCGGAGCAGCTGGCGGTCCACGGCGGGGGCGTCGACGTCCTCGTCGCGCACGCCGCGGAGCACGGCGCGCCACTGGCCCGGCGTGACGCACAGCAGGCGCAGCGCCGTCTGGGTGCGGTAGCAGGCCGTCTCGGCGCCGAGGGCGTAGCCGGCCCAGAAGCCGGCGTCCTCGAGGGTGCGGCGCTGGGGCGGCGTGAAGAGCGGGCAGACGTACGCGTCGAGGGCGGTCTCGTCCCAGGGGTTGGCGTCCCCGGGCAGGGCGAAGCCGTACTCGACGAGGAGGAAGTCGTTGGAGTGGGCGCCGTAGCGGATGGAGAGCTCGTCGCCGGGCTGGTGGGCGCGGGCGGTGGAGATGGTGAAGCCGGCCTCGTCGTAGGAGACGGTGCAGCTGCCGTGCGGGTCGTGGTTGAAGAGGTCGGCGACGGGCTGGAGGACCATGTGGTCGTCCGCGGGGAGGCGCTTCTCGGTGAGCGGGGTGGTGTGGTAAAAGGTGCGGCTGTTGACGAGGTTCCACGCATAGAGGAAGTCGCCGCGCGTGAGGCTGCCGCCGCTCGCATCCGCGGCATCGTCGTCGCCGCTGTCGTCGCCGTCGCCGTCGTCGTCGTCGCCACCACCACCACCACGGTTTGGGAACGCGGCGGACACGAGAGTCCAGTCCTTGTCAAACTTGGCCTGCTGCTTTTCGAGCATGGTGGCGGCGCCGGGGGGAAGCAGGGCCTGGAGGTCCGCGGGCCAGCATATGGGCATGCTGGCTTCGACGTCTCGGCGCGAGGGCAGGACGGCGCGCCAGACGTCAAAGTCGGGGTCCGCCTCGAGGCACAGGGCGGCGGCGAGGATGGCGTGCACGGTGGCGCCGCCGCGGAGGGCCTTGACGATGGGCTTGGGGGTGCTGCCGAGGGAGCGGAGGCGGGCGGTCGGGACGGTGAGGATGGCCTCGCCTGGCTGCGGGCGGGTAGAGCTTGTTGGCCGACGAACATGACGGGGTGTATGTGTATGTGTATGTGTATGTGTATGTGTATCTCACCTTGAGCTCGCGCGTCGCGACGATGCCTATGCCGCGCCCGGGGAGCGGCTTGGGGCCGATGCCGTCCAGGACGACGCCCCGGGATGTGGCCCATTCGAGGAGCTTCTCTATGGCGTCCATGAGAGAGACAGAGTGGACGTATGTATCTAGTTGGAAGGTACGCTGGGATACGGCGCCGATGAGGGCATCATCTCATGTTGCCAAACGCTCTTTTTAACAGTTTAGTCAGTTCTCTCGCAGTCGAAGCGATGAAGCAGATGTAGGGAGTGGACGGCGGGCTCTTTGTTCAGCGGCCCCGGCTGCTTAGCAGGCCAGTGTCTGGGCCATTGGGCTGAGATCGGGAGGACACGAGGACTGGATGGACGTCTGTGGTTGCACCTCGAGCACAGCGGCCTCGCACCTAGTCTATGAGGTTGCAGGCTCGTTGGAGGTGGTGCAGAGTGCGTGGTGAGAGATGCGATGAGAGAAATCCACTTCACTCACACATCACGGCCACGGGACGACTGCCGGACCACAGTCGAGAGCGCTAGATGCGTGCCCTGTCCACCCATCGTTACGGCTGGAGGCTTCAGGCAGTGCTTGTGGGAGGTCCAGTAACTTAGAGTCCACAGCGGGGTGCAAGTAGCCTGGACTTGGTAACTTGACGGCGGGTCGGGTCCGCCCAGCGCGGCGATTCCTGGACGCGGCATCGTGCCGATGGGAGTCAGTCACCAAAGAAATGCGGCCCCAGCAACCCCGAATCAATCCACGCCCTCACGTCGATCGCATGCAAGAGCCGCAGGCAGCTAGGCATGCGTCTCCGAGATGCCGACCTCCGTCATCATTTAGGCCGACTAGCTCTCACGACACGACACGGCCGACTGCCAGCGCCAATGAGAGATGGAAGTGAAACGCCGCACGGCAGTCCCGTCCATGTCCTGGCGGTATACCTCCTAGTCTATAAAAGGTGACATTGGGCGTCGTCGTCCAGCTCGTCTCTCCCCGGCGCCCCAGACAGCCGATAAACAGTCAGGGACGAAACAATTCTCAGAGATGGCCGGGCACCTGGACAGCATCCTTCGGCGCTACACCGTGGACGGGAACGATGACACCAAGGACCGCCTCCTCGGAGGTGCATTCGTGGCGGTGAATAGACATGGTGAGCTCACGCGGCCCGCGCGCCTCGGTGACCAAGGTGGCCTGCAGATCCCAGAGCGACAGGAAGAGACTCACGGATGGCAGGATCTCTTTACTCTGGCGCAGCGGGCAGGATCGACTTCGACCCAGACGCCAAGGCTTTTGCGGGGGACACGTTCACTTGGGTCGCCTCGCTCACCAAGCTGCCGACCATCACCTGCGTCATGCAGCTGGTCGAGAAGGGCGTCGTGAAGCTCGAGGACGACATCCGCCAGGTGGTCCCCGAGCTCGGCAAGCTGCAGATCCTCAAAGGGTTTGACGGCGACAGGCCGATCCTCGAAGACAACACAAAGCCGATAACCCTGCGGTAGGTCTGGAGGAACAACCGAAACAGCCAACCCTTTGTGCAAGGCACCGCAACGGCACCCCGCTGACAGCTGCAGGATGCTGCTCTCTCACGTCTCCGGCCTTGGATACGACACCAGAGACCCAGACACCATCCGCTGGGCCAAGGCCATCGGCCGCACGGGAAACCACCTCGCCTTCAACCTCTCGGGCTTCAGCACGCCGTTCAAGTTTCCACCCGGCGAGGGTTGGCAGTACGGCTCCGGCGTGGACTGGGCCGGCATCGCGCTCGAACGCCTCACGGGCCAGACGCTGGGCGAGTACATGCAGGCGCACGTCTTCGACCCAGTCGGCATGAAGGACTCGGGCTTCTGGCCGGAGCGGCTGCCGGACACGGAGTCGCGCACCGCGCCGGGGTCCCTCCGCAAAGACGACGGAACGCTGGCGCCGTTCCGCATGCCGCTGCCCAAGGAGCACGACCTCGAGGGGGGCGGCGCGGGGCTGCACACCACGGCCGACGACTACGCGCTCTTCCTGCGCGCCTTTCTCGCCGGCGAGCTGCTCTCCGAGGAGTCGATGCAGACCATGTTCACGCCGCAGCTCGACGAGCGGCAGCGCGCCGCGCTGGAGCGCACGGCGTACGACCCCGCGAGGCAGTCCGAGTACGCGCCCGAGTTCCCCACGGGACTGCCCATCAGCTCCGGCATCGGCGGGCTGCTGAACCTCGAGGACGTGCCGGGCAAGAGACGCCGCGGCAGCATGATGTGGACGGGCGCGTGCAACAGCCGCTGGGTGAGTCGCCCCCCCCCTCCGTGTCCCCGACGATTGAGGTCGCGGGAAGAAGCAAAGGTACTAACCGCGCGGTATATAGTGGGTTGATCGCGAGACGGGCGTTGCGGGCGTCATGATTGTAAACTGCTTTCCCTGGGGCGAGCCGGTCAACGGGAAGCTGTACGACGAGCTGGAGCGAGCCGTGTATGAGGGCATCGGGAAGGAGACTTGAGTCGTTGAGCAGAGGAGAGAACTGAGGTAGCGAGGACCCTAGCGAAGTCAATGAATTGTCACGAGTGATGCAATAAGTGACTACTTGGTATGGAAGCTGGCACGCTCGCGAACTACACAACAGCCAGTCGCTACCCACAGGTAGAAGAAAGCCATCGCTCGACCAAACTGACACGTGCAGGAAAATAGATTATTACTTCATAATCAATCTGAGCAACAACTCGGCGGCAATTGGGCGAGGCTGCGTATCGTAGTGGCATCCCTTTCTCGTTGCGCTGGCGGTCATGCTGGTCTAATAGTAGATGTCTTGGTGGGGTGGTTTGCCAATTCGGGGGCCCGACGTCAGTCAACCTCGCATGATTTCTGAGCGTCCCACCAAACCTCATCAAAGCTACAACCTCCAACCCGCGCCGGCCACAGCACACCGTCCCGGCCTCGCAGTCGCAGCGCAGCCCGAGTCGCCACCTGCTGCTACAAGACAAGCGCACGACGACCAGCCATGGAGGCGACGCTGTCCAAGGTACGGCCGTCGAGACTACAGCACCTCGCCCGCTCCGCGACCTGCGCCGCCTGCTGTGCCTCCTCCCCGTCTTGCACGTCGACGACGGCCGCATCGACGAGGCGGCGCTTCTCCGCCCTCGACCGCCCGGAGCCAAACTACCCGGGCCATGTGCCGCTCACAAAGATGGAGCGCGTGGGCATGGCCGTCGGCGCCAGCGTCATGTCCTTGTTCAACCCTTATCGTCACGGTGCGCGACTCTCACCCTTTCTTTTTTCCCCTTTGCCATGATGGGCGGTCATGCCCCCCGCCATGGCAAGCGCACCTTTTTGCTTTCCTTTTCTTTGCTCAGCTAACGACGGTCCCGCTGACGTTGCTCGCAGACCTCATCGCCGCCACGGGCGAGGCCACGGCGACCCCCTACTTCATCTACCGCCTCCGCGACGCCATGCTCGCCGACGCGACGGGCCGGCGCATCCTCCGGCAGCGCCCGCGCATCACCTCGGAGACGCTCTCCCTCGCGCGGCTGCGCGCCCTGCCCGACAACACCGTCGGGCGCGCCTACGTCGGGTGGCTGGACCGCGAGGGCGTCTCGCCCGACACGCGCGCCGCGGTGCGCTACATCGACGACCCCGAGTGCGCGTACGTGATGCAGCGCTACCGCGAGTGCCACGACTTCTACCACGCCGTCACGGGCCTGCCCGTCTGGCGCGAGGGCGAGGTCGCCCTCAAGGCCTTTGAGTTCGCAAACACCCTCCTCCCCATGACGGGGCTGAGCATGGCCGCCGCCGCCACCCTCGAGCCCCAGGGGAGGCGCCGCTTCCTGCGCGTCTACCTCCCCTGGGCGCTGCGCAACGGCGCACGCAGCAGGGAGCTCATCAACGTCTTTTGGGAGGAGCAGCTCGAGAGGGACGTCGACGACTTGAGGGCGGAGCTGGGCATCGAGCGGCCTCCCGACCTGCGGGAGATTCGCAAGAGGGAGCGCGAGGAGAAGAAGCGCCTCAAGGAGATACAGGCACAGGGCATGTGAAAAGCCCTCTCCCTCGCTTACCTATACCAGGTGGCAAGACTGGACAAACTCCTCATGTACAAAATCTGTAAAAGCAACGAGCGCGCAGTGGCATAGCATAAATCCATTCATTCATCCCATTGGTATCACTTTTTGTGCGGTGTCCGCTGCGTGTGTTCGGTCTGCGCATTCTCCTCACGCCCACCGCGCGCCGCCCACCCCGACATCCACGACTGACCACCCTCTCCCCATTCGTCAAGTCTCACAGGTCCAGCAGGTCGTCGTCGTCGTCGTCCCAGCCCTTGCGGCGGCTCACGACAATCTTCTCCTCCCCCTTGTTGTCCGCCACGGCGTTGAGCAGCTCCTTGAGCTGCGCCTCCGTCACCTTCTGCCGCAGCTGGCCCGTCTGCGCGAGCGTGATGAGCCGGTTCTCCACGTCGGTCGCGCGCTGCTCCTTGACGAGCCGGATGCGGCCCAGCCGGTCCGCCGCCTCGGGGTGCAGGATCTGGTTGAGGATGTGCTGCCGGGCCTCTTCCTGCTGCTGCCTGTTGACCATGACGCGTTAGCCCACTGTTTTTCTTTTTCTTCTCCCACTTCATCTCTCTGCCCTCCTCCCCGTCCCCCCCCCCACCCATAGTAAGTTTCTCTCGTTCGGGAAACCGGTCGGGGCGCTCGGAAAGGACAGGAGAGAACGCAGTAGGTAGGTCGCGACGCACTGCTTCTGCTGCTCTTGGTCCTGCTGCCCGCCGGCCGATGGCCCGCCGCGGCCGCTGCCGCCGCCTTGCGACTTGAGCTGCTCGAGACGAGCTTTGCGAATCTGTGCGTGGCCATGGTCAGCGGTGATCCAGGGGAGGGGGAAGAACAAGCTTGGAGTCGCGCGTGGCGACACGCACCTGCTCGAGCTCTGAATCGTCCATTTCCGCAGCTCGAGGGTTGGAGGTAGTGAGTGTGTGGTAGTTGGTGGTGGTGGAGGTGCTGCTGCTGCGGCTGTGACGCGAGCTCGATGGACGATGGCGGGGCACCATGGCTTGCAAGAGGGTCTGGAGGGGCAACCTCACCTGCAAGCTGGGCGGCGCCATCACGTGAGCCTATGGCGCGACAACGTCGATGCTGCATGAAGTACGGAGTATATACTCTTTCCACGAACGGAGCAGCCAAACACCAATTTTCTAATAGTGGGCAACTATTGACTCGGAAGAAAGTCCTACTCATACTGGACAAAAGAGTATTTGAGACCGGCCGCGCCTGAGACGTGACCGACCGTGAATGGGATCTAAGCTCGTGACCATAATTTACACACCCATGCTATGCTTATACAACAAAATATACAGCTGATCCCTTCTCAGGTACTCTCCGTCATCGGGGCACCGTCCGATACCGAAATGCCAAGTCGCTTGGTATCGACGTCTCCTCGACGGGTATGTAGGAGTTGAGCCTCTCAATCGCCTGCGAGTGCTTCGCCTTGATCATGTCGCGCATCATAATGTTCGTCCGCAGATCCAGCCCGAGCTTGTGACCGCGTCGCAAAAAGTAGCCGTTGAGATACTCAACATCTGTGGGCAACCCGTGCTCGATCCTCCGCACGAGCTGGCTGGGCTGCGCGCGCTTCGCCATGATGCGACTGTGCAGCAGCCTCTTGATCCCGCGGCCGTGGACGTAGCTCTGCAGCACCGAGGACCCCTCCACCTCGGGCATGTTCTCCACTACCTGAACAATCTCAGAAAGGAGGCTGTGCATCATCCTCTGAGCTGCTGGGTTCTGAAGTAAGCCCTGGTATGGCATTTCCAGTAACACGCAGACCGGCTCGACGACCGAGTCGAAAATGACCGACGGAAGCTTGAAGCGCAACCACTGGTCGTATGTCGTCAGAGACGAGTGAAGATCCGTGGCCTCCTGGAGTGTTTGTATGAAATTAGACCGCGTCTCCGTCTTGTGCGGTTCTTGGCGCGCCTGCTTCCCTTTGTGCGGCGAGAGTTCCGCGAGCGTGAATCTCGTCTCGCCGTTCTTGAGCTGCTTGACCGAGTCATATGTCCGATTGAATGCCAGGCGATGGCTCATATGGCCGAGCAAGAAGCTCGGGCCCGTCTCTGCACCCTCGAAGATTTTGCGCCGCACGTCCTCCAGAACGCCGAGCCCGTCATTCATTAAACACACCGTCGTGTTCTCATCGACTCGATGCTTGACCGCTTCGAGAGCGTCTGCTGCCTCGTGGCCCTTTCCAGTCACCACGAGCTGATCAATATGTGAGTCGTCCTCTTGTGCCAGTATTCGTGGAACTGCCATATTCGCTTCGACCTTGACAGATCGCCGGCTGCCGGGCTTGGCCCTCTGGATGTTGCGGTATTTCGACGAGGTATTTCGCCACCCCAGCATCTCGACAGAGTCGTAGACGCCTGAGAGAGCGTGCGCGATAAACTTGGATCGCTCGTCCTCGCCCAGGATGTGAATCTTGTGCACGGTCGGGGCCTTTGCGGCTTCAGCTGGTAACAAGACAGAAGGCACGTAGAATTGCGGAGAGGGCCGTGGCTTCACGATGGCCGGCTCGGGCTGCAGCGCGCTGGACCATGGATGACGTATGGGCAACGCCGCCTCGTCCGCGGCCACCCGGTCGCGGGATGTGTGTCTGTCGGAGCTGGACGCGACGGTCCCGTAGCGCCGCCTCGTGGCCACCCGGCCGGCGCGCAGGCTATCTCGACTCCATCGTGGCCGTGTCTGAAGTATTCGTGCGGATAACCGCAAGCGACTGGGATCCGCCACCTTGACGGTCGTGGTGGTGTTCGGCGCAACAAGTGCAAAGGGGGCGTCGGACTTCGAGGGTCGGTGGCGCTCACGACTGCCGGAGTGCGCGCATCAGGGCACGTAGCAGACAGCGACGTCTCACTTGCAGAGCGTAAGAAGATATGACACCGAAAGGGAGATTGGCCGTTCGGACAAAACCGCAGGTGTGTGGCAACGTAATGGGCGACGTAAATGATGATGCTCTCGAATCTGCACAAGCAGCCGCCACTCACTTTTCCGTCTCCTGGGAAAACTCGGCGTCACGTGGGCGCGACTCTGGGTTGCGCGGGTCGAGCCGGCCCCACTCCATTGGTAAAGGCCGTCTCCCCATTCGCACAAACGACGCAACTCACACGCCTTGCGAGGTGACTCAGGCGACGCATACGAAGCGAAGTACGTAGGCGCGACGCGGACCGCAGCAAATACGATGGCAATACGGCCTCACTATGGGATGAACATGACACCGCGGGCTCAGGTGGCCATTACTTGCACAACGTCGGGTTTCGATGTGTGCCGACGTCCGAAAAGTGACTGGTGACCGCCGCCTGGGCTGAGTTGGCCGACAACTTGCGAACATTTTAAGCCGAAGCGCTTCACACTCTCCTCAGCATTCGAATAATCATCAATCGGAGAGTCTAGTCATATCACGCTCGTGAAGCCAAACATGAAGATTGCCATCATTGGCGCGGGCATCTCGGGGTGCACGGCATACCTATTGCTCAAGAAACATCTCCCCAAACCCCTTGATGCAGACGATCACTCCATTACCATCTATGAAGCCTACGATACGAACCAGGACACCACTCACGTCGAACGTGGACAGGGCCCTACTCACTCCTCCACGCTCGTCGTCGGCGGAGGGCTAGGCGTTGGGGCCAATGGACTCAACGTCATCAAGCGCCTGGACGAGAATCTCCTGCGTGACATTGTCAGAGGCGGCTATGTCGTTTCGACCATGATCATGAAGAGCAAGACTGGCACCGTGCTGGCCAGGGTCCAGCCGTCAGGCGACTCGGAATCCGACGAAGTCGCGCAGCGAAACATGCACATGGTGTCTAGCAGCCGCCACTCTCTCTGGAAATGCCTGCGCGTGCGCATCCCGGACGAGGCCATCGTCAACAGGCGGATCTCCGCCGTCGTCGCCAATCCAAGCGGACAGAATACGGTAAGCTTCGCAGACGGGGGCCCGTCGGTCGAGGCGGATCTCGTCATCGGCGCCGACGGCTTGAAGAGCACTGCAAAGCGTGCCTTGTTCCCCGAGGCCCAGGAAGATCCGTTTCCGCCTCATTACGAGTGAGTCGTGCACCACACAGGCCTGTTCGCGTGATTGTCCTCTCAGTGCGTTGTCTGACGAAAAGCAGGGGCCTCGTCGGCGTGGGGGGCTTCATTCCGGCCGCCCAAGTTCGAGAACACGTCGAGCGAGGGTCCATGAACTTTGTGTTTGGGGGCAACGGGTTCTTTGGATATTTCTTCTCAGAAAGCACAGACGACTCGCCCCATCGCGATTCACCATACCACGTCTCGGAGCCGAGCGACAGGCTCGCCTGGTGGTCCACCTACACCGCGGCAGAAGCCCCCACGCCGGGCACGCTGGACGGGCCCGCCGTCACCGCGCAGCTCCGGGCTCGTCTCCAGAGCTGGAAGGATCCCGTCATCCAGACGGTTCTGCAGTCGCTCACGGTGGAGAACATGTATCCCACGTGGACCGTCCCGCCGCTGCCGACATGGGAGCGAGACGGCGTCGTGCTCGTCGGCGACGCCGCTCATGCCCTGCCGCCGACATCGGGCCAAGGCTCCTCGCAGGCCCTTGAGGACGTGGAAGCATTCACGCTACTTCTCAGCCACCATCTTCGCGAGGCGTACACGGCTGGGAAGCCTGGCACGTTGGAGAAGAAAGAGGTGATCAAATCGGCTGCCAAGCAGTACATGGAGCTTCGCCTGCCTCGCGTAACGCAAATGCTGAAGGACTCGAGATCCAGGCAAGACTCCAAACGCGACAAAGGAATCATCGAAGAATACATCATGTACGTCTTCATGTGGACAATGGGTAAGTTGCATTACACCCTGAGGTGGGCGCCGTCTCGCCGCACCAGACCCGGCATTTCACGGCACAGCAGGGCTGACGTCGGGCAGGATGCTTCCCGGGAGTGATGGCCAAATACATGAACAAGGCTTTTACCTATGATGTTGCAGAGGAGGTCAAAAAGATCCTTGGCAAGGGCAATTGACCACGCAACGTACGCCGCAAGGACTGGTACGGACTACGGACCCCTGCAGAGTGGGAACGTAGGTTTCTGGGCATGAAGAAAGTCGGTTCGACATCGTACTATCAGCATGGTGTATAATTACATGTTCGGGCCGCTCCGAGGCCATGGTTCCCAGCTCCCAAAATAGACTAATTCTCCAGCGCGATATGTATCCTCATGCAGTAGTATGTACTTTGCGCCATCTGCCGACGAAGTGGCTGGTCGTTGTAGCCATGTAACAATCAATAGCCAGGACTCGACGTTGGACCGCATTCTTGCAAGCCGGCAGAGGTCGTCAGGTATATCTGCATGCGTTTTGCGTCTGGCAAAGCGGAGCTTTCCTGACTACTACATCAACTCGCGACGGGGGCAACATTGTCACGTTACTTTACACATGCTTGGCACAATTCTATATTTGCGATCAACAAAAGCTTATTATTCAGACGAGATGCGCCTTGGACCCTCGCTTCGTTGTCACAGCTTACGAGATCGCTTGCCAAGATTGAAGACGTAAAGCCATGCTGAGATGGTTTTGGGCATGACGCCTGCGGGCCAGGGGAACCCGGTACTCGTGCAGTCAGTAGGGTTTGAGATGCGCTGATGGCATCGGCACAATCGCGCCGTCTTGGCATCACCGCCTCTGAGCCCGAATGGCGTGTAGGAGGTGACTGGGGCCTTTGCTTGCGAGACTCAAGGCCAGTATACAAGGATGCAGGGAGGTTGGAAATGAGCCGGCCGCAACGGAATTCTCTGCCGTGGTCACCACCAAGGCCACTGCGGACCGAGAGCTGACACTTGACAAGACCCGACTACTGGTTGCCAAGGCCGCAGTCATGCGAGACGCCGACTTCCTTGACGCAGCGACTACGGGTCTGCTGCGGTGGTAGTTGTTGATGGTGTTTACGTCCCTTTTGTCTGGTCAACATGTACAAGTCGCTTGCGTACGCACCCTGAGAGATTTGTGGTTTGACGAGTGATGATCGTCACCAGCGTGGAAATGCCGAGGCAGGCGACTTGCATGTGTTTGGTGACGACGGCGCGTGCTGGAGGTACGTCGCCTTCATATACCGTCGTGTCGGTGAGAAGAGAAAAAAAGCCGACTGGTCCAAGCAAATTCGGAGGCTTGATGCCAATGGAGTCCGTGCAGACACTTGCGTGCACATCATCAACGGCCTCGGCAACTCGCTCCTCCTACTAGCGCAGCCCAGCGAATCCTTCGAGCTAGGGCAGCCGTGGGATGCAACGCCATGAGAAGAGGAGAGAGCGAAGGTTTCGCAGAGATGCGTAATAATTGGCGAACACCCGATGCCGCGTCTGGTCCGTTCGGTCAGCAACCTACGGGGAGTGCTCGTCACGTATCGCATGCAGATGACCGCGGGCTTGGCTTCGTGCAGTGTCTCGGACGACATCCGCTGAACATGGCGGCATGGGGAGCGGTGGATGGAGGCAAGCGAGACTGGCAGGCCCGCAACTGAAAGTATGGTAGAGTATGTTTTATTGGAGTATCTGGGCTGTTTGTCGCATGACACGGGTAAAGTGATGGCCTGTCGTGGAGCTTATACCTCGTATACAGTACTCGTATATGGAGTGCCTTTCTTTTAGCGGTAAGCGCGATGATGGTTCTTTAACGAGACACTGCCGCTGCAGTTCTCTAAGACGTCGCTGGCCCGCACCAGATTAAAGAAAGAAACCTCGGCCTGTCGAGGACTACGAGTGTCGTGGGCCCCCTTTGCTGCAGAGGGCCGTGGCGCGAGGCCTGGCAGCCAAGCCCAGTAATAAATGAAATGCACAAGAATGAAGTTCGGTGTGGAAGTAGAACCCAGGCAGGAGAAGCCCTTCGAATGCACCTTCCAGCAGGCCACGGTCTTGAACTGGATCCGGGCCCTAACCCAAGTAGCTACCTTAAGTATAGTATACATATCTCAGGTTACCAAACAGTGGTTATCTGCACACAAACGCGATCAGGTACAAAGTATTGGATACTTCGCATATGCAAGGTACTGATGAGGCATCGTATCCCACGAAATCTTCCCGACATCCCCCACCCCGGGAGGCGCCGACCACAGACCTTCGATCTACTACTCCACCACTTCCAATGCCCACCTCGCGGGATCAACACCACCGTGTGATATGTCACAGCGCGACGTCACAAGTTGGACATGTCCGCACTTGACGCGCATGGTCTAGCTTGGGAAGCCAACGTCAGTTGAAAAGGAGACCGGGGAGACAATCTCGCCGCATCACCACCATGGCGACTACGACACTTGCTACAGCGCACGCGATGCTCTGGTTTCATCGGCACACCCCGAACAGTGACTGGTGCGTGGTTCGCTCTGTCTGTTCCCTCAACTAGTAGCTGACGGGTGGAGACGACAGCTACCCCCCCTTGCCCCCGTCAACGGAGCCCCGTCAACGCGTCAACGGGGAGTCAGACCTCCCCACGACGGTGTAACCTTGCGTTCACATTGTATACACCCTCTTCGAAACGCATAGTTGACGCCACGCATCGCCTTGCCAGGCAAAGACGACAACGATGCCACCTTGTCGCGTGGGGTTTCACTGTTTCGCATCTTTAGCCGTGCTTGGATTAGCTTGTTGCCCGCGGTCTCTCTTCTTCCATCGCCAGGCTCATGCGACTGCCACTGACTGTCTATCGGACATGGCTTATGGATACGCTGTCGGGAAAGGGACAAGGCAATGACACGGACCTGGCAAGGTTTCCTGACTTGGTTATTTGGGCTCCGCTGGACGCATGGCGTGAACCAAGATATCACGACGCTCTCAGATCGATGGGGCCACAAGCCTCCGTCCCGAGTCCCGACACTGGGGTTCCAACCCAGCCGCCACCAGGTCGACAGGCGCTCCTCGACAGAGACGCAGATGCCGTCTGTCACTTCCGACCCTGGACGTGTGCTTTGTTCTCAGAGAGGTGCAGGCGTCCGAGCGCTCAATGTTGCTTCTCATAGGCCGAACTCGAGGATGGCGCCAGACTTTCCGGAGCCTGACCCGTAGACTCGGGTACGGAACAGCGGCGGCGACCTTGGCGCTTGACGCCAAATAACGTGATCACTGATGATGGAGAATGGGGGCGCGCTCTTTGTGGGACCTACCCTTGTTCACTGCCGGTCGATCATCGCGCCTGCTTCGCGGTCATGCGGTGACAGACCCCCAGCTGCGTCCGTAGGCTACGGTGGAGGCGATGGATACCCGACTTAACATTGAAGCGAGATAAGTTGGCCGGTCAGGCCAAAGCACTTGGCACAACATACTTCGTAGGTGCACAGGATTCGGCCATAATCACGTCAGAAGGCCGGCGCAAGTGGGAATGGGAGCCAAGCCGGCCGCCGGGGACTCGGTATCTTCTGACCGTCCGAGGCGGCAACCGAGGTACTGGTCGACGGCCGGCCGCGAGCCCCGGTCGGTCGATTGAGTTGACGACGACTCCGTACGCACCTAAAAGGTACCTACAGAGAGTCCGGCCCGTCTGAGCTCAAGGTGGCGTTCGCCGAGGCCTCTCTGATAACATCCCAAGCATTTGAGATGGCCGGGGCTTGTGGCCTCAAACGAACCGGGCGTAATCATCACCTGCGGACCGCTTCTGCGACAGCGCTAGTCCATTTCGCTTCTACTGGTCCCGACTGCCGGGCCTCCGCTCCGGACCTTGTCAGCAGCGAACACCCTTGGAGGCTCAGATCGAGATGGGGGTGTGATGGACCGAACAGGCCGCTCTAGTGCTGCTAATTCCACTCGACGTCTTAGGCCGCCCCACCGAGCTGTTCTCGACGTGGAGAGTAGACGCTCTTGAGACTTGCTCCGTGTCTCTTGGGGCCGATGGGAGAGAACCCAATTGGCCGGGTTTCGCGGACATTGCTGGGCATTTGTGGCTCGGAAAGTAACGACGCCTCCACGACTAACGGGTGACACGACCGAGACGTATGTATGCGTTCGGCCTACCCATCGGCCTAGCCGCCACCACGGCTCCGGCGCCTCGTCTTCGCCCTCTTATTGCTGTGATGAGCCCGACCAACAATATCTCACCTCTCTTTACGTCCTGCCTACTCATGAGCTCGACTAGAGCCGTCTCGTAAACATGGTATACGGCGGGAAACCCTCAAAGGGCTGCCAGATGTGCAGGGTCCGCAGAATCAAGGTGCGCAGTGGTGAATATCGGATCTGGTCGAGACGCAACCAGACTGACTGAAGCAGTGCGACGAAACGCGACCGACATGCAAGCAATGCGCTAGGGCGCGCAGGACGTGTCCAGGTTACCGTGAAGCCGAGAGCGTAGGAGACTCATCCCGAAGCCGAACGGGTGAGGCGGCAGACCGACAACCTCCGGCATCGCGGACAAGCTCGAGGCCTCTGGCGTCCAAGACGCAAAAAGGGCAATCAGATTTCTCGTCAGAAAGCGAATATTCAACGACGCCTGTTATCATGAACGAGGAGGCCATCCAAGGCTTGCTGCAGCTGCCGGTGGAAGACTTGGCATCGTGCCACTTCATCGCCAACTACGTACTCATTCCGCGCCAGCACATACTGAGCACGCGCGGCTTTCTCGAATTCCTACTCCCGCTGCTGAAGAGCGGCGCACGAATCCCCCATTTTAAGCATGCCTTTGACGCGTGTGCGCTCGCGTCGCTCAACAACCGTGTGGGGAATGGTAACGAGTTTGACAAGCAGGCTCTGGGATCATACACGAAGGCTCTGGCAGCGACTTTTGCCGCTTTGAAGGACCCGGAACTGGTGAAGAAGGATGAGACGCTGGCCGCGATTTTACTGCTCGGACTGTTCGAGAACATCTCCGCGAAAAGCCTCGGCATGATGGCCTGGAGCTCCCACATCGAAGGGGCCGTCCAGCTCGTCAAGGCGCGAGGGCCGGCACAACTCTCCACAAAGACTGGCATGGACCTCTTTGTCGCTGTGCGAACACAAATGGTAGGCTTTCTGCAGATGCGGAGCTCCTATTTTGGCTGACATGTAGCGCCACAGATCATTCACTCGCTCAGTACTGGCAAGGGACCGTCACTGGACGTGAACTGGTGGGTTGACGACAACCCAAACAGCGAGTACGGCGTGCAGTTCCTGCGCCTCAGCAGCCGGACGAGCGAGCTGAAGAACGAGACGAACCATTTGCTGGCAACGGTCCACAAGACGCCGGAAAACACGGAGCGCATGAAGAAGGCCATGGAGAAGTGCCAAGATTTGGACAAGGAGATTGTCGAATGGCTGGAGGAGTTGCCCGAGAGCTTTCGGTGGAAGACGGTGGCGTGGGAGGACTACAACCCGAAATGCGACTACTCCAAAGCCGAGGCGTTCCCGGGCCGCATCGACATGTATGCGGACCTCTGGGTTGTCAACCTGTGGAACGTGATGAGATGCATGCGCATCGTCTTGGCATCGTTGATAGTACGCTTCACGGCATGGACCATCTCTCCAGCGGATTATCGGACGACTCCCGAATATGCAGCCGGCGCCCGAGTCTGTGTAGAGGCCATCGCAGACATCATCGCGTCCGTGCCGTACCAGCTGGGCTGGTTCGCGAAGCACCAGGACCTCCGAGAACGCGCTCAACTGTCTGGCTTCGCCTGCGGTGAGGATGACGCAGAGAAGGGTCTTGCCGGCTACTTTTTACTGTGGCCCTTGACGTGCATCCAAGGACAGGACTGCCTAACTGATGCGCAGAGAATATGGGTCAAGGGGAGACTCAAGTGCATTGGCAACCAGGTTGGCGTTCGATACGGAAACATGCTCTCGCAGGTATGACTATCCTTGGCTAACAAGCGACGATGCGCTTACTGATATGCTCTCCCGCAGCTCAACGTACGGATGCCGTCAATGCTTATTCTTAGAGATCGCCTTGTGAACAACCCGCACAACACGCCTCCCGCGGACATGGCGAGCTTCCTCGCCAACCAAGCGGCCGTTGCCAAGGCTACTCCGAGCGCGCCCCCGGGCCCGACCCGGAGGCCGCCATCGCCCGACGGACAGAGCAAGCAGGAAGCAGCACTCAAGAGGGTGATTAAGCGTCAGACGGAAGAGCTGAAGAAGAAGGCGGTGGACACATCAGCGACAGTGGACGAATGGACAGTCAAGACCTGGCTGCAGCTTTGAGTCAAGCATACGCAAGCGTGTGAGGTTGAGTCAACTTCTGTATAGCTGTGTGGTAGCGTCTGCAAGATCTTGCGTCACACGTGGAAACGGCGTTGCGTTTCGTTTCCAGGGCCTTCCAACACGACCCAACGGATGGCCGCAACGAGGCAGTACAAGTCGGAGTGCTCGTGTCACCCGTTCGATGCTGTAATGTCGGCTGTCGCGGCCCGCTCGCTTTCGGAGAAGGGCAAGAGTCCGTCCCGCGGTCACGGGCAATTCAAAGTCTCACTGCCTGCAGGTGTCGTACGAGCCGCGTGAAGGCGCAGGGGCGAGCTGAGTGAGGTGGTACAACCATGGGCTGGGACGCAGAGATGACGCACGAAAAATTGCTACCAACCGCGTCACCATGTTTGCCTCCAGGCCGGTTCCCCTGACAGGGCATATGAAAGAGGACGGTCCGTGCAGTGCCATACCTAACTTACACAGTCGACAGATTGGGAGACCATGGCGGGCAGTCTTGGGTGTCGCGGAGGGGCGGGCGGCCTCAGGCGCGGGAGTGACGAGCCAACAAGACAAGAACCCCATAAAGGCTGCGGGCTTGTAAGTCGAGCTGGCCGGCACCATGATTATTTATTTTGGGATTCTGTCCCGGCAAACCTCTCAACTCTCGCCCGCACCACCTTTCCGCCCTTGTAATCCAACATCACATCACACCACGCCTTGGCGCCATGGCGCAAACGACGCCACCACCCAGGGCGACGGTTCCTCTGAGGATCCTCATTGTCGGCGCGGGCGTCGCCGGCCCCGCGACCGCATTCTGGCTCTCGCGGCTGGGACACGACTGCACCATCGTCGAGCGCTATCCCGGCCTTCGCGTCAACGGTTTGCAAATCGACGTGCACGATGCGGGCGCAGAGGCGGCCGATCGCATGGGCGTCCTGAGCGAGATTCGGCGCCGCCGCGTCGAGGAAGAGGGGACCAAGTTCGTCGACGTCGAGGACCGCGTGCAGGCCGTGTTTGGGCGCCACGACGGCAAGAAGCAGGCACTAACGAGCGAATATGAGATTATGCGCGGCGACCTGTGCAAGCTGCTCTACGAGAGAACGGAGGAGAAAGTAAAGTACAGGTTCGGCGTGTCCGTCGACGACTTTCAGAACGGCACAGACGGTGTCACGGTTACACTATCCGACGGCACGGTCGAGAGGTACGACCTACTCGTTGGAGCCGACGGACAGGGCTCTCGGGTGCGCAGGATGATGCTGCACCAAAAGGCGGAAGCCTCGTACAGACGCCTCAACGCCTTCTGCTGCTACTTCACCATGCCGCGCCGGCCCGAGGACAAGGACAACATGGCGACGATTTGCCACGTGCCGGGCCAGCGATTCATCATGACGCGGTGGCACACGCAGGCACGGGGCCAGACATATCTCTTCGCCATGAGCCACACCGAGGAGCTACGCGAAGCCCTCAAGAAGGACGTGGAGACGGAGAGGCAAGCCTTCACGCGGGCATTCGCCGACGCGGGATGGAAGGTGCCGCGGCTCCTCGAGGACATGCAGACGGCCGAGGACTTTTACGGCCAGGAGCTGGTGCAGGTGGTATGTCCAAACTGGTCGCTCGGCCGGGTCGTGCTGGTGGGCGACGCCGGGTACGCGCCATCGCCGTTTACGGGCATGGGCACCAGCCTCGCCTTCATCGGAGCCTACGTGCTGGCGGGCGAGATCGCGAGCCACCCAGGAGACCTGCCCGCGGCCTTTGCGGGCTACGACAAGACGCTGCGGCCGATGGTGGAGAAGACGCAGAAGCTGCCGCCCGGCTTCCCGGGGGCGGCCTTCCAGGAGACGGGGCTCAAGGTCGGGGTGCTGCACTGGACGGTGTGGCTGCTCAGCGGCATGTTTCAGCTGGCGCTGATGCTGAGGCTCCCCGAGGCCATGTCGGCGATTGGCAAGTGGTTCCCGGGCAAGGCGTGGGCGCTGCCCGTGTACGACGAGCTGGAGGCGGTGCGGCCCAAGAACCCGTACCCGATATGAGCGTTTTGGTGGTGTGTCGATGACAGGCTTGGGTCTGGGGGGAGGGGAGGGCCCAAGTCGGGAAGCCCCCCTTGGGGGCCAGTGGGATCAACAAATTCAGCAATTCATTCTCCTCTTAATTTTGCCCCATGTTCGATATAGAGCGCATAAACAATAAACTTTCAACTTTTGCAATGTACGAAACCATTGGTGCGACGTACAGACGTTTTGCGGTGACATGCCACTTTTTCCCTCTGCATCATGCTACTTAGTTACTACGAGGCAGTGTTGGTTGGTCGCTGCAGATGCCGAACCGAGCACACGCGGGCACGGAGCGGAGGGCGGTGCTTCGGGGCCAGGGGGCAGCCAACCGGGACCGAAAGCCCGGCCTGGCGCCCGGAGTCGGAACGGACACCCCCGCCCCCATGCCGCTGCCTCCCGTTTGGGAAGGACGATTTTGGCCCCTTTTGAGACAGTGCCTAGGTATCTACGAACGGGGGCTTTTGGGCCAGGGTGGCGGGGATGGTACTGTACTTGAGTACTAAGGTTCGTACGTGCGAAGGATCCGTAGTAGTAGCTAACGGGATGAGGCACGGGACTCTTTCGGCCTGGCTATGCGCTGCATTGACGGGCGCTTCTTAAATCGACAAAGAAAAAAAAAAGATAAGAAAGGGTGGCAAAAGACGGCGATGCACGTCGCGCAGAGAGTAGTAATAAGTTACCCGACCGCGTGGTGCGGTTGGCGGTGCAGGGCGGCCGCGTCATGGTTTGATATTCTTCGCGATGGGTAGATGATGAAGTGCCTATTATGGCGCGAGCTCGGCAAAAAACAAAAAAAAAATATCAAGGCAAAAGCTGTTTTGCCACCGCGAGGGGGACCAACAGCAACGTTCCATCCTTGGGGCGCAGCAGCATGTGTCTTGTTGTTGTTGGGCTTCACGTTTGCTCGAGGCTGACGTAGTACTTGGTATAGGTGGTGTGCACTGTGCATACTTACACAAGTCGGTGGTCTCTTGTCTGCATAAGTAGGATGACGGACATAAAGGAGAGGACCACGGTTGGGGCGGCAGATCGTGGCAGCAAAAGGGGAAGGGGCCGGTTGCGTACGCGTCTTTCTGCACTTACTATACATGTCGGGCAGTTCCTCATAGGGCATGCCACTACGTAAGGTAGCTGGAGACTTGCCTTGCGCGGCGAACACTGGCGGACGAGACGAGAAGACGCAGTCTACAGGGTAACGAAGTTAGGTGGGCTGCTGTGACGAAGCACTGACAGTGCTGGACGGGTGTTGGGAAGGGCTGAGACAGTGGCCGTTGAAGTTTCCTCAAAACGTACGTAGGAACTAACAGTCAGCATCTCGCTCGCAGTGGCCATGCATCAGTCAATCATCAGTGCCCTACAAATGGTTGGGACTCCCAAAAGGTTGGCGGTTGAAGCTGTCAAAGGCTAGCGGCGCTGCGCAGGCCTGAAGCTTGGGGTGCCTGTTCCAGAACCCCGCTAGAAGCATAACCCGCCTGGGCAGCGCAGAGTTCGACATCACGAATTGGGCGATGAGAAAGTTCACTCATCATCATCAACTCAAACGCTTCAGCAACGGCCACGGCACGTCTGGGATCTCATTTAAGCGCCAGAGAGCGACATATTGGAACGCATTTTGAAGTCGCAAGGTCAATAATTCGACATGGCCGAGTCCAAGGGCTTGGTGCGCGACCTCGACAAGCTGGACGTGCAGCTCGACAACCTCGAGGACGCGCTGGGCCCCTTGCTCGAAGGCCTGGATGAGCGGGCATCGCAGCTGCCGCTCCTGGACCGGGCAAAGCTCTTCTCCCTGTCGGCGTATGCGATTGAATCGCTGCTATTCGGTGAGTTGACGTAGCACGCTCAGGACGCCACGCTCCTGGGTCCTCTCCCAGCTCGTGGTGCATGTGTTTGTGAGATGGGGCGATACGGACGCTGACCTTGCTGCAGCATCACTCAAACTGCAGGGCACAGACGCCCAGAGCCACGCCGTCTTCACCGAGCTGAAGCGCGTGCAGCAGTATTTCGCCAAGATCAAGGGCGTGGAGGAGCCGGAGCCGCAGGGTCAGCGGAGCACGACGGTCAACCAGGAGGCGGCGGCGCGGATCCTGAAGGCGGATCTGGTGCGTTGCCCCCTCCCCTTTTCACACAGTCTTGAGACCTGGGAAGTCCGCAGGACAAACTCGTGAGTTTGAGCGAGTTGTGAAGTGCAATTTTGCTGACTGATGGGGTTGGATCCCCTCCCCAACAACAGGCGGACAACAAGGCGCTGAGCGCTAAGCTCGCTGAGAAGATCGCCGAGGAGCGCGCCAAGGCGCTGCTAAAGTCGGTCGAGGGCGGCAGCGGCAAGAAGTCTAAGAGGGCGGCAGATGACTCGGCGTCGGCGGGCGAGGCGAGCACGGATCAGGGCGGCAAGAAGAAGAAGCACAAGCACGGGAAGAAGAGTCGGAGGTGAGTGTGCGAGAGAGTTAGAGGCACGCGCGGAGGGATTTCGCTCAAGGCGACGGCATCCGGTATATGGCATAGGCATGGGCGCGAGGGCGTTTGATTGTCCGGGTTTTTTGTTACAGGTATACTTGTTTGGGGGGCCATGAGGGCTCATGGGATTTGGCCCGGCGGCAGATACGCCTCGGGCATGTTACGGACCGCGGCCACGCCTCGAGGACAATGAGCGGCTGCGGCCTCGTTTGGCGTCTGCGGACGCGAACGGTATAGAGACTGGGTGTAGATAATACCACCACCAATCATAAAACTGAAGATGGATAACGGGGTAAGGCTGCTCCAAGTCATGGTCATTCTCTAGCCTCCGGTTCGTAAAGAAATCAACATCCCTAGAGTTGAGGAAACCTTCTGTCTACAACATGCCATACTTGTAGGTACTCAGCACAAGTTCACATGGCCACAACATCACTGTAGCGTAGCAAGATGTTCAGTGCCCGGACCGACCAGCCGCGAGACCCCTGCCCTGAGTGCGCTGCTGCCCCAGACGGGATGGATCCAATGCATTTGACGGGCGGTTCCAGGCGGCTGAATCGCTCTACCGAGGCCCTCCCGGCCCCACGCGTGCAAACCCCAGCCCTGCCATTGGCCCGTCGGGCCTTCAACGCCCGCCCGCCGCAGAACATCGCGCAACCCTTCTCTTGTCTTCCAGTCCTTCCAACCTCTGGCCTCTTCGTTTTCGCCTTCTCTCCCTCGCGATATCACCACCACCACCACATTCGAAACCACGACACCCACTTTCTTCTCCTCCTCCTCCTCTTCTACCTCCGCCATCAACAACAACCCCGCCATCCGCAACCATCATGCCTCGTCAACGCTCCGTCGGCCGTGCCCCCAGCCGCCCTACCGCCCCGGCGCCCGCCGCTCCCCAGCAGCACCGGCCCGCGACGACCATGGCCGCGCCCCCGCCGCAGCAGCAGATGGCGCCGCCGGCGCAGCAGTCTGCCGGCCCGGGCCTGTTTGGCCAGATGGCCAGTACCGCTGCGTAAGTCGACTTTCCCCCCATATTCGGA
The DNA here is from genome assembly GCF_022605165.1 of Purpureocillium takamizusanense. Taxonomy (NCBI): domain Eukaryota; kingdom Fungi; phylum Ascomycota; class Sordariomycetes; order Hypocreales; family Ophiocordycipitaceae; genus Purpureocillium; species Purpureocillium takamizusanense. The sequence goes on from NC_063078.1 coordinate 348,910, forward strand.
TACTGCTCTGCATGGAAGAGTGAGGTGGAGGTGGTGCGGCATCCTTCGGGCCAGCGAGGGATGCGTCTGAGATGGACGCATGGACCAGGACAGGCAACGCTCGTCACGCCCATGTCGGCCGGCGTGCTGTCAGTGAATGGTTCCTCGGCTCTTGCGCATCCACACACTCGCAAGCCCGGAGCAGCACTTTCATCAGAGGCAACTCGAACATAGCAAGTTGGTAGCTGACCAAGACTTTTACCTCGCAGCGGTGTCGCCATCGGCTCCTCGGTCGGCCACGCCATCGGCGGCCTCTTCTCCGGCGGCTCCTCCGAGCCTGCTCCCGCGCCCCAGCAGCAGGCTGCCGTGCAGACGCAGAACCAGCAGCAGCAGCAGCAGTGGGGCAGCAACAACTGCGCCGGCGCCGCCCAGCAGTTCACCAAGTGCCTCGACGACAACGGCGGCAACATGCAGATCTGCAACTGGTACCTCGACCAGCTCAAGGCGTGCCAGGCCGCCGCCAGCCAGTACTAGAGCGTCGTCGTCGTCGCGCCGAGTATATGGAAGCAGGGTGGGGGGCGAACACTGGGTCCGGTACTGAGCACGGTTACGTTTGAAGGACCTACGGGGATGGCAGCATGAGCGTGCATATCTTGGGATGGGCAATACGAACAGGCCCACGGACGAATCGCCGCTTTTGGATTTGTATTATACATTGTAAAGAGGCATTCCCGCTCTAAAGGGACTCGGCGTCAAAATCTTCACACGTCTAATCGTGCCTCGCTATCCTCCTCGTCTGGGCGCGGCTCAAAGTTTAGCTGCAGAGTGTTAGCGGCTTCCGCTCTTGACCGAAGAGAGGTGTGTTCACGTGTAGTGTAGCAGGTGTACTGACCGAGTTTCCATTGTACAGCTGGTGGTCCGCCCTCTGGTCGTTTGGATTCTGGAATCCACGAATTCGCCGGTCCTTTTCCGTCTGAGCTGCTGCGCTTGATGGGCCGTCTGCCTCGACTCCGGCCGCCGCCGGTCTCGCAGCCGCCTCGCCCCTCCCCGCCAGGCCGACGAGCCCCAGGAGCCACATGAACAAGCCCACGAATGCTGCGAGGATCCTGGCAAAGATGTTTTGCGGCGCCGCATCGTACGCGGACGCAAACTGCTGCACTGGGATGAGGATGAGCGTCGATGACGGTGCGAGGCCCAGCTCGGCGAGGTTCTGGCTCTCCTCGGTCGCGTCGATGGCGCGGTTCGGCCGCGGGGTGAGCAGCTGCCGGAACGTATAGGGCAGTTTGCCGTCGGTCCTGTTCTCGTCGACCCACCGGCGCACGTCGCGGAAGGGCGCCCCCGTCTTGAACCTCGAGCGGAGGGTGGACCCGTCGAACAGCCGCACCTGCAGGGACGTCATCTCGCCGACGCGCGTCGTCGACGGGAGCTTCGTCTCGGGGGCGTTGACGAGCGCGGCGGCCACGTCGCCGGTGCGCTGGGTGTCGAGGCGCATCTGCTGGCGCTCCGCCGCGCGCTCCCGCCGCTCCGCCTTGTCGTCCTCGATGCGCTTGAGGATGCGCCGGCGCTCCTCCGTCTCCTGCTGGCGCCGCTTGCGGAGGAGCTCGGCCTGGCGGTGCGTCCGCGCGGCGTCGGTGTCGGCCCCCGTCTCGGCGTCCGCCTTGGCCTTTTCCTTGGCCCGCGCGCGCTCCTCCTTGGCGCGGCGCTCGGCCTCCTCCTTTGCGGCCTGCAGCTTGGCGGCGCGATCGGCGAGCACGCGGCGCACCGTCTCGGAGCGCTCGTTCTCGGGTGACGGGGAGGAGGCGGTGCCTGCTGCCGCGGCTGGTGCCGTAGCTGCCGCGGATGGAGAGGGGCTGGAGGACGGTTGAGCTGCCGGCGTGGAGGATGACTCGGCGGATGGAGCTGTTGGTGCTGCTGGTGCTGGTGCTGACGCAGCTGCGGAGGTGGCCGGGGTGGGTGAAGCGTTGAAGGCGCTCTGCACGCGCCGGAAGAAATCGTCACGAGTGGTGCCCGCTGCGATGTACTCCTTGAGCTCGCCATGCTTCATGATGACGATTGTCGGGGTCTGTGGCAGCGGGAAGATCTGGGCGAGGTAGCCGGCTTCCTCGGAGCCGGCCTGCAGGCGTAGAGCCACCGCCTGTTTCTGGATGAGCTCCTTCAACTGCTCATGATGACGCTGTTAGCATGTATGAGCACCGGGAGCCGAGAAAGGAGTTGTGCGCTCACGGAGCTGTCCTGAAGATACTCGTCCTGCCATTGGCGGCTCTCGTCGTTGTCGTCTATGTCTCGGGTCAGTGAACCCAACCTAGGGCGGGCCCCATCTAACGGGGGGGAATCAAGACGCAAATAGGGGGGGGAGACTGGGCTGGGCCGTACTGGTGACGAAGCAAAGGACGAGCTTCTGCTGTCCGACGGCCGAGGAGATGCCCTCCTGTAACGACCCTTTGTAGAACATGGTGGTGGGTAGTGGCGTGTTGTGTGGCGGGGAGCAGAGAGAGAGAGCGCTCGGAAAGGCGTGAAACACCGTGAGAGGCTCGCGAGGCTGTAGGAATGGCAATGATGTCGGCCGCTTATAGAACTGGGAACGAATCAGACGGCCAATAGGGAACTAAGTATAAAGCGTAGTGTCGGCGGAGGTGATATATCGCTACAGTTGGTGGACGCTGGGGCGTGAGTGGATGAAGCATTCGCAGGTGTTGAGGAACTACTCATCCATGTGTCGACAGGCTCGACACCGAAAGGCCAGCGAATGAGCTCCCCCACGTCACAGGGCAGGCACCTCAACGCCTCATCCTCCATAGTCCGCCCGTCCCGTCCCACGCTCCCCGCCCTAATCGGCAGGCGGTGAGCCCTCGGGCCGGGCACCCGCAGCGGACCTCCAGCGGGGCCGCGCGGGACATTCCAGGCGCCATCTGCCTGACAGGGTGTGGCTTTGCCAACGACCTGGAGTTTCGTGCTTGCAACGGGTGCTCTCCTCCACATCACTCGGTCGGTCGGTCGTGTCGGCAGCAAACCAGCAGCCCAAACGATGAACTCAGCACCGTTCTTCCTGCTGCGGAGCCTGCGGACGAGCGCAAGCTTGCCCAAGCGCGCTCCCAGACGATGCGCGGCGGCGCTGCCCCGAGCACCGCCGCTCCGACGACCCTTCTCGACGACGCGGCCGCGAGCCGATAAGCCCCAGCCCGTCGACGACCCCAACTTCGTTTCCGCCCTCGATGCGCCGCCTAGGATCGTCCGCGCCGGGCGTCGGCACGGCCCAGGCCTCATCCTCCTCGGTGCGTAACGCCCGCGAGCGCGCAGCCTCGTCCTCTCCTCTCCTCTCCTCTCCCCCCCTCTCCTCCGGCCCTGCCCTCCTCCCCCGGCACCTGCTTTTTTCGCCCTTGGGCTTGGGCTAACTTCTGGGCCCCCCACAGCCCTGATCCCCATCACGGCCTTTGCCCTCGGGACGTGGCAGGTCCAGCGCCTGGGCTGGAAAAACGACCTCGTCGCCAAGTTCGAGGACCGCCTCGTTCGCGACCCCCTGCCCCTGCCGCCCACCGTCGACCCCGCGGCGATCCACGACTTCGACTACCGCCGCGTGCTCGCCACGGGCCGCTTCCGGCACGACCAGGAGATGCTCATTGGGCCGCGCATGCGCGACGGGAAAGACGGCTACATGATCGTGACGCCGCTGGAGCGCGACAACGGCTCCACGGTGCTCGTCAACCGGGGGTGGATCGCAAAGGACCGCCGCGAGCAGCGGACGCGCCCGGACTCGCTGCCCCGAGGCCAAGTCACCGTCGAGGGCCTGCTGCGCGAGCCCTGGAAGAAGAACATGTTTACGCCGGAGAATAGGCCCGACAAGGGCCAGTTTTATTTCCCAGACGTGCAACAGATGGCTGCTCTGACGGGCAGCCAGCCTGTATGGATAGAGGCCACCATGGGTATGTCTCTCCGCTCCCTGTGCTTCGCTTCGCGCCACCTGTCTGTCCCCTGTCGAGCTGACTCTTGCTGACACGTCCTAGAACCCGAGTACATGCGGATGATGGACTATGAGGCGCGCGGCATCCCCTTTGGCCGCCCCGCCGAAGTCAACCTGAGGAATAACCATGCCCAGTACATCTTTACCTGGTCAGACCCCACGCCTGCCGCATTGTCTCGATGCGCTTGTCTGCTGACACGCCGTTAGGTACGGATTATGTGTGGCCACGACCATCATGCTGTACATGGTTGTGAAGAAGCCGGCCAACAGCGTGGCCCGCCGCGTCCAGGTCACCAAAAATCTGTGAACGAGGCCGTTGCGATGCTTCATGTGACCTCAGTAGCGTCTTCGTCGTCGTCGCGTTCCCCACGCGAGCGTTTGGCGCGGCGCAACTTGGCGGGCCGGGGCAATGGCATTCTCAAGTCCTGAAGCAGCTCCCGCGGCAAATGCTTCTGCGCCAGGGAGAACAATGTAACATCAGACCCAATTTGGCGTTGCCTGTACGATATTAGAAGACAGAACAAGACTCCATGATACCCGTCAACTCACCGTCCCATTAGCGTGGCCACGTCGCTCTCCTCGATCGTCTTGCGTTTGGCATGTCGCGCGTATGCGCCGAGGTCATCCCCCAGCTGCTCAAAGTACCACTCCGACGCCTGCGTCAGGGCGGTGAGCGTGTCAGCTGATATGCGAGGGTTGCTGAGGCCCGAGGACTGGAGAGCCGTCTGCGCCACTCGCTTGACGAAAGACGGCGGCAACGAGGGGTATTCGATGCCATGCTTGGAGATGCGCTTTTGCGGCTTGCGGCTGGCCGCCCGTGACGCTTTCTGTTCCACGAGACCGGTCAGCTCAGCCGTGGTGGCATCCGCCTCGGGCATGTCGAAGTCATCATGCTCGGGCGGAGCAACTGAGGGATCATCGAGGTCCCGATGCAAAGACGCTTCAGCTTCCAGTTGATCATCTGGCGCTTCCTCGTCTGACTCTGACAGCGGATCCTGCATCAAAAAGGTCGTCTGGTCATCCAATCCGGGCGGTAGTTGCAGACCAAAGTCGCTTTCTCGCTCGAGGGTTGCGGGCCACGGCGCCTCGACATCAATGCTGTTGCCAGGTTAGAGATTGCGCGCAGGGTGCAATAGTTACACTTGAGGTTAGGCGCTCATACCGGTCATAGGTCAGATCAGCGGCCTCGGGTCTCTCTTGAAGATCCTCGAGAAAGCCGGGAAAGAAGTCGGACGCACGGCCGAGATCTGCGGTCGGATCATTGTTGAAGATGTCGCTGGATCGGACGCTGCCGAAGCTACCGCGGGACAATCTCGACCCCGGTTGCTCGCTATACGCGCGCCTCGGCTTTTCGACCGAACCGAGCGTGATATCCTCGAGACCAGAAGATCGAGGAGGCTGCAGATCCGAGTCGTCGTCGTCGTCCAGGGGTAGAGAGAGTCGCGGCTGATCAATAAGCAGCTCGTCGTCGCTCTCTTCGGGTATTGGCGCGACGCTCGGGGGCTTGCCGCGAGGCGACGACGAAAGAACGGGCTGGCTCGTCGGGGCCAAGACCTTGCTCAGGTTGCGCAGTATTCCCATGGGCGTCTCCCGCTGCTCCCGGATACTGCGGCGGCGATTCTTTCCCGGCGTGAACATGGCCGTGCGGCGCTGGTGCAGCGCGCGACGAGCGGCCGTGGCGTGGGGGGTCGGGGCATTGTTGTTGTTGTTGATGCGACGGCCGCCCGACGCCGAGGTCCCGCGTCGAATCGAGGCCAGGAGGTCTCGGGTCGCGCTTCGATCGAGGGGCGTATGGACGGAGCGGCGCGAGGACGGAGGCTCGGCGCTGATGGCTCGACGGGCGGGCGTCGCAATGGCGATGGTTCGCTGGGCAGGTGTCTTGCCGCCACGGGGCTGGTCGAGACCCCGGGTTCCCGGCGTGGAAGCCATATCGGCTACGTGCCCTGGCTCCGCGGGTCGCCGTACAGCTGCACGCACGCGTCACGGGCGACGGCTAGGGAGGCGAAAGAGTAGTCGCGGTCGTCGTTTTAGCAAAAGGAATCGTGAGGCGGGCCCGGGCGACGATCTGCTGCTTAGCCGCGTCTGCAGCAACGCAAGGATGAGGCGTGCGCGGAGGCGTGATGCAGGGGCCTGGCCACGCGATGGCGCAAGAGAAGTAGAGAGTACGTGCAAATGGATGAATCGGGGGCTGTGGCGCGGGCGTCGTCTACCGGCGATGAAGGTGTAAGTGCAACGCGTGTGCGTACGACGCGGTTGGAGAAGGTCTGACCTGCTGGTGTCTTTTGGTGGGGCAGGACGTGGTGAAGATAGGTTATTAGGAGTACCGGGCGGGTACGTTAACGTTAGTGCCCTACGCCGGGGGACTTTATCCAGGGGCGTGGAGTTGGAGCCCAGTTCAACTGTGGGGCGCGAACGACAGTGAATTGTACCTATGGAAGTAGGCACTAAGTTACTTAGTACTACGGTAGTTAGTTACTGTACTTGCCTTCTGGGTTACCGCCAGTTCCGCTCAACCCAAGGTTGTAAACTTATGAGTGCTTCGTACCTGTACCCACTGTATATAACGGAATTCGCCGACGTGTACGACGTAGTTCCGGGCTGATTGTCTCAGATGAGATTCTAGGAAATTTTCAACCACGAGGGGCTCCAGACTCGCGAGAATGGCGACACCTCAGCCTCTAACTTTCAAAGGATGTTTTCTATCCGGTGGCTACGTCATCATCGTCCAAATTCCTGCTGTCCTGCCCTCCGTCGTTTGCTCCTTGACATGATGTCCGTAAAGAAACGCAAACATGGCAGTGTTGTATCCCCCCCCCCTTGGCGCTGCGAAGAGTCGATAGTCACGCTCGTTCGCATGGTGGAGCCAAAAGCAACTGCATTCATCATGGATATCATAAAACTAAACCATAGCTACAAGTAATACAAGTCGCGAAGAAGCTTCTCGCAGAATAGATGATAGCCGCCCACCCGCGGTCCTGCACGCATCCAGCACATGCCCGCCCACCAGACGATTACCAACGTGAGTGTCCCCTCATCAGTATGATGAGTAACTGGAGGACGATGGCGACGACGAAGATTTCTTGTGGCCGTGTACCAGCGAAAGTAACGTTCCTCCAAACGCCTTGGCGTCTTTCACGCTCGACATCAACATGGATGCGACCCTGCCATAAGGCGTTGCCTTGCCTAGTGCTGCCAGACCCTTGAAGACGACGTTGACGGCGCTATGATGATCGCCGTGACCATAGTGGCTCATCGCGGAATCGACAATGGACTTTTCCGCGTGTCCCAGGCCCTTGTACGTCTCGTGCGAGCCGGACGTGTGTTTGGTGAGTTCATGCTTGACGAAGTGGCCGACTGTGCCGATCCCTCGTCAGTTACCTGCCATGCTTCTAGCGGGGGACGAGGGCTCACTGTTGACGTACTCAAGCCCATGATGAAGATGGGATGTCTTTAGCTTCTCTCGTCCTGACGGGGCCAAAGAGGGGGTGGTATATCCGAAATGGCTTGGTTTGACGGCGGCCAGCAGCAGAGGGGACCGCGGGAAAACAAGTGTTGGGGTCAGCGCTTCGCCTTATATCTGGTTGAGCCTGGCAGCGTGGTCGACAGTGGCGGCCTTGAGGCCTCTTTCCCATGACCAAATCATTTGATAAGAGCACGGTTTCAGCCGTTGGCGGGCCGGCTGATGCATTCATGCCCGTGACGGAACATGGACCGTGCGTCGGCAGCTCCACGTAATTGCGGCGTCGGCAATTCAGTTTTGATGTAGATGTGGACTGGACCGAGTCTGCATGATGACGATATCCCTAGTAGAAAAAGGTGACTCACGTCTCGTAAACCTTTGCGGGCAACGGTATAGATGGGCGAGAATATCAATACTTGGAGTGAAACCGAGACGCCATCTGCGGCAGTCAACACACGAGCAAACGAATTTGAACCGTGGTGACATGAGGCTGACGGAAGCCACTTGATCAGTCTCCAATAGCGAAGACGCGGGCCGCATGATTGCAAATGTCATTACTAAAGCCCAGATATAGAGGCTGCAGCAGCAAAGAGACGGAATCAAACCGCCGCGCGGATGTGGTGGTGACCTGTAGGTAGAAAGGTGCCTGCCAGTTGACGTAGTCGAAGGGATGGTGGGCCTCCACGTTTAGCTGCAAAGAGGTGATCTGTGCGGTCGTCCCCCCTCTGCCTGCTTCAGCATGTGCCGAGTCCCGGTTCTCACGATACTAGCCTCGTCTCTTGGTCGCCGGCTCGGGCTGCCCCGTGCTCATGTTTTGTTACGTTATCATGACCTAGTGGAAACCCGAGATGACGACGACTCTGCCAGACGCAAAGCGAAAACGCGAGTGTCTCTCTCCCGGAAAAGGGGAAGAGCCAAGAAAAAAAAAGAAAAAAAGGTTGCAGCGAGCTTGCATGGGTGTCTTGCAGCGCGGGACTGGCCCTTCCAGTCACTTTGTCTGAAGACTCCAAACAACTCATTTACGCTGGCTCACCACCGCTCTCTACGGTGACTAAAGCTGTCCTGCGAGATATTTCATGGAACGTTAGAAAGCGGGGAAGAAAAAAAAAACAGGTTCTAGTACGGTCTATCTTGATAACTATGTCGGCATGAATGCCCTAGCCTTGGTGTAAGTGGTCTCTTCACGACCAAGGGGGCATCGTTGAGGAAGAACGCGAGCGCCGCTAGGAAAAGCGTCGGGGACGAGGACCGCACGGCCCAAGAGATAGTCCCCAGGGCTTCTGGTTTCCATGCATACTTTTTTCCGGCCTCGTCAAAAAATTCGCCGAACGTACAGTGACCTTGTTTCCTATCCTCCACGGTACGGATGACAAGCTGCTTAATGTCTTCGTCGAGGCATTCCAGCAAACTGAGAATCTTGTCCAGGGACGGCATGGGATGGAAGTCCTCGGGACTCAGGTCAAACCTCCGTGCTTGAAGGCCAAAGTTAGCAAGCTTTCCGTCGATACCAGAGGAAATGGCATTGCACAACGCCAACGGCGGCGGCGCTTACCCCAGCGACAATAAAGGTAGTCGTATTGTGGCCCATGGTCCAATTTCGGGACTATGTCCCGGTACGGCGAAAGATAACTAGCAGTCGCTGTCGGTTCCATGGCTGCTTGGAGGTATTTGCACAAGAATCGGAGTAGCAGCCGGGGGGAGGGGGGATCTTGGGGCTTGGGACTACATCAAGCGGCGGCAATGGCTGGCCGGCTTCTTGTATTTAACAGCGGCCGCGTCCTGGAGCTGTCAATACTCGAAAGTTATAGTAATAAGAAACTTGACATCTAGGAGACTCGTAACGGCCCGAGAGCAGCGATGGCTCCTGCCCGCGTACTATTGCTCACGGGCAAAATCTTTCATACGACCTGGAACTACTCGACACTTGTCCCTCCCATCAAAGTGCCAACGACTGACTACCATGACCGCCCACACATGCGCCCGCTTGCGGTCTTATCGTCGGTTCGAAACGGCTGCCTGAGGGCGGAGCCACACGTTACGTACGAAGGAGTAGCAGAATGACGAACCGGTGTGGCCCCTTTTTTACGCTCTCTCTTCATCATGTCTTCATGTCTCATGTCCATCGATCATAGCTAGCCCCATTGATGAGAACTGGATCAGCCTGCGGTCTGATACATACGTACAGTCATCAATGCCCCTTGTGGCAGGGTCACGGTCCCGTTTCTTTGCACGTTGCTGGAACCGGCCGGAGCTCAACTCGCAGTCCCCGAAACCAACGAGTCTCGCCGTCGCCCCAAATGCTGTGTGAGCAATTCTTATCTCTGCGGGCCTGCCCCAGAGCTGGTACAGACTGCCTGCCTCGCGGAGAAGGGAGCCGTTCGCCCTAGAAATGCCTGACGGGGGGCGCCGCCCGCACGCGCCATTGAAGGGCGGCGGCCGCGTCTCTCGGTTTTCCTTTGAGTCGTCATGCGTGACGTGGCTTGCCTTGTCGTGCAGGGACGTGGTGGCGGTTATTCCAGTTGCGTCTAAACAACACGGCAGGGAGCGCTCGATGCAGCACAAGCACATGGGAGTTGAGAAGAAGCCATCAAATGGGGATGACAGTACATGCACGGGACGGTGCAAGGGCAGGAAGAAGCCCAATATCTACATCGAATGGGGACCTGGTAGAGGGCAAACCCTGTGCCACATCTCCGTCACATTGATCACCTCGGGACCACCAGACTTTTTGTATCTACTTGAGCGTCGCGACACCAGACGGAAGGGGAGTGGATGTTACGGCGCATTTGACGACAGATACATGTGGCAAGACATAAATTCCAAGATGAAAACAAAGGACCAGACACACTTGACCACCTGCACCCCCCCCCATTCCGTCTCGAGCATATACTGTACATGTAACAACTCTCCGCATTGCCATCTGTTGAATCCTTGGGGCCGGCCCTCTTCGCTTCTCAACGCGCCTGTCGTTTCCGTCCAAGTTGTGGATTGATCCAGTCATCAGCTCTCCTTGGCCGGCTACTATCCATGCCCCCGCAACGACAAGGACTGCTCCATCTCCTCGATAAACTGCTCCATCTCCTCGTTAAACTCCGCCTCTGTGTCTCTTGCGTCACCTTGTGGGATACCTTGTGGGATACCTTGTGGGATACCTTGTGGGATCCCATCACTGAAAGGGCCCAAGTCGGGCCGGCCATGGCTCCAGGGAGCACGAAGCCGTGAAAAATAGAGAAACAGTTCGAGCCGTTTGGAATATTCTAGCCACGACACGCTCAGCGGCATCAGCAGGAGGAGCGCCCCCGCTCCTCCCGGAATACTTGGTTCGTCCACGCTGTCCAGGTAGTCTGCGAAGATATGGTCGGCTTCCTCTTCGCGATCGAAAGAATAGGCTGTCACGGCGTTGTTCAAAGCGCAATTAGCTGCATGGTGGAGATTCTGCCTGATTTCGCACTTGTAGATGACCGTCACGGCATTGGCCTTGGGGAAATTCTCAAGCTTGCCTATATCGTCGCGAAGGAGCCACTGAAATCGGGGGTCGTATCTAAGGCGCCGCCTCCATCGGAAAGTGTCTGCGACTTGTTTCAAGCTGACAAGGCGCTCTTGAGCCAAGTTAGGTGCTTTTCGTCGCACGTCTGGGAAGATGGAATTTGCCCGTACCATACAGTTCGTCTTCACATTGCGCGTTATCTGGTTGACGTCGATGCACGAGGCCCATGAGCTCGCCTCGGGGTGGCCAAAACGGGGCCATGGTGGTTGCACGACGAGTGGTGGCGATGTGTGCAAGCCGATGGACTGGAGTGTAGGCCGTGCAGCGACGTTGCCTCTCCGAGGAGATGTACGGATCAGATTACAGAGACGGGCCGGGTTGACTTGGGGTGACGGGCTGCTCTTTATACTACGCACTTTAGGTCATGTTGGCTCTTGGATCCCAAGATCGTCTCCAGCACGGCCCAGAGGGCTGGAGGCTGGGGGGGGGGGGAATATTCATGACAGTTCTGATGATTAAAGGTGTTGGAAGACATGGGGGCAGGTCGGCCCTTCATGTTTCGACGACCGAGGCTTCGCGCCGCAGGGTTCACAATGTGGTTTGCCAAAGTCGTCTCCCAACGTGGGGATACAGCCACACCAAAGTTTGACGAAGCCAAGTCGAAATAATCATAGCGAGTCTAGTAGTGTCACCACACACGATATACTGCTCCCTCCCCTTCATGTTCCTCAGGCTCCCCCCACCGGGATCAAATTCTGACCACGGACGCATAGTCGATTCCTTTCCTGCCAAGAAGAAGCTGCCTGCCTGCCTGCCTGCCTGCCTGCCTGCCTGCCTGCCTGCGTGCCGGCCGACAAACAAAAAGCAGAGACCATGGCGGACTTTGGGCCAGGCGTTTCGCCGCTATGGTCCCGGGCGTCCTGCGCACACACAACGTATCGGGGACGTGCAGCGCTGCGAGCCGATCCCGGGTCGTCGTCGTGTCCGTTGACGAATGGCAATGGCGGACGTTGAAGTTGCCCCATGTCCCCATGTGTGTTTTGCCATGGAGCACTTTTGGGGTTTGTCGTTGGGTAATTCTGTGTGTTTGGCCGAGGAGTGATCCGACGATTTGTCATTCTGACGGAATCTAGAATAATGTAAAGTCCACAGGGCACCTCTGTGTTTTGTCATCTACCTTGAACCTCTCTTCTTCGTGTACAAATACGCGTCTACCAACATATCCCCGTCGTTTATGGAATACCACTGAGGAGTCAGTCACTCCACCAACGCCCGCGCCTCTTACCATAGCTATAAAATGCCACTCAGCATGTTGTGAATCTGTCTTTGATACCACGCCTGGATGGACACACACACACACACACACACAGCATCGTCAGCATTTTTCTTTCCGCCCAACAATGTGTAGGGGAGTGTCGAGACTGGGAGGAAAGGGGTGAGTGATGTGTCGACGTACCGTCTCTGCGCCCCCCGCGATGCCCTTGATTCCGAGCTGCTTGAGCAACCAACTGCCAGGGACGGTGCGCGCGTAGACGTTGGCGTCGGCGTCGGCGACTTCAGGGTTCAAGAGCGTGTTCACGGGGAGATGGGGGTTGAGCACCGCGGGGCGCCCAAGGCCGATCATGTCGCATGCGTCGTCGCGCAGCGCCGCCTCCATGCCCTGGCGGGACCGGAAGCCGCCCGTCACCATGAGCGGCACGTTCCTGAACCTCTGGCGTATGGCCTTTGCGAAGTCGAGGAAGAAGGCCTCGCGCGCGACGGTGCTGGCCGCCTTGGGCGGGGCGTTGGCCATCATCTGCGGCGGCGGCACCGTGTAAGTCAACTGAGTCTCGAAGACGATGCATGAGGGGGCAGTGGTTTCATTAATTCATTCAGACTTACCGTCGGGTCCTCGTAGGTGCCGCCGCTGATCTCCAGAAAGTCGATGCCCGCGGCGGTAATGTCCTCGAGCTGCTCGATGCACTCGTCGAGCTCCCGGGGGCTCTGGTGGTCGACGCTGTTGAACTTGAGGCCCACGGCGAAGCCCGTTTTGGGCACCGCCTCGCGGACGGCCTCGATGATCTCGACGAGGAAGCGGGCGCGGCGACGGGGCGAGCCGCCGTACTGGTCGGTGCGCAGGTTGCTCCTGGCGCTGAGGAACTGGGCGACGAGGTAGCCGTGGGCGCCGTGGATCTGGACGCCGGAGAAGCCGGCCTCGGCGGCCAGGCGGGCCGAGTCGGCGAAGCGGGCGACGACGTGGCGGATCTCGTCGACGGACATGGCGCGCGGGGTGCCGAAGACGAGGGCGCTGATGGCGCGCGGGACGATGCCCTGGCCGAGCAGCAGGGGGACGGCGCTCGGGGCGATGCTCTTGGCGCAGAGGCTGCGGGTGCCGGCGCCGATGATGGACTGCCGCCCGGGATGGTTGATTTGCATGATGGTGATGGTGGTGGTGGCGGTGGTGGTGGTGGTGGTGGTGGTCGCCGTCTCGACCTCGTCGTTGCCGTTGCCGTTGCCGTTGTCGCCGCCCGCCGTCTGGGCCCATCGACGCCAGGCATCGAGCAGCTGCTCCCGCGGGATGAGGTGGTTGAGGGCCGTGTCGTCGGGCGTGCCCAGGTACGCGACGTCGACCTGGACGTTGCCGGTGAGCACCATGCCCCAGCCGCCGTCCGCCCACACGCCGTACGCGTCGAGCATCCGCTCGCTCGGCAGCCGGTCGCGGTCGGCCCACGCCTCGGCCATGGCGGCCTTGGTGAGGCGGTTGGGGATGGTGAGCCCGCACGGCAGCGTCATGGGCTTGGCCATGTCCAGCCCGCTCGTCGTCTTCTTCTCCTCCGTCTCCTTGCCCATGTTGGTGATGGCTGGGTGGACGGTGTTTTGCGGTTTCTGCCCGAATATGCCGTAGGCAGTCGACTCCGACTCGGACTCGACTCGGTGATGCAAGACTGGCAGAGAAGAGCCGAGGATTTGGGGGGGGGGCGCGGTTGTGTACACAGTGAATCAAGGACAGCAGCCCAAGCGCACAAGCACAACCATCCAAGGAACCGGCCAGACGCGTGTATAAGTCGACATCCGGTCCCCCATGCCCGACGAGACGGCAACTGCGCCCAGCATCGACGGCAAATCGGCTACGTTTCTATCCCACCAGTATAACTAATCGGAGGCGGCACATGAATCGGCCCGCCAGAGCGTGGTAGGTACTACTAGTCGCCGGCCGGGGTGGGTTCCCAGTTGGACTCCATTGTCAAGTTAGTTACTAACGTTGGTTGGGACGGACGACACATCCACCACCTCGTGAGCCTTTCCAGCGTCCATCGTCGTATCGTCGGACGTCGCGGGGGTGGTAATGGTAGTTTTCCCGGGGCGGGGCTGCGGGTCAAAAGGGGAGGGAGCGGACGTTCGGGGCAAATCCAGACGGAGAGGCGCCGCCACGGAGGAGACGGAGGCCCCCGCCCAAACGGGGCAAAGTTCCGGGGGCATCGTTCGATGGCGGGAGCCGTGCCTCGGCAGCTTATTGTTATCGACACGGCCACGCCCACATTGCGTGCGTACTACGTATGCGCACGTATGCGTGTTGTGGTTGCCTTGCGGCGGCCGTCCGTGGAAGCACATGCCGTGGGCCGTCTCCGTTCTTGTGTTTGCGTCCGAATGCTAACTATCGTCTCGGGTTTCGTGAACGCCGTCTTGCTGATCCTTGTGTGTTTGTTTACATTTGTCGGCATCTTGTCCCGCGCAGGCAACGACCCGTCCACATACGTACGTGCTAATGCACCACGCCAACGATATGGTAGCGGACCCCCATGGGGAGAGCGGACACGGGTAGTGCCTTGAGCTACTACTCCGTAGTTGCATGCATGATGATCGGAAGCGACGCATGCAGCTGACACAATCGCGCTCGGGTGCTGCCAACCGGCGATCTTGAAGGCTCGTGCATAGACGCGTGGTCGCCCTACGCCGCTGGTAATAAACCAAGCAAGGTATCGGAGCGACCTGAGATGGCCATGTTTACAAACGGTCATGTATAACAGGCCTGCGGCATAGGTAGAACATGACGCCGTAAGCAGCTCATCAAGTGCCTATGAGTGAAGGAGTCAGGAGCCAGAACGGCACCGAGGGGCAAACAGTACGTAGGAAGAGAACCTGCCGTCAACGTACACACAACAGCCGATGTGGTGAGCAAAGTGAAGCCGCAACAACGAGTCCGCAGCAACGACCGCAGATCTACTCGTGATCTACAACTCCACGCCAAGGCGGGGGGGATTGGGAGCATGGCACTGGGGTCCTGACAAGGCCTCCCTCCCTCCCTCGAGCCCGCCTCGCAGTGCGTATCCCCCAACCAAGGAAGCCGTTGACTGCTGCCACCCACGATTGCCGGGATCCCGAAAATAGGTTTCGGGTTTTCGGCGCCTTGTCCCGCCACGCCGGCCCGCGTCGAGCAGACAAGACCTGCATCCGTTCGGGCCAGGCCGCCGCCGCCGCCGCCGCTAGTAACTGAATCGTAGTACTGTACATGCGTAGCGACGTCCTCGAGGTCGTCATAGAGCTCACTTGGTTTTTTTCCCCCATGGCTATTTCTGGCGATGTGCATATGCATGCGTGGCTACGGCTCTCCCCGCCACCGCGCCGCCTCGGCTGGGTGCAGGCCCGTGATTCGGGGCGACGGCAATCGGGGCGTCCTCGACTCCCCATCGTCGAGCAAATCTCGCGGTGTAAGTCGATGCATACTACAATATAGGGGCAGGCAGCCGCAAATTTTCGACAATAACAATCTGCCTCCGCCGCTATCCCCGGTTGCGTCATGGCGGCAGCAGGCTAGACACTCGTTCCCGCACCTCTGGGATGCCATGGCGGATCAAACGAGGCCAACCGTCAGTGACACGGTGGAATAGCAACTTGTCTCGTCGTTTGCATGCACACATTGCCAAATGTAGCCGACGCCACGTGGGCTCACGGCCAAAAAGGAGCTCAGGCCTGTCAGTTCCGGCGAGTTTTCGCGGCGTTTCGTTTCACCTCTGGCTGGGCCGTGAGGCAAAAGCCGTCGCACGACGTGCCTCAAGTGGTGGCCCTTCCGGTCGTGGCCGACGACAGTGCGCCGGCTCCAGCGGGAGAGGGCTACTAACAGCAGCCCGCGGCCTTTCGCGTGTCCGTCTGTTAGGGCGCGTCCACGACACGGGTCCAAATGAATTGGAAACTGCTAGCTTGTCGCGCATTTATCCCCTGCCTCCTCGGGCTTTCGTGTGCCAGAGACGGTGCGGTGCGGACGGCGCGACATGGACAGCAAGCGGCATCGACGCCCTATTGGGCGTTACAAACCCCAACACGACATGTTTCCGAGCCGCGTTGGAGGCTGGCTGGCTGGCCGGCCTGCTTGCTTGCTTGCTTGCGCTGGCATTGGACAGGGGAAGGCGCGCGGTGTTTGTTGCTTGCCTGGTCTCGCCAAACGGTCACGAGCGAGGCGTTTGACGAGCATGGGGCATGGCATGGGATGGATGACATGACGAGCCAGGAGAGGACGTGACAGGATAGGACAGGACATGGTGGTAGTAAACAGAGACGGAGGCAAGCAAGCGCTTGTGTGCGTGCCTACGTGCCTTTGGGTGAGTGAGGCCCCCAATGGACGGGCGGCGGCGGACCGACGACGCAAGACGTGGCGGAAACACGTCAAACATGCCGCGGGGGGGGGCCCCATATGAGGAACGTGGGCGGACTTGCTTGTGTGCCTGAATCCGCGACTCTGTTGGTGCAACGCC